>NW_006399862.1:2079397-2153746 GCF_000299155.1 Elephantulus edwardii
AATGGAATTCCAAAATCTCTGTAAATGTTCCTTGACATGAAAAATAAATAAATTAAAATACTTAAAAAAAAAATCAAAAGACATTGCATTGGGGAAGTCTGCTGTCAAGGACCTCTCCAAAGTGCTAAAGAGCATTGTCAGTCTAGAGACTAAGATGCACCTGATCCAGGCCATGACCTTTGCAATTACTTACTATGCATCACAAATCAGAATGACTATAGATGATAAAAGAAGAATCAATGTCTTTGTGCTGTGGTACTAGAGAAGTGTATTAAGCATACTGCCAAGAGAACAAACAGGTCTATCCTAAACAGAGTGAAAATCAGTTGCTTCCTGGAGGCAAGGATTTTGAAGCTCCATCTCACAGAATTTGGGAATGTGGCCAGGAAGAACTATTCCTTGGAGAAATGCATCATGCTTGGAAGGATGAAAGGTCAGCACAGAAGAGGAAGTTCCCAGATGAGACAGATTGACACAGTAACTGAAGTAATGGTAGTAGGTGTGTTAGAGATGGTGAGAGTGGCTCAAGATAGAGCTGGATTCAGAGCTATTGTGCATAAGGTACCTATGAGTTCCAGGTGACTTTATGGCATGTAACACAAACAACCACCAGAAGAACCTTTGAGTTGTGGTGGTGGAGAAGATTACAGAACATATGCCACGGACTGACAACAAACAGGGAGATGTAGCCAGGGGGCTCCTCAGCACACAGTACACAACAATATCGGCATGCCCAGAGTGAGATGAAATTTCAACATCCTTAAAGGTAAGAATGGTGACACTTTGGGCATACTAATGTTGTTGTGTACTGTTGGGTCAGAAGTGACTCATAGCTGACCCTTCGATGAGTTTTCAGAGGTAGTAATTAGCATGTGAAAAGTTTGCCTATCTTTGTCCCATGAAAGCAGGTGGTGATTCAAACTTATGCAACACAATTCCTTATTATCACTAAGCCACCAGATGTCCGGTGGGAATACTGTTAGGAGGGAACATTCCCTGAAAGAGGCATCATGTGTGGAAAGATGAAGGGTCAAGGAAACAAAGAAGATTCTTCACAAGATGGATTGACGCAGTGAATGTATCAATAATCTCAAGTATGGCAGAGATAATGAGCATGGCAGAGCATTGGAAAGGTTCCGGTCCATTATTCAGAAGGTCACTGTTGTAGTTGACTCAATGACAATAACAATGGCACATGCAGTGGTTAGTGACTTAATAGTGACCCAAAGAGCAGATCAAAAAAAACTGCTGCCTTGCTCCTAAATGAAAATATGGGTTTGTTAACGTAGAAGGGAGGTAAGAGGCAAATTTATGATCTACAGCTAAATCCTAGGCTTGATTTGCCATCTGGTTAAACTCTTTTTATAATTTGAATCAATAAGAGGATCAATAAGAATGCGTGATTGCTACTGCATCTCATCAAGTTGGAGCTGACTCCCAGCTGACCCTCCAGTGGGTTTTCAGAAGCAGTAAATCTCACAGGAGAAGATTTTCCATCCCTCTCCTGCTAGATTTCAACCATGTGCTTTTGTGATGGCAACAGACCTTACTACCAGGTCACTAGAGCTAATGAAGTGCTTCTTCCCCCAAAATACTGGTTACCAAAGCAATTAAGAGAAATTTATTTTTGTTTCCAGTCACAGCTCTAATTTTAAAATTTAAATTGACCAAGATTAGTATTTTCTTAATACCATATTTCATAATGCTTTAGTTAAAAAGACATCCTTGGAGGCAAGGATTCCAAAGCTCTGCCTGACATACTTTGGACATGTCGCAAAGCGGGATCAGTCCTTGGAGAGGAACATCATGCTTGGGAGGGTGGAGGGACAGAGCAGGAGAGAAAGAACCTCAATGAGATGGATTGATTCAGTCACTGGGATAATGGAGATAGGTGTGTCAGAGACAATAAAGTTGGCAAAAGATATAGCAGGGTTCAGAGCTGTTGGATCACTATGAGTCAGTCATAACAACTCAATGGCACATAACAACAACAACAACAACAATATTCATATTAAGCTTAACAGTATCAGAATGAAGTAGCCATATGTTGGTCAATTTAAATTCAACTTTTTTGTTGTTGTTTTTTTGTTACTGAAACTTTACTTGGGGTAACAAAAATTTGGGAAATGGAAACTAGTGATGGTTGCACACTAAATTCAACTTCTATTTGGCCAAAATCTCTAGTTGTTTTCATAAGCACCATTCTAGTAATATCTACATCACCTATTGTATTTTGCACTGCTGTTAGTTGCCATCTCATTGGCTCCCAGTTATAATAACTCCATAAACAAAAGGAGGAAATGTTTAATGTTAGGTTTGAAAATATGCTTGATTTCATTATTGCAACAACTATAAATTGAGTATTAACCCCAGAGGAAATCATCATCCAGTGCTACACAAGACAATCTTCTGTTGTAATTCATGGAGTTTTTAGCAGTAGAGTGCAAGCATTTAATTCCTACCTGCCCGAAGTTCTGCTGAGAACAGTAAACTGCACTGCTGTTTGAAATACCAACAAGCACACCTTCAGCATCATCCCAGCATGCAAGTCACCAGAGTAAAACAAATTGGCAAATGGCAATCATTGCTCTTGGAGCCTCTCTTCACCTTCTATCATATGTGTTAACACTTATGCTGTGTCAGCTGGACAAACACCACTATCCACAGAAGCATACATACTTTCCCATATCAAATATAAAGTCCAAATTATTTTAGTGAACTTGAAAGCCTCCTTTAATAAAAGATTCTTTTGCCTAACCAAAAACACTTCGCCTGAACAATGTCCTTCCTGCTTTTTTCATGCATCTTCCCTCTGCATCTGGTCTCACATCTACCACTTTGCCTTTATGTATTCTGCCTTCTTTTCTAGGAAACTCATGTGTTCTGCTTCTCCAAATTCAATCAACCATTCAAGGCCAAGTTAATATTTGTTTTCCTTCATCTCCTGACAGTCTGTGCCTTAGCTGAACTCCTACTGCATTTGCAATCAGAATAACAAAAGTTAACATAATTGATGGCATCTTAGTTTATATTTCACTTGTTTTATTCTCAAGGTACTGGGAGTACTGTAGCCACTTAAAATAGTAACAATGATTTCTTCCAGTGCCTCTGTAACGGGAGTGATAATAAGTATAAAGAAATCATTCCGTGCTCTTTGGTGGTGGTTGTGTGCTGTCAAGTCGGAACTAACCCATAGCTGGCCCTCCAGCAGGTTTTCAGAAACCGTTAATCACACAGGAGGAGTTTGCTTCTTTTTCTCCTCTACAACAAGCTGGTGCATTCACACTACAAGCCTTTGGGATTGTAGAGCAGCTTTTTACCACTAGGCTACCAGAGCTCTCTGTGCTTGTACAACTGTAAATAAGTCACCTACCATTTCTGTTCAGTCATTTCTCAGTCCAGATATACCATTACCCGTCATTGTACATCAAAATGGCCATAGATTTGGATTCAAAGTGACTCATCATAGCAAAACTCAGCATAATTAGACACATTAGAGCGTAAAGTGACCACACGCATCAAGATTGTGGTCTTTTAAAACCTGGAACGCAAGCCAAATAGAGTCAATTATTGTAAATAAAACTTCATCCCAGTGACAGGCACACTTTTCTGAAGCAGAGATGATGCGAATTCAATGGCATTCAATGGAGCTGAGGAATAAACAGTAACACATCACAGTTCTCAAAGGTTCCATTTTGGAGCACGCGTGGCCAAACTGCTGCCCTGTCTCCTTTATTGAAACAAATGCATTTCAGAGAGGTTGTCTCTTCCCTCAGCCGGTTTGCTCCAGAATGTTTGAGCGTGTAAGTTTTGTTGTAAGCTTATGATTTAAATCCCGGTCTCCTCCTACCCTATTGGCTTACACTTACTTTATGTCTCAGGTTCTTAATTATTTTTTCTCAGTAAATTCTTATATCAAGTTTGTCTATTATGACTTCAATATTAATTTTTTTAAAAATATTAAACCCTTGTCAAGTGAAGACACTTATTCTAGACACTATGTTCTTTGAATCTAGTAGGAAATACTCTGTGATAGGCATTTTGCCAATTCATCTGCATTTTTATTTTTTTTTTTTACTTGTTTGCATGTCCTTAAAGTGTTTGTACTGACAAAAACTTCCTTACAGGATTCTTAATGTCCAGTCTCTTTTTAAAATCACTTTCCTTCTTTGTCTGGTATGTTCTGAGAGCCAGAGAAAACATAAAAAAACTTGTTCAGATCCTTTAAGACTTTATAAAGGTTATATTTCATTATATAACTAGTAAGAAAAAGAGGGGAGGAAACAGCAGCTGTGTTCCTTATCACTGTTTTTGCTTTTGCAGCCTCTTAATTCTGGGTGGAAATAATTGTTTTAATAGCAGGTACCTAGGGAGATTGACAGAGAAGGCTTCCTTCCCTTGTAACTGACATGAAATTCCCCAGAGCATCTGTCTATCAGTACTAACTTGCCAGATCACGTGAACCCCTGATAATAAGGCAGCTATCAGCGTGTAACCGTTTTATCATTGTGACTGAAGCAACGACCAGGCCATTTGCCAAACATCATTTTCAGCAGTGCCTCCTCTGCATATGATTTTCTGAGGCTCAAAATAAGCCTATGGCTTCTCTACACCAAATAGCACCACCGAAAGGAAAGAAGCTTCCAGCAAGAAGCAAACAAAAGAAGTCACCAGGGGAGTCCTGTTGGGGGCCAATGTCTGGGACACAAGGACACAGAAAACCTCATTTTATTCTGTGGAATCATGATAAAGGGATGATATTGAGGTCCAACGCCCATCATTGCACAAAAAGAATCAGATTAAAAAAAAAAAAAAAAGACTAAGAAACTCCAATAGGATAAGCCTAATAGGGAAAGAGTGCTAAGTTTCCCAGGAACTAACAAAAGAAAAAAGGAAAGTGAAATTCACTTGAGGAAAGTGAAATTATTTACACACACCCATACATGCCACAACATCTTCCAACCAGTGAATAACAAGGAATGAAAACCTTTCAAGGAAATGGAAAAAGACCTCTCTTGACTTAGCCTTGGCAGCAAAAATAGTGAAGTTTCATCAAATATATTTTGGACATCTTGAGAGGAGAGGTTATTCCTTGGAAAGGGACAGCATGCTTGCTTGGAAAGGTGGAGGGTAAGCAAAGGAAAGGAAGCTCCTCAACAAGATGGATTGGCATAGTATCTGCAGCAATGGATTAACAGTGTCGAGGATGGGAGGGACAGTGAAGGACAGGACAGAGTTCATTCAGTTCTATTGTCATAGGGTCGCTGAACCAGACTCAACTCAAGGCGCTCAACAACAATGACCCTCCTGGGAAGACATGAACCTATAAAATAACTTGGATGATTTAAATGTGGGTGAGCTGAATTTCTATCACTTGAAATTCTCATTTTCCCCTTTGAAGGAATCAGAGTGGCGTTTGTACCCATGTAGACCAGTGGTGTGAACTCTGACCAACTTCGATAGTCTACTACCATTCTACCAGATGTAATAATGACAAAACAGAAAAATTACAAAGACTTTGAACTGGATGGTTACAAACAATTGATCCTGAAATGTACTTTTTTTTCTTCAGAGTTAACTATGCATCTATGATAGAGCAACCTTCAATTCCCTATGGTGGTTATGATTTTGCTGAGAATTTACACTGATATGACAACATCTCAGATTCAAAACTTTTCCAGTTCCAATTTCAAGTTGTCCAAAGGGTTATTTTTTTATATCGTTTTGTGTTATTTCCTACTTCCAGTCTCCACCTTAAGAGATGCACTTTGAATGTCATCTCTCCAGGTAATATACCATTTTCCAAGTTACTCTCAACTGACAACTAAATTATTTTAAATTAGCTACTGTCTATGAGGAGAAGTATGGCATCAGGATTTGTGGAAGGTCTATTAACAATATGCGTCATGCAGATGACACAACCCGGCTTGCTAAAACTGAGGAGGACCTGAAATGGTTGCTGCAGAGGGTCAAGGACTGCAGCCTTCAGTATGGATTGAAGTTCAATGTCAAGAAGACAAAGATTCTCAACACTGGACCAATTGGTAGCATCAGGATGGATGGTGAAGAGATTGACATTGTTAATAGCTTTAGTCTGCTTGACTCCACAGTCAACACTCTTGGCACCAGTACCCAGGAAATCAAAGAAATGTATTGCAATGGGAAAGTGTGCTGTTATAGACCTCTCCAGGCTTCTGAAGAGCAATGGTGTAACTCTGGAGACTAAGGTGCATCTGGTACAGGCTATGGTCTTTGCAATCACTTGTCATGCATCAAAGAGTTGGAAAATGACTAAGGAGGATAGAAGGAGAATTGATGCCTTTGAGCTGTGGTGCTGGAGAAGAGTATTGAATGTACCATGGACTGCCAAGAATACAAACAGATTCATCCTGGAGAGGGTTAAACCAGGCTGCTCCTTGAAGGCAAGGATTCCGGGGCTTTCTCTGACATACTTTGGACATGTTGTAAGGAGGGACAGGTCCTTGGAGAGGGACATCATGCATAGGAGGGTGGTGGGATGGCACAGGAGGGGAAGACCCTCTATGAGGTGGACTGATTCAGTAACTGGGGTAATCGGGATGGGTGTGTCAGAGGCAGTGTGATTGGCACAGGACAGAGCAGGGTTTAAGGCTGTTGTACATAGAGTCGCTGAGTCGCAAGCGACTTGAAGGCACATAACAATAACAGCTGTTGAATATCACATACATATTGAGATGAGGACAGAATTTCAGTAGAAAGAGACAGTTGAGCACTTTTTACATTGGATTCTAAGTGGATGCCGTCAAAGATGGCACAGGATAGGGTAGTATTTCATAGTTTTAAATTTGTAGAATCACTATAAATTAGAACCAGCTGGACAGGAACTACAACAACAATCTGTCCTCTTTCCCAAACACTATCTAGGTTAGAGGAGGATTTTCACAGAAATAGGATACAAATTATACTAACATTTTATTCTGGTCCTATTCTGAAGTTTTCTTTCTTCTGCAAAACGAATGGCACCTAATGTTAGGCCTTGCATGCCATTCTACTGATTTGTGAAACATTATTTAATTTAAAGTCCAACTTTATTAGGATAATGACAAGAAATCTTTCTGCTAGACATATTTTCCGTAAATATTGAGAAATTTTATTACTTTTTACTTTAAGTATTTCAATCCAAGACAAGAAATTCCAGGTAATTGAATGTTTATGTTTTCCACAAAATCTTAAAATTGCCAGAAAAATTCATTTACACACACACGCGCACACACACACACACACACACACACACGTGCTCACAACGTTCTCCAACCACTGAATAAATAACAAGGAATGAAAACCTTTCAAGGAAATGGAAAAAGACCTCTCATGACTTAACCTGTTTTCAGAATATGCCTGTTAAATAAATTTTACACGTGATCTGAAGTGTGAGTCAAGGAAGTACATATGGTGAAACTTTAGCAAATACTTAGTAGGGGAGTTACCCACAAAGGAATTAAAGATCCTAGCCACATATTTAATTTTTTTCACCCGAACTGTTAAAATGTTATGTCATTTTTCACTGGAGAATGTAGGCTTACTAATGGATTTAACACTACCATTTGGTCTAATTTCCTGATGTCTGCTTCAATCATCGTATAAGCCTTTTAAGACAGGGGGTGGGGAAGGCTTGAGGCTATATCTTCTTGTTTTCTATGTGCTAATATATCACTCTGTTGAATTGTTCATCGAAAGCTGAGTTTGGTTGAAAAGAAAAGATCAGGATAAAGAAAATTTCAATGAGTTATATTTCTTCCTGGCACAATAATGACATATATATTTAATTTCTTCCCCTTGATACAAACCACATTTTATAGAGAAGGATGGAAACGTTGAAGAAAGATAATGTGCTTTGCTGTCTAAAAAACATTTTCTGCTTTTAATGATCTCTAGTCTTTCTCTTCTGAACGTGTTAGTCTGTTAGCTGCAAGGTCAGTACTGTGAATCCCGTTAACTCCATGGAAGAAACACAACACAATCTCCCTGGTAAAGGTGTGCAGGTCTCTGAAATCTGAGGGTGGGTTGCCATGAGCTGGACCCAACTCGCTGCTAGTAGAACTGGTTTCTGGTTCAAGTTTCATGTTGCTTCTTTATACAGAAAAATATCTATGACTGTGACTATTCTAGGAAAATAATTAACATTTGAACAGTCTGGGCTCAATTTTTTTTTAATTCCCGCCCCTCTAAAACTTGCATTGTCTTTCTAAAATGAGAAATTTCATATTTAAACCAGATCTGTTTGTCAAGCACAGACTCCTAAACAGGATTTTAAAACTCCTTTTTAATTTTGAATTGAGTTAAAGTTAACATAGCAGATTGGGTTTTCCATCCAATCATTCACCACAGTTTGTTTTATTCCACAGAGGAATCATGCTCTTCTCGCTCACTTCCTGTATTTCTCATTTCCATTAATCTGTCAGTTTTACCCCTTCCTACCTGTTGGTCTTTACTTTTTTTTGTTTGTTTGGATTTTTTTTTTACTTATTTTCTACTAGTTTATTTACAAAATTCAAATACATTGTTTTCAAGAACAAATCCTTTCACTTTCCCTCACCCTCCCCTCCACGCATCAAATTGTACAACCCAATGATTAAATCCCCCAACCCGTACATGTCCTCATCCCTCTGCATCCAGCCTCTTCCACTCCCCTTGGATCCTAATATTCGTTTTACAACAATGGTTTTATACAATATTTATCTCTGTAGGACTGAGTTAGTTCACTCAGCATAATGGTCTCCAGTCCCTCTCAAGTTAGATAGTGTTATTGTTATTGTCATGTGCCATCAAGTCACTTGCTACTCATAGCAACCCTATGTACAATAGCCCTAAACTCGGCTCTGTCCTGTGCCAATCGCACTGTTTCTGACACTCCAATCCCGATTAACCCAGTTACTGAATCAATCCACCTCATAGAGGGCCTTCCCCTCCTGCGCTGTCCCTCCACCATCCCAAGCATCATGTCCTTCTCCAAGGACTGGTCTCTCCTCACAACATGTCCAAAGTATGATAGGTGAAGCCTCAGAATCCTTGCCTCCAAGGAGCCATCAGGTTTAACCCATTCCAGGATGAATCTGTTGGTTTTCCTAGCAGTCCATGGTATTCTCAATACTCTTCTCCAGCACCACAGCTCAAAGGCATCGATTCTCCTTCTATCCTCCTTGGTCATGGTCCAACTCTCTGATGCATAACAAGTGATTGCAAAAACCATGGCCTGTATCAGGCGCACCTTAGTCTCCAGAGAGACACTGTTGCTTTTCAATACTTTGAAGAGGTCCCTAACAGCAGACTTTCCCATGGCAATGCACCTTTTAATTTCCTGGCTACTGGTGGGTGCCAAGAGTGTTGACTGTGGAGCCAAACAAACTAAAGCTGTGAACAATCTCAATCTCTTCACCATCCATGCTGATGCTGCCAATAGGTCCAGTGCTGAGAATCTTTGTCTTCTTGACATTAAGCCTCAATCATATTGGAGGCTGCAGTCCTTGACCCTCTGTAGCAGGCACTTCAGGTCCTCCTCAGTTTCAGTAGGCAGGGTTTTGTCACCTGCATAACGCAGATTGTTGACAGATCTTCCACTAATCCTGATGCCACATTTCTCCTCATAGAGCCCAACCTCCCAGATGATCTGTTCTGCAAACAGGTTGAAAAGGTATGGAGATAGGATGCATCATACGCCCTTCCCAACTGTGAACCATGCAATGTTCCCTTGTACTCTTCTGACAACTGCCTCCTGGTCCAAGTATAGGTTTCGCATTAGAACGATCAAGTGTTTTGGGATTCCCATTCTTCTAAGAATCAGCCACAGTTTGTTATTATCCACACAGTCAAACGCCTTTGCATAGTTGATGAAACACAGGTAGACATTCCTCTGATAGTCTCTGCTTTCAGCTAAGATCCATCTAACATCAGCTACAATATCCCTAGTACCACGACCCCTTCTAAACCCAGCCTGAACTTCTGGCAGTTCTCTGCTGATGTACTGTTCCAGTCGTTTTTGGATAATCTTCACTAGAATCTTGCTTGCATATGAAATCAATGAAATTGTTCTATAGCTTCCTTTTCTGAAGGAAAGTTAGGTAATAACTTACAAAATCATTGCTCTTGCATGCTGCATAGTATTCCATTGTGTGAATGTACCACAATTTCTCAATCCACTTGTTTGTGGTTGTATGTCTTGGCTGTTTTCATGTTCTTGTGATAATGCTGCTATGAACATTGGTGTACAAGTCTCCATTTGTGCCTCAGTTCCTTCTCTCTACTTTTACATGTACAGTTTTATTTCCAAAAATCGAGTTGTATTTTTTAAAGATTATTTCAGTAACTATTCAACACTTATTTGTAAGCCTCTTTTAATTTATTTCATTTCTTTAAATGGAATATGTTGTAAGCATCATTAGCATTTATGAGCAGGTAGAATAAAAGGAACAAAACTTTAATTTTAAAAAGTATGCTAATGATTACTCATTATGTACAATATTTGCATAAGCTTCCAGATTGATTTATGCTGGGAATCCAGAGTGGCATCCACTTCCTAAACTAGATGCCTCTGGAAACTCCACAAACTCTCTAAACTCTATAAATGTACAGAAATAATGTTACTTATAAAACAGAGTTCTGTGCAGAAATAATGTTATAGAATAGAGTTCAGGTCTTCTGTGCAAAACCTAATCTCAGTCATAATCAACTTGACGACACCCAACCACTGCTAAATGAAACTAGTACTCAGCATTAGTTTCACAGTCTCCAAGACAGACCTGTTTATTTTCTTGGCAGTCCATGGTATGTTCAAGACTCTTCTCTAGTACCACAACCCAAAGCATTAATTACTAGTCATTGAAAATGAGGAGACTTTTCAAGAGAGATATAACTTTCAAAGCTAGTTCTGTCATATATGAGGTGATATTAGGTACAGAAATTTGCTGAAGCTATTTCCATGTCTAAAATAGAAAAAGACATTTCTAAAGATTTTCATGAGAAATAGGCAATAAGTTCATTTGCATTAGCATTTTCTAATAATGAATGCTTTAAAGAAATAATACAATAAAAATAACAGTAACTATCTATACTTAAACCAAGAGGCAGTCATCAGAACAGGGCAAGGAAACACTGAATGGCTCAAAATTGGGAAGGGCGTACATCAGGGATGTGTCCTGTCTCCACACCTTTTCAACCTGTATGCAGAACAGATCATCCAGGAGGCTGGGCTCTATGAGGAGAAATGAGGCATCGGGATTGGCGGAAGATCTATCAATAATCTGTGTTATGCAAATGACACAACCCTGCTTGCTGAAACTGAGGAGGATCTGAAGCACTCGCTGCAGAGGGTCAGGGACTGCAGAATTCAATATGGATTGAGGCTCAATGTCAAGAAGACAAAGATTCTTACCACTCGACCAATTGGCAGCATCAGGATGGATGGTGAAGAGATTGAGATTGTTCACAGCTTTAGTCTGCTTGGCTCCACAATCAGCACTCTTGGCACCAGCAGCCAGAAAATTAAAAGACTTATTGTATGGGGAAAGTCTGCTGTTAGGGACCTCTCTAAAGTACTGAAGAGCAACGGTGTCTCTCTGGAGACTAAAGTACATCTGATACCAGCCATGGTCTTTGCTGTCACTTGTTATGCATCAGAGAGTTGGACAATCACTAAGGAGGATAGAAGGAGAATTGATGCCTTTGAGCTTTGGTGTTGGAGAAGAGTATTGAGGGTACCATGGACTGCTAAGAAAATAGATTCATCCTGGAGAGGGTTAAACCAGGCTGCTCTTTGGAGGCAAGGATTCTGAGGCTTCGTCTGACATA
The DNA here is from genome assembly GCF_000299155.1 of Elephantulus edwardii. Lineage (NCBI taxonomy): Eukaryota > Metazoa > Chordata > Mammalia > Macroscelidea > Macroscelididae > Elephantulus > Elephantulus edwardii. Next base: position 2,091,221 of record NW_006399862.1, read on the forward strand.
CTTTGGTCATGTTGTCAGGAGGGACCAGTCCTTGGAGAGGGACATCATGCTTGGGAGGGTGGAGGGCAGGTGCAGGAGGGGAAGGCCCTCTAGGATATGGATTGATTTGGTGACTGGGGTAATCAGGATGAGTGTGTTGGAGACCATGAGATTGGTATAGGACAGAACAGAGTTTAGAGCTGTTGTACATAGAGTCGCTATGAGTCACAAGTGACTGGATGGCACATAACAACAACAATAATATTATTATATCATTATGTAATAAAATAAGCAGTTAGTGCTAATCTTTTCATATCATTGAGATTTTTTTATATAGAAAAAAATTGCATTTGGCCATGCATCTATAGTAAGTTCATTGTTTTTCCATAGAATCTCAATGTTTCTTTACATATCTTATTAAAACAGAAAAAATCTATTTCAAAATTCATATTCATCCTTATTATTGTATATTATTATTTCTCCTGGGTGGAATGTGCCCACCCAAAATTCAAATCCTTCCTGGAATCTCAGAATGTGACCTTATTTGGAAACAGGGTCAGTGCAGATGTAATTAGTTAAGTGAAGATGAGGTCATATTGGAGCAGGGTGGACCTTTAATCCAATATGACTGATGTTCTCACAGAGGAGAAAAGAAACAGTGACTCAGGGAGTACACCCCATGATGACAGACATAGAGATTGGAGAGATGCATCTATGAGCTGATGAATACCAAGGAGACCTGGAAACACAGAGTTTAAGAGAAAAACACGAAACAGACTCTCTTTTGGATCTTTCAGAGAGAAGCTACCTTTGCCAACACTTCAGTTTCAGATGTCCAGCCCCCACTATTGAAAAAACATGTTTCTGTTATCTTAAGTCATTAAATGTGTGGTATATGTTATGGCAACCCCAGGAAAACAAATAGTCACCAAAATATTTACCTTTCTAAACTCCCACCTCACTGCTCCATTTCTTACTTGTAAAACACAGATATTTAGGACAGAAATGCTATACTGAATTCATCTTTCTGTGAAAGCCATTCTTCACTGGCCTGAATAAATATACCTTTTATTACTCATACATTTTCTAGCTTATTTGTATATGCAGTTATTCAATTCTGCACCATGGGAAATTAATTATAGACAGATAAAAAATTATTAGACAGAAATGGAGGTAATGGATTGTTGTTGTTGTTGTTGTAATGTGCCATTGAGTCACCTGCAACTCATAGCGACCCTATGTACAACAGCACTAAACCCTGCTCTGTCCTGTGCCAGTCTTATTGTCTCTGACACATCTACCCCCATTACCCCAGTCACTGAATCAATCCATCTCATCTCACCCTCCCAAACACGATGTCCCTCTCCAAGGACTGGTGTCTCCTTGCAACATTTCCAAATTATGTCAGACAAAGCTTCAGAATCCTTGCCTCCAAAGAGCAGCCTGGTCTCACCCTCTCTAGGATGAATCTGTTTGTTTTCCTAGCAGTCCATGGTCTATTCAATACTCTTCTCCAATACCACAGCTCAAAGGCATTCATTCTTCGATCATCCCTAGTCATTGCCCAGCTTTCTGATGCCTAACAAGTAATTGCAAAGATGAGGGTATCACAAGAAAATCTTTGCCAATAGAACCAATACACAACATCACGATAGATAAAAAAGAGATTGAAGTTGTCAGTGATTTCATTTTACTTGCATTGACGATCATCACCTATGGTCATAGCAGTCAAGAAATATAAATAAGGTTTGCATTTGGAAAATTTATTGACAAGGACACCTCCAAAATACTAAAGAGCAAGGATATTAATTTAAAGAATAAGGCACATCTGATCCAAGATATGATGCTTTCAACTCCTTCATATGCATCTGAAAGTTGAATAAGAATGACCAAAGAAGAATTGATGCCTTTAGAGTATTGAATATACAATGGACTGTTAGGAGAAGAAACAAGTTCATCCCGAAGAGGGTGAAATCGTGGCTGCTCATTGGAAGCAAGGATTGTGAAAATACTTTGGGTATGTTGCAAGGAGGTACCAGTCCTTGGAGAGGAACATCATGCTTGGGAGTGTGGAGGGACAATGCAAGAGAGGAAGACCCTGTATGAAAAGGATTGACTCAGTGGCTAGGGTAATAGGGTTAGGTGTGTCAGAGACAATGAGGTTGGCTCGGGATAGAGCGGAGTTGAACTATTGTACATAGGATCACTGTGTGCTAGTGACTTGACTGCACTTAACAACGACAACAACTAATGTAAGGTTAGTGGGTAGCACTAAATATCTAATGAACTACCAAAGAATGTATCACCTTTCTTGAGAATAGGAACAAATATGGACCTCTTCAAATCTGTTGACCAGGCACCTGTCCTCCAAATTTCCTAGTATAGTGAGCACATCCAGGGCTGTATCTGATAATTGAAACTAATTCCCTATTAGTTCCTGGGGAATTGATGCCTTTGAGTTGTGGTGTTGGAGAAGAGCACTGAACATCCTATGGACTGCCAAAAGGATAAATAAATATGGTTTGGAGAGGGTGCAACCAGGGGGGCTTTTTGAAGGCAAGAATGATGAGGCATTGGCTCAAGTACTTTGGGCATGTTGTAAGGAAGGGCTATTTCTTGGAGAAGGACATGGTTCTTGAAAGGGTGCAAGGTCGGTTGGCTAATGAGAGGAAGACTTTCAACCAACTGGACCGACATTGTGGCTGTCACATTGGGCTTTAGTGTGTAAGAAAGTGTGAAGATGGTACACGATAGGACAGAGTTTAGATCCACTGTTCATAGGGTCGCTGTAAGTCATACTCAACTCAATGGCACCTAACCACAACAACAACAAATAAAAAATGAAAAAAAACATCTGTATTGAAGTAAGTGCAACCAGGGTACTTCTTAGATGTAAAGATGATAAAACTATTTATATTCTTTGGGTGTGTTATCAGAAAGGACTGTTGTTGTTAAGTGTTGTTGAGTCATATGTGACTCATAGCGACCCTGAGAACGAAAGACCTGAACACTTGTTTAACTTTCTTCGTTTCTCCAAGTTTATAGGGTTTCTAGAGGCAAGCTACTTCAGAAGTGGATGCAACTCCTGCTTCCAAGATTTTTTTAAATTGGGGAGCTCCACCAAACACCGTCAGCCATGAGTGACCAATAATGCATTTGGCACATCGGTGCCACAGTGTTCAGCATCACAGCAAACACGAGTTACATCTGTACAGCAAGCAAATCAACAGGCACCTACTTGGGACAAATAGAGAGGCATGAGAGCACCCAGCGTTCATACCTGTCCCTCCTTGAGATGCAAGAGGCCATCACAACTTCCAGGCTAAAAACCAACTCACAGCACACTAGCCCTGAGCCTGAAGGCAAGACAAAGCTAGACCCTGCAAAAAGATATTATGCTGGGAAAGGCAGAGAGTCCCAGAAAGAGGAAGATCTTCAACGGATTAATACACTGTAACAACAGGCTTAAGCATGTGGCTATCATAAGGATGTTGCAAGAGGGACAAGGTTGGATACAAGTTAGATTGGCATGTGTCAGAAATGAGTTGATGGCAGCCCATCTTTTTTCTGTAAGGATCTCTTGCTTCTCTAACATAACTACATGATTTTTTTTCCCCCTGAGGTGTCTTTCAAATGAAAAACTTCTTACACATACTAATGCATCTCCTGATGAATGCTGGCATATTTAAAAGGTTTATTCAAAATAGTAATTTGAAAGTTTCAAGCTTAAGTTAACTTATTTTCTACTCATTTATTATTTGCCGTTAGAAGGAGGAATGAAAACAGGCACACTGTCTATAATTTAAAGAGACGAAACTAAGTAATACTCTGTGAACTGACCATGAGTTTGATTAAAGACTGAAGATCATTTTGACCAAGTGTTGACAGTCTGGGGTCTTAGATTTAAAATGAATTTAACAGCTTTGCCAAATGCATCTTACCTCTAATTAATGTGAAATGTGGGGAAACTGTTTTCCAGAAAAAATTTGTCTTCATTTCTCAACCTTACTAGTTATTACTCCAAAAATAATGTAGAGGACTTTTCAGAGTTTTATTTATTTGTAAGCAATACTATACACAAAATATTTCTAGTATCTGAGGCTTCAACAGCTTTTCTTCATGAAAATTGTGAATGAAGTACACGTGTCATAGGATCATTTCATCAGACGCTAACACAAGCCATAGGCTTCCTCTAATCCTTTCTATGCCTAAAAAATATATTGGGGGGAAAAATACCCAAAAAAACTAATCTTGTGCAAGATTGCAGAGCTCAACTCTGACCTTAGCCGAGTTTCATAACTTCTTGCAAACAAAAACAGGGCTGCCATCGTCAGGTTAAGAATGTGCTGGGTCATAAGGCCATTCCATCTCTCAATGGCTCTAGAGAAGGATATGCTGTCTTGTTAATATGCTCCCTGTGTAAACACACCTTACACTGAAGTGAGGTTTATCTGACTATCATCCTAAAGTGTCAGATATTTCATTGTGTTTAATCAGAAATATAATATCCACCCAGGGACGATGCTTGGGAAAGTAATACAGTAATCTGTTCTCTCTAATTAGCTGCTCAAGCATTTCAAATAATGTTAATAGTGTTATCAAAATGTATCTGACATTAATTACTACTTTGCCAGTATAAGGGCAAAAGGTTCAGGTTCTGTTACACATTTTTGAGACAAGAGATAATAGACGTAATGCTTCAGTAGTTAGCTGATCAAAAGGTTGTGTGTATCAATTTGAAGCTAGGTAAGAGAAGTGCAATGCAAACATATGAAAATATTCTGCAATGCAATATTGTGAATATTTTTAATCTTGAGGTGAAGAGATGCAAAGATATATTTGAATTAATTTGGTCACTAAAGCATTTCAACACTGATATAAATCTAACAGTAAATTGGTTACGAGAACAGATATGTGACGTCTTCTAATCCAAGATCGTACAAGACCTGGTTCCTGTTTTGTCAAAAGTCACCAACACCACTAAGTTATTGTAGGCTCACCTCAGAAAGAGGCTCTCCCTCTGAAATCTGGCTGTGTGGAAAGTATTAAACTGCAAGAAGAAAAAAGAAAGAAAGGCAAGAAGAAATTCAGTATTAGCGAGGTCTCTTTAATTGACAGTCATTAAGTGTGGCCTGAAGGCATTTTTATACAGGGCTAAAATTTCTTTTTCTCCTTTCCATTTAGACATTGTTGAAGATATTGTAGACATTTTTTAAATGCTTTATATAATCCTTATTATTGGATTGGAGATGGTGAAACTGGAGTTTGAGGAGGACATTATGAAATATATCTATCTATGTCTTCAGGCTTCTAGAAAGAGCAAAGTAGGGGGAAAAAATCAACCCATTAACTGAGCTTGAAATAGAGAAAGCATCCTCAAGTTCAGAGGCCACCCCTAAGGAATGCATTTTCAGAAAATACTAAAACAACCAGTCCAAGATGGAAGATATTCATTAGTAGAATAGCCTGAAACTTAATCCCAATATCCTTGAACTATGGGAAGCCTAATAATAGTGGAGAACAGTTATTTTTAAAGATCATAGAATTCTCACCTTCTTCAGGCACAGGTTTAGATTTCTTAAGACAGATATATTTTTAATTTGAGAAAGACACTAACTACATCTTTTGATTATGCAAACAAAATTCTGGGCTGAGAAACACTCTGAACTGTAGTTAGGACTGCCAGATGGAAAGCGGGACACTCAGTTAAATCGGAGTTTTAGGTAAACAACGAATATATTTGGGTGGCTAAATCTGACAACCCTAAATCTAATAAGCTACTCTCAAAGGTATAAGACTGTGAAATAATTTCTTTGTGAATAGTCATACTCTCTCTCAACAGATTAATATTATAATGTCTGAGAAATGGGCCTGTAATTGATGAGATAGGATTGTATTTTTATTTCTTCCCTTCCCCCACCCTCCCTTTTGCTGTATGTGAAAGTGAATTGGGAAGCTATGGGTAGATTTTTGAAGAAGGCAAAAAGAAAAAAGGAAAAAAAAACCAACCACACCCTCTATTAGTGGGTAACTAGTTGAATCCTACAGCATTTTGGTTGGAAAACCAGGACATAAGAAGACTGAAGTAACAGTTAGCAATATCATGGTCTACAGACCTAGTATCCAGGACAAATAACCAGCAGAATGGATCAATGTTATTGACTTGAATCAGTGGTATCTCAACACAATCAGGAATTAGATGAATTTCTTGGAGAAGAAAATCTAATATAAGATTGAAAATCTTGAGGACAATTATAGTAATTGTCTTACACAGCTGACTTTGGTTCACTTTAAAGGGCAATGGAATCCCTGATAGATAAAACTTCAATGGCGTATTAAATTTTGTAATTTTGCCTATCAACCAAGAAAAATATTACCACAGGACTCCATCTCACTTGCACATGACAGAAATATCTACAAGTGTATAAAATGATTCAGAGTCGGGGTTAAATGTGCACATAAACACAGCTAAGAATTTTCAAAAATTAAAACATACTTGTTGTTCTATAGTTTGTTTAATTAAAAAAATGCCTGATATTAAAGAATCTGAAGCTTAACGAGATAGAGTGACACGGTAACTGTATGAATGGCTTATGCACAAAAGGATTGCGAGGGTAAAGCAGAATCATTCAAGGTTCCAAGCTCTCACTCATGGGACTTCTGTGAGTTGAAGTTGACTGGATGGCACTAACAATAACAAACTCTTCACCATGTGTACTGTGTCAATACAGGTTAAATTATTCTGAAGCCTCATACTGCAAAGAGCAATAAAAAAATTCTTTCCAAGTCAATGTTTAGGAATGCCTTGGGGTATTAACCTCTAAAAAGATAGATTAAACCTGGGAATGTGACCTTATTTAGGGAAATAGATCCTTGAAGATCTCCCAATCAAGTGGTACAGGAGTATGGTGCGTCCTAACTCTTGCACTTCTGAGTGGTGTTTTATAAAAGGGAAGAACAGACATAGAAACAGAACTATGCAAGTGGAAGGTATCATGTGAGGCTCCATCTAAACATTAAGGAAAACTGAGAAACATTTAAAGCTACTAGGAACTGTTGTTCATGGCCTAGTGGTCAAAAGCTGTGTTGCAATCCTGAAGGCACACAATTTGAGGCCACCAGCTGCTCCGCCGAAGGATAAGCAATCTCCTTCTGTGCGACTAACTGCCTCTGAAAACCCACTGGTCAGCTATGGGTTGGTTACTGCTCTATGGTTCACAATAACAACACCTAGGAAATGTTGTTCATAGGGTCGCTATTAGTCATAGTAAACTTAATGATTCCTTAAAACAACTACAAATTAGTGGCTTTCAGCGTTTGGTTGATTTTTATTTTGTTTTGTTTTGTTTTAAATTTAGGGTCTTTAACAATAAATAAACATAAAGATGAAGAATGAGGGAGCGAACGAATAAACTGAAAGGAGCTCTGGTGGCCAAGTGGGTAAGAAGTTGCACTGCCAACCAAAAGGATTGAATCTCCTAGCTGCTTCACAGGAGAAAGACTAGCAATCTCCTCTTACACAATTTGGAGCCTGTGAGGGTCAGCTATGAATCAGTTCTGACTCGACTGCAATGAGTATTACATTTAAACACAGTGAAAACGAGCTAAAAATCGTCCTGTGGTATGAATAACTTAAAGAATCAGATTTGTTATTTTATATATATATAAGTATTAATATGGATATTTTTCATTTTTTAAAAAATTTGGTGTTTGTGTGTGTACCGTCTAATCAGATCTGACTGGTACAGGAGGAGATTGTCCCTCCTTCACCAGCAGAGCATCTGGTGGATTCGAACTGCACATCTCTGAGATTGCAGTGCGACTTCTTGGCACTAGGCCACCAGAGCTCCCTACACTCAATATACTTCTAAGAAAAAGAAATAAAATCAAGCACAGAGACATGAACATTACTTTCAAAGGCATTCTTTGTGGAAAAGCATTGGACCATCTAGAAATTATTCCATTCTCTTTTCCAACCCTATAGAGAATGTATTGTTTGCTTTGGTTACTTCCCATTTTTCCCCCATGGTAGTCAGGTGCTAGTGGATGCTTCTGTTCAGTTCAGAGAAAATGGAGGAAATGATATCTAATCATTGAAGGGCTGCACACATTTGTATGATGGAGAGAAAAAGAGAGAGATGTCGAGAAGCCTGAGACACTAATGAAATTGTTCCAAACACATGGAATTTCCAGCCCAGATTCCCTGATGCTGGGTCAGCCACATGTACAAACCTTTGTGGTCTTCAGTTAATATGGTCCATAGTAGCTAGTGCTTTAGAAACTGACATTAAGGAGCATTAATTCATAAATCTCTGCAACCACAAAACGTAAAGGCTAATGGTAAAGCTATTGCTATTCAGAGTTTAATAATACTAGTTAAAACCATTTTACTTCCACACTGACAAAACAAATATACTCTAATAAGGTTAGAGAACAGGAATTATTGCCATGTGACAGCTACAGATACGCAAGACTAAGACTCTATCTCTAATCAGCAAAAAACTAAACTTTCAATCGTATTTCTTACCATAAAGTTAAGAATGTTTTTGAACTTATTCCTAAAATAAATCTAAGGAAGTAGATATCAGTCAAAATCACAGGACACCAGTAAATCCAAATAAAACAATTATTCCATATTAATCAGGAAGAAAACGAATTTATTAAGTAGGTACTCTGAGCTGGTCATTTGAATGAGTGCCAGGAAGTACAAAGTAAAAATTTAAGAGAACAATCCTTTTCCAAAAATCCCTGGAATATAATGACCCTATGTACAACAGCTCTACACCCTGCCCTGTCCTGTGCCATTCTCACTGTCTCTGACACATGCACCTCAATTACCACAGTCACTGAGTCAATCCACCTCATAGAGGGCCTTCACCTAAAGTTCTTGCTGCATAAGGTCAAGTACTGCAATCTTTAATATGGGTTGAGGCTCAATACCAAGAAAACAAAGATTCTTACCACTGTGACAATTGGCAGCATCAAGACAGATGGTGAAGAGATTGAGACTGTCAACCGCTTCAGTTTGCTTGGCTCCAGGGTCAACACTCGTGGCTCCAGCATCCAAGAAATTAAAAGACGTATTATGATGGGAAAGTCTGCTGTTCGGGACCTCTCTCCAAAGTATTGAGAAGTCTCTTAGTCTGGAGACTAAGTTGTGCCTTTGAGCTGTGGTGTTGGAGAAGAGTATTGAATATACCGCGGACTGCTAAGAAAACAAACAGGTTCATTCTAGAGAGGGTTAAACCAGGCTGTTCCTTGGAGGTCTTTCATTCATAGGGTCTATATGAGTTTTCTACAAATGGGTGGTACTTAACAACAACAACAAGAAGAATATCATGATGTTACCTATTAGTTCAGGGGTGAAAATGTTTGTTTCCTTGACACTGAGATGTAATTCATATAAAGGCTGTAGTCTTTGATCTTCTATAGCAAGCACTTCAAGCCATCCTCAAGATGGAAGTGGTTGTTGTTGATTGTTGTCAAGTTGAGCACAACTCATAGATACCCTTTGAACAAAAGACCTGAAGCCTTTCTCTAACTATTATCATTTCTCCACGTTCATAGAGTTTCCGAAGGCATATTCTTTAGAGAAGTGGATGCCACTACTGCTTCCAAACTTGTCTTAAACTGGGAGCTCCACCAAACACTCTCTACCATGGGTAACCATTCTGCTATTTCACAGCCCAGTGGCACAAGGTTCAGCATCACAGCAACCCCAGTTTATTTCAATATAGCAAATTGATAGAAGAGCAGTATACCAAGTACCTCAAGATGGTTGTTATGTTGTTGTTGTTGTTGTTATGTGCCGTCGAGTCGTTTGCGACTCATAGGGACCCTATGCACGACAGCCCTAAACCCTGCTCTATCCTGCACCAACCGCACTGCCTCGGATACACCCGTACCAATTACCCCATTCACCGAATCAATCCATCTCATAGAGGGTCTTCCCCTCCTGTGCTGTCCCTCTACTCTACCCAGCATGATGTCCCTCTCCAAAGACCTGTCTCTCCTTACAACATGTCCAAAGTATGTCAGACGAAGCCCCAGAATCCTTGCCTCCAAGGAGCAGCCTGGTTTAACCCTCTCTAGGATGAATCTGTTTGTTTTCTTGGCAGTCCATGGTACCCTCAATACTCTTCTCCAGCACCACAGCTCAAAGGCGTCAATTCTCCTTCTATCCTACCTAGTCATTGTCCAACTCTCTGATGCATAACAAGGGATTGTAAAAACCATGGCCTGTATCAGGCGCAACTTAGTCTCCAGAGAAACACCACTGCTCTTGAGTACTTTAGAGAAGTCCCTAACAGCAGACTTTCCCATCGCAATAAGTTTTTTTATTTCCTGGCTACTGGTGCCAAGAGTGTTGACTGTGGAGCCGAGCAAACTGAAGCTGTGAACAATCTCAATCTCTTCGCCATCCATCCATCCATCCTGACGCTAACGATTGCTCCAGTGGTGAGAATTTTTGTCGTCTTGACATTGAGCCTCAGTCCATATTGAAGGCTGCAGTCCTTGACCCTCTGCAGTAAGTACATGAGGTCCTCCTCAGTTTCAGCGAGCAGGGTTGTGTCATCTGCATAACACAGATTGTTGATAGATCGTCCACCAATCCTAACGCCACGCTTCTCCTCATAGAGCCTAGCCTCTTGGATAATCTGCTCTGCATACAGGTTGAAAAGGTATGGAGAAAGGACACATCCCTGGTGTACACCCTTCCCAATCTTGAATCATGTAGTGTTGCCCTGCTCTGTTCTGACAACTGCCTCTTGGTCCAAGTATAGGTTTCGCATTAGCACGATTAAATGTCCTGGGATTCCCATTCTTCTCAGAGTCAGCCACAGTTTGTTATGATCCACACAGTCAAATGCCTTTGCATAATCAATGAAACACAGATAGACATTCTTCTGGTATTCTCTGCTTTCAGACAAGATCCATCTAACATCAGCTATAATACCCCTATTTCCACGACCCCTTCTAAACCCAGCCTGGACTTATGGCAGTTCTCTGCTGATGTACTGTTCCAGTCGTTTTTGGATAATCTTCAGTAGAATTTTGCTTTGATGTGAAATCAATGATGGTACTTACTGAAATATTTCAGTGTCAGTCAACTGTTTTTGGTGCAGTAATTTTGTGCTTCTTTTGATGTTTCTTGGTTCATTCAAGATTTTGTCCTTCTCTGAGTATTGAAACTCAGAGATAGAATTTGTTTTTCAGTTCATCTTGAGAAATGATGAGTGAGTTCTTCCCTTTTTTATTCTCCAATTCCACTTTCTTCACATTGTAATAAGACTTTGCTTTGTCTCCTCAAGCTACTTTATGAAATCTTCTGTTCACCTTTTGTTTTTCTATTCCACCCACCTCCACATTTTATATTGGTTTACTTACAAAGTTAATATACATTGTTTTTCATACTGGATCTTTCTCTTTTCCTTATCCCATCTTCCCTCAAATTCTGCAACTCTATGTTGGTTGTTTTTGTTTTTGCTTTTTTAAAATTTGTATTGGTTAGTGTGGTGTTAGCCTAAAATTTGGCTTATTTTAGACATTATAGTTGGCCCAATCTAATCTCCACCTACTTTAACCACAGACACACGGTCATGAAAATCAGCAAAGTCTGGGAAATCATCAACAAGTGTGGAACAAGGATAAGCAAAAGTGTGTTTACACACAAGGGGAAGCAAGCAAGATGTGGGGAACCAAGACTTTGGGAGACTGGAGCGGACCGCATTAGTGAGACCAACATGGTGATGGTATTGGATAGACTGCGGCATTGCTATGGAGAAACTGTGGCAAGATATACGCAGAGAAGCCCTTAGATAAAGGCTACAGTTAAAGGTATTTGCTGTTATTAGCAGATGCTTGAAGAAGCAACTCGCCTAAAACTTGCTGGATGCTTGTGTGCTTGGAGGCATACTTTGCTAGATGAGTTTTATTTGACTGCTTCAACCAGAGTTTGGACTGATAGAGGAATTGTGCTTTGGAACTTGAGCTAAAACCTGGGCTTGTTTTGGATGATATTTTTTGTCTCCCGATCCACTGCCTCCAATTTCCTTCCCTAATTAACCTCATTGTTGGGACCACAACTATGAGTCTGTGAGTCAGCAACAAATATACAAACCTCTTGCTGTTGGTATGGCTCTATGTGGCACCATGGGGCTGTGCCAAGGGCTCTTCATCTTCTTTCTGCTCTGGGGCAATGTGCAACTGTGCTATTCTCACTTTCTCTGGCCCTTGTGGAGAGATGTTCATGGTCCTGTGCCCTCATGTCCTATTTTCTGCTCTTTAGATCATATACATATGTTGTTAATTACCATTGAGTAGTAGAAAACTCATATTGACCCTTTGAACAAAAGACATGAGCACGTGTATAACTTTCATCATTTCTCCAAGTTCACAGTTTCCAGAGGCAAGCTATTTCGGAAGTGGATGCCACTCCTGTTTCCAAGCTCATTTTAATCGGGGAGCTCCACCAAACACTGTCCACCATGGAAAACCATTATCGCATTTGACATATCAATGTCACAGTGTTCAGCATCACAGCAAACATGAGTTACCTCTGTAAAGCAAATGGACAGACCAGTGCTATACCACTTAAAAGAAACAATTAAAATTGAACCTGAGGGGTACAGATTAAAATCACCCACCTTTAGCTTGGTGCATAACTTTCTATCCAAGTATTCATATACCTTGTGTTTCATTTATGTAAATAGGGCAGATTGGGTTATAAGTTTGCTTGTGTGTGTATGTTTCACACTTTCCTTCATTGACATTATGTTTCATGCACTCATTCCTATACATTGTGTTTTACAAAATTAATTACCCTTGGACTATGCCCACCTTTACCTCATCTTTTCAGGTCTCCACCAGATTTTTCCCACTTCATTTACCCCCTCCCTCCACCCACCAAATTGCGTGGCCCTGAGATTTTCCCTCTTCGCATCCTCACCCCTCTACACCCATCACTTTTCCTCTTAGACATTTAATACATGTTTTACTATCATTCTATTCTTACAATAATAGTTTTATGCCGTTTTTGTCCTTATGAGACTGAGTTTACTCAACATAATGCTCTCCAGTCTCACCCAAGTTATGTAGTATTTTTGAAACTATTGCTCTTAAGTGCTGTATAGTATTCCATCTCGTGAATGTACCATAATTTCTCAATCCATTCAGTTGTGGATGGATATTTGGCATCTCTGAACTTGTTTTGGTTTCTTGATGCTCTAATTCAATTTTCAAGGTCTCTTCTGACTTTTTTGTTTGTTTTGTTTTGTTTTCCTTTCTCCTCCTGTTGCTCTCTCTGTAGATAGTATTCTTGATGTCATACTACAATTTGTTTGTTCTTCAATCACTGGTGCTGAATGCTTCAAACTTATTTTTAAGATGCTTTTTTAAATTCAGGTGGAATAGACTTAAGATCAGATTTTGGTTCTCATGGGCTTGTTTTCATTTTCTTCAGCCTCAAATTGAATTTGTACATGAATTATTGATGTTCTATTCTTCAGTCAGCAAATGACCTGGTTTGGGCTACTGATATTGAACTCCTCCAACAATTCCTTCTACAGATGTAACCTATTTGATGTATATGCAGTCCATTTTGTGAAGTCCATAAAAAGTAACGTTTTGCATTTTTATAAAAAAAGGTATTTGTGATAAAAAATTCATTGAATATACAAAAATCATTCATGTTATTTCTGTCTTCATTTTTGTCACAAAGTCCATATTGTCTAACTACAGTTCCTTCTTCACTGTTTCCAACTTTTGCATTCTAGTCACCAGTTACCATTAACACATCTTGATTACACATTTGATCAATTTCATGTTGAAAAATTTGATAAAAATCTTTCTTTCCTCCTCGTTGGCTTTAGCTGTTGCTATGTATATCTGAATAGTAGTAGTAGTACCAGGCTTTCCTTGTATACATATAGATAATATCCTATCACTTAAAACACTGCACTTTAGGATTGAACTTGATACTGTCTTTTTAACTATAGATGCAAGACCATTCTTTTTCTATTTTTCATTCCTGAGATGGCACTCTATGTGATTGTCTGATTCAGAGTGGCCAAAGTCAGTCTATCTCATCTCCTTTCTGCCTAGAATGTCAATGTTCATGTGTTCCATATCATTTTTTACAACTTCCAGTATTCAAACATTCATACTTCGTACATTCATTTTCAACTACTAAAGGATGTTTGCATCTGTTTCTTCACATTTATCTAAGTTCTTCTATTACTCATAGGGTATTCAGAGGCCTCTTATTTAAGAAGTGGATGGCCTATCATGTTTCCCAGTCTGTCTTCATCTGGGAGCTCTACTAAAACTATTCACCATGAGTGACCCTTTTGCCACTTGAGACACTGGTAATCCAGCTTTCAGCATCAAAGCAACCTACAAATTACCTCAGTACAGCAATCGTCTGACAGAAAAATGCTATACTAATAAAACAAAGATAAACAAGAAAGAATAAAGATACTTAAGTTATAAAGTAATTGTTGTTGAGTATCATTGAGTCAGAACTGACACATAGTTGACCCTCCAGTGGGTTTTCAGAAGTAGTTTAAACACAGGAGAGGTGCTTGCGCTTGCCTGTCTTTCTCCGCTGGACTAGCTGGTCAATGAAAATTGTGTTTCTTTGGATTAGCGATATGCAAATAAGTCCTACAATACAATGAAGTGGCAGATAATCTCACAGTTTAGAAATTTGGTTATGGTTTTGGTTTGGGGTTTTTCTGTTGTTATTGTTTTGGTTTTGGTGGGTTTGGGGGATTTTGTTTGTTTTGTTGTTTTTTAAGCCTGGATCTTGGGCATCTTCTCTAAGGGAAGGTTTTCTCTCCGGCAGTTCTGGAGGAAGGCCTTTGCCTCTGAGCTTCTGCTCCTGCACTGTCTTCATGTGTCTTGGTCTCTGTGTAATGACAGCAAATGAGGAATACAGACATCACTGTGAAGGGCCTATCTGAGGCCGGTGGCAGTGTGACTGAATGGAGCACGTGGTGGGCGCTAGAGCCTTCTAGATGAATCACACAACTGGTAGAGTTGGATAATATTCTAGGTGAGGGCAGTGTCTCAGCTACATCTAGGACGTCGATGCTCCAATTTTAGCCCAAGTGCTGCTGACCCAAAGGCTTGAAGGGTCACTGGGGATGAAAATACTTCTGTTGTAGATCCTTGTTTGCTCTAAGCCCACAAGCTGCAACCAAAGCCAGGCTGTTGTTGGTATGTTGACGTGGTCATCAATAGTGCTTCCTTTTGTTGAGGATCCTTGGTTGTTCTCACCCACATGATTTACAGCCTCTGAAACCCCATTTGGGGTGGGGGGGTCAGCTATGAATTGTTTTCAACTCTGTGGTACATGAGAGCTTAAATATAATGGGAATCTGCATAAACTGTTCAAATAACTTCATCTGAGGATTATTTCCAAGATTCCTGCTACTTTTCTCCCACTGAGTAACTTACATATTTCCTTGAGAAAGTGATTGGATTTTAGTGATAGTAAGTTGCCACCTTTCTCAGTCCCTGCTCTACACAGTGCATCCCCAGTTTTTTTCTTCCCTTTGTCCTTCCCAAGTATAAAAGCTCAATCCTTGTCTTGAATTATATTTGTTCATCAGTAACCAAATCTTTTTGCTGTAACAAAAAATATGAATAAAGTTTGCCTCCACTGCTTACCTATCTCACTCAGCTCTAAAAGGGACTGTCAGATAATTTCCCACTCTGAGCTTCTCCAGGTAAACAGAAGACAAATGTCTTCACAGATACATGTCAGGTCTGCCCACTTCTATAATACCATGGGATTAGTTTACAGCTTAGACGAATCTCAGCAGAAATTAAGACACAACATCTTTTTTTGGGGGGTAAAGGGGTAAAAATAGATTGTGTTCATTATCTCTGTTCTAGTTTTGCCCTTTCCTTGACACAGGGTAGGGAGAAATAGCTTATTTGTATCTTTACCTTCAGGACAGACAAAACCAATTCTTTTCATTCTCTGAATTTTCCCTAAGCAATCTCTTTTTATATTTCTTGTTATTAGTTGCCATTGAGTCAACTATGACTCCTAATAACACAATGAACAATGGATTGGATTGCTGCAGTATCTTGCGTTTTCATCACAATATTCTCCATAATTAAACCAATACTTAAAGCCACTGTATCAATCCATTTACATTTATAGCCATGGTAGAGATGGACAAGTGTGTTGGAAGTTAAAGGATCAGCTTTTCCAGTTACATGAAGTATCAATTTTATAGTGATGTGTGTCAAACTTCACTTTATATTAAAAGGTTTCTTAATGCCTATTATTTTCTGAAAACAGGGTCTTTAGACATATTGAGACAGAAGGAAATGTTCCCGTTGACATTCTGTGACATGTCCTAGACTCTCCTAGAACAAGTTGTCAGGGGTAAGATGTATTCTTCGACCTTCATGAGTTCACAGAGAAGTGGTGGCAAACTCAGAGAAAGAAAACATTTCAATAAAATGATGGTAAAAACAGTGATAAGCACAAAAATTCTTCTGTTGAGAAACCCATAGCCTGATGAGAGATAAAGTCAAGAAGATAAACACTGAGGGTACAGAACAAGAGGTGCTTCGTTTGTGAAAACAACAAGGTCGTGTGAAAGCACAGAGGGACACAAGAGGGACTGGATTTCCGAGGCTCCGTTCATAATATTCTTCCCTACTGCTTTTGGCAGTTTTTGTTTATGTAATGGTCACCAACTCTTTTCTTTAATTCTTTGCCTTTGTGATTGTTAAGAGCTTGCTATTAGATTTATAAGCAATCATTATTTGTTCTCACTAAAAATTACATGTAAATGCTTAACTGATCTTAAACTCATGTCTCTAAATGGGCTGCAGAATTTTATTTGAAAATTCTTGGAGTAAGAATTACATGTAGAAAAATCAAGTTCTCCTATGCATGCGCATACACACACACACACACACACACACACACACACACCTAACTATCCACTTTGAGTATAATTTGCCAGTTCAAAAGATCTCTAAATGCTTATAAGCAGTTTGGGAAATTAGGTGTTATCAGGCGGGGCTGGTCCTTGGTAAAACACACCATATTGGCAAAGATAGAGGCTTAGCAAAAGAGAAGATGACCCTTAACAAAATTTATTGGCACAGTGACTGTAACAAAAGAGTCCAGCATGGCAGACATTGCGATTATGAAGCAGGACAGGGCGAGGTTCAAACCTGTTGTTGACACGGTCACTATGACTCATGCCAGACTCAGTGGCGCCTGAAAACAACAACAACTTCTAAGTTTACTTTAGCTAAAAATGCAATTATTGTTATTATATTTTAGGTCCCATTGAGTCATGTACCTACCCTTGAACAACAGATTGAAACCTTGTGTTATCTTGTGCCTTTATCACAGAGTCTATGCTATTGTAGTCACTGGGTCATCCCATCTCATTGAAGGACTTTCTCACTTATGTTAACCCTCTCTAATTTCCCCAGTATGATGTCTTTTCTAAGGAATGCCCTTTCTTGATAACATAACTGAAAGTATGTAAAATGAGGTTTCATAATTCTTACACGTTTACCAAGACAAGTTGACTCATTATTTTGCCTGCCCCTGATATATTTTTAAGGATATACTTATCAAGTTAAATTTAATTATATATATTATATATATATATATATAATTAAATTTAACTTGATAAGTATATCCTTAAAAATATATCAATATCTCAGGAGTTGCATCTACTTCCTAAACAACATGCCTACAGAAACTCTATAAACTTTGATAGATGTTGATAGTTGTAGAAAGGTTTCAAGCCTCTTGTTCATAGGATCACTATGAGTTGTGCTCGACTCAAAGGCAACCAACAACAACAACACACACACACATTGTTGTTATATCCCGTTGTGTCACCTATGACTCGTAAATAATGTAAATATCTGTATGAAATTCAAATGAGTTGAGACAATGATACTGGAAATACAAAACATTATCTGCTTATTAGACTTTATTTTCTATTTTGCTATCTCTCTTTTTTCTCTTCTTCTAGGTCTGTCCCAGTTGTGATGTAAATATAGGGTAATTGAAATAGTTGCCTAAGAAGGATGCTGACATGCTGACAGTTACCGCTTGTTTTTGTATTTTTGTCTCATTTTACTTTTATGGCTTCTAATAGTTTTATATTTGCAAATAAGTGAATAAATGAAGGAATTTTAAAGAAAAACATCAAAGTTCACTACCATTCAGTCATTTTCAACTCATAGTGACCCTACCAGATGGAGTAGATAGTCTCATAGATTTCCAAGGTATAATCTTCACAGAAGCTGACTGTCAGATCTTTATCCTGCAGAGAGGTATCGGGTTCAAACTTTCCCCCTTGTCGTTAGCAATCAGACACTTTAGCCACTGTGTCTTTTGGGCTTCTTAAGAGAAAAAGAAAGTCAAAATCATGCTTCAAAATCACTGGACCAATGCCCATCTAAGACCCTCCTCCCATAAACCAGTGCTGCATCAACAGGTGTATGCTTTCATCAACCAGCAACTGGCTTCACCCGCATTCAACTGGCATATAAGATTACATGTATTCATTTTCCAATTCACACATTCCTTAAGATTTAAACAAATAACGAACCACTTATACTTTTGCTACTTCTTTTTAAGTGCCAAGAGAGTTTTAAAGACAAACTTGTGAGGAAGAACGTGGTATAAATAAAGTTATTTTTATCATTCCCATTCTATATCCACTGCTATCCAGTCTGATACTGAATCAACTACCCTATGAGACAGAGTAAGTCAGCCCCCAATGGGGTGCCCAGGCTATAAATCTTTACAGAAACCAATTGGTGTATCTTGTAGAGCTGGTTATGGGCTCAAACTGTCAACCTTCCAATTATCAGCGGAGTTCCTTAACCACTGTGCTACCATGGTGCACACTGTTATTGTTGCGTACAATCGAGTAGGAATTGACTCATAGCTGACCCTCCAGTGGGTTTTAGGAGTCAGTAAATTGCACAGGAAGAGATTGTCCATCCTTCTGCGGAGCAGTGGGTGCATTCAAACCATGCATCCTTGGGATGGCAGTGTAATTCTCAGCCCAGTAGTGCTTATCTAATGCTTATTATCTGTAGGACACTGTTCTAAGATCTTTCCCCCCTATTTTTATAACAGTTTATATAACTCATAAAATAACGCTTGTATAAAAAATTCAGAAAGTTGTAGAGAGCATACATTTTCCAAAAATGTCCTGGGTTTTTGTTACATTCAGTTTACTAAGACACACTCAAATCAGTGGTCAAATGCAGATATTATGCACTAGTTCATTGCCTTTGGTAAAACTATTTTTGTTATTTTTGTCTCCTCATGGTATTTACTCTGACATCCACCATGTGCAGGATTCACCTATTACTAGGATGTCAGAAAGCATTAAGTTTGGATCTACACGAGGCAAGTATTTCCAAGGAGCCTTCCTCATCCCATGTCCCTAATTCAGTATTACTAAGACCTTTTCTGATATTTATGTAATTTTCTCTGTCATCATATTAAATATATATATATATATATATACACACACATACTTATATATACACAAACACACATATGTACACTCATACATACATATATACACAAATACATACATACATATACATACGTACATATATATACACACACATTCATATATATACACATGTACATATATTATTGTTGTTATATGCCATTGACCTATACATACATTATATACCATATATGTATATATACCATACATACCATTGCTGTCATCTAGTTGAGTCTCACTCATAGAGACCCTTTATGACAGAGTACAACTTTCCCAAAGGGTATCCAAAGTAACAATTCTTTAGGGAGCTGAATGTTGCATCTTTCTCCCTTGGAGAGGTTATTGGATAATATTGGAGAAGGTGCCTCAGGAGTGCTCTTTAGAGACAGGAATGATGAGACATCACCTCTCATACTTTGGGCATATTGCTAGGAGAGGCTATTCCTTGGAGAGGGACATGATTCTTGGAAGGGAGGAGGGTCGACAAAGGAGAGTAAGACCCTAAAGTAGGTGGATTGACACAGTGTCTGCCATGATGGGCTCTTATGTGGCAGGAAGTGCAAGGATAGCACAAGATAGAACAGGGTTCAGATCTTTTGTTCATAGGGTTACTATGAGTCATACTCGACTTGATGGCACCTAACAACAACAACAAAATTGATGGTACTATTGAAAAACTAGGGAGGTCTGGCAGCCTGTTGGTTTTATGAACCATCAAGTTGAAGTTAACCCGTAGCTAATCCTCCAGGGCACAGGAGGAGACTGCTCATCTTTCTCCCATGGAGCAGCTGGTGAATTCAAGCCACACGTCTTAGGCACCGCAGCACAGCTTCTTATCTCTAAGCCATGTGGCAGCTGAAACCTGCTGGAGGGTCAACTAGTCTGAATAATGACAGTGAGAAACTTTATTTTTACTATATGTCATAACAAGGAGACTTAGTGGTCTTACTTAAAGGTAATCAAGCAAATTTCTCTTTTTGCTGATGAAAAACAGTGAGATGTGGTATAACTGGGCATCAACTGACAGAACTTCTGCTTTCTGAAGGTTAATTCTATTATGAAAGAAGGTGCATACAAATTTCAAAATTATCCCTTTCATCCCATGCCGTATATCTGATCAGGATTTTAACATAGTACTATTTTCTAACAATGTTCATGATATGTTTTATAATATTCTCATCAAAAATTACCAAATCATATGTTGTTATTGTTGTTAGGTGTTATAGAGCTGAGTATGACTCATCATGATGTGATGAACAACAAATCTGAACCTATTCCGTCCTGCGCCGTCCTTATCATCTCTGGCACACTTGAGCTCATTGCCACAGCCACGGTTTTAATTCACCTCATTGAATGTTACCCTCTCTTTAATTGACTCTGTACTTAGCTATACTCAAAAGGTATGTCTAATATTTTTATTTAGTAAAATTGGCATTCATAGGTACTTTTGCTGAAGATATTTGTGCTGGGTAGAATAATTCAGCAAAGACAGACAGAGGCTCCATAATTTCCCCAAAAGTGGGCATAGTAGTATACATTTGCAAGACACTTAGTAAATAGTTCCTAAATGAATAAAATAATGAATATACTAAAAAAATCACCCACTTTCAGGAAACTGAGTTTGAAATAAGATAGTTAATAAAAATGATGGTAATTTAATAAGCTGTGAGTAAGAGTAGAATCAGGGAAGGCTTTCAGATAGAGTGGAACTTGATCTGAGATTTAAGTTATAAAAGAAAACCTTTTTTAAAAAAATTAAGAGTGAGATGATTATTCTGAGTGAGGAGCTCTGGTGACTCAGTGCTTTGAATATTCACTGACAACAGAAAGGCCAGGAGTTTGAATCCAGTAGCTTCTCTGTGGAAGAAATCTCCCCTTAAGATTTCTTTGGAGATTTCTCCAGCTTTGGAGAGTCAGTGTGAGT
Organism: Elephantulus edwardii; assembly: GCF_000299155.1. Taxonomy (NCBI): domain Eukaryota; kingdom Metazoa; phylum Chordata; class Mammalia; order Macroscelidea; family Macroscelididae; genus Elephantulus; species Elephantulus edwardii. The sequence goes on from NW_006399862.1 coordinate 2,112,653, forward strand.
AGGAATCAAATGAACAGCAATGGGTGTCCTTTGGTGTTGAATCATGCTCACCTAGGCCTTCTTTAAAACGTCTCACAAATCCAATCTTTAAAACAATTTATCATTGTCTCTCAAAGTTCTCACGGTTGACAGGGGGACTGAGAGATGTTTCAGGTACTCAGTAAGTACAAAGCCTAATCCATGGGCACAAACCCTTGCAAACTGAGACACCTCAAACACATGTGTACCAAGTTCTAACTCACACCTTGGAATGATCAGGCAATTATTTTAGAGTGTCATCAGCATAGCCTTCTAGTTGATCTAGAACCATGAGGGCTCTAAATGGTTCCAGGAGGTTTTCAGCAAATGTGACCTCAAGAGCACTGTAATGGCATAGTCCAAAAAGAGTCACACTTCTCTGGTGGTGTGAATCCACCAGCAGCTAGCTCCCTGGGAGAAAGATGAGCAATCCCCTCCTGTGAGATTTATAACTTCAGAAACTGTGAGTTGGACCTGACTCAAAAGCATGAGTTTTGAGCTGGGTAACCTTTTTTTTCTTAACCGATTTTTAAATTATTTGATTTGTCAACATTTACAAAGCATATTGGTTTTTCATTAAATCATTAATACATTTTTTTCATTCATTCATTATTGCATTTTTCTCCCTACCCCACCCCAATTAGCTCTTTTCTTTGAAAAGTAGAAGAAAAATTCTTTCATTGTTTTACAATCCCCCCCCCCCAAGTGCACTCCACTATGCAGCCTTCATTCTGGATTCCTGTCATGATAATAATTCTAATCATGTATCACTTTTAAACAGTTCTCTGTTTCAATGCAGTATACATTATTTACCCCCTCTTTCTCAGTCTCCCCACAACCTTGATGTCAGCCCCGTTTTACAACAGTGGCACTATGCAGTATTTGTCTTTTTGTGACTGAGATATTTCATTCAGCATAATGTCCTCCAGGGTCATCCATTTTAAATACGATTTCATGGGTCCCTTGTTTTTTAAATGCGGCATAGTATTCCATTGTGTGAAAATACCAGAACTTCTCTATCCATTTGTTTGCTGATGGGCACCTGTTGGAGGGTCAACTATGAGTTGCACCTGACTTCAAAACAATGAGCTTTAAGCTGAGTGACCTTTAGAAAGGAGATCATCAGATCTTTCTTCAGAGTCATCTCACGGTGAACCCCACGGACCCATAACAGCAAAGCACCTATTGCCTTAAGTCAATTTCCAGCATAAAGACTCGCTAGTACAGAGAAGTGTCCCATGGGATTTCTAAATTGGTATATCCTTATGTGAATAGGCTACTATATATTTCACCCATGAAGGTTCTGGTGTGTCCAGATGACCAGCTTTTCAAGTTAGCACTCCGATACTTGGCCTACACACTTCACTTGGGCCTTTTACATCAGTAAAATGAAAAAGTATCAAACTCACTGTCAGTAAATGACAATTGGCTCACATATGTTTTCAGTGGCTGTAAATTACATGGAAAGAGATCATCCATCTGTTTTCTATGAAGACCCTGGTGGATTTAAACTGCCTGCCTTTGGGTTGGCAGCACAACTCCTTACCCACTAGGCTACCAGAACACTCTATAACAGCACAAAACAGTCAAAACAAACAAACAAACAAACAAACAAAAAAGTATACAACACTACAGTCCTGTCTCCCAACCAATCTGAGGATGCCACACCCTCTGGATTTGAGCCTTACCACACTCCACTCCAAGTGCAGAAGACAGGAATTCGATACGTGTGAGAAAGATGGCTACATTGGTGGTTTTCTCCTGTTGGAAGACATAGCTTGCATCCCGTTAAAAGCAACATGCTGTTCCGTTTACATGAGCAACAGTGTTCTGGAACGTCCCCGCCTTCTCCAGCCCCCATCCGTCTCTGCTACCTCAAAATAAACCCTCCTAAATTAAAGCCATATTTGTGGATCATAAAAGGAAATTTCAGCTAGTAGCCAATAAATAGTAGTAGGTTTTGATTCTTGTAAATGTGCAGTGTGCTGGCTGTGCGGTTGACTTCATTTGGCATTGCTTGGAGACTGGTAATGAATTTCCCTGACAGATACATCTCTGGGCAGATCAGATCAGGGAAATGAGCTCTTTGGGGCACCGGCTTGTGTGGAATTATAACAGTATGTGTGCAGTGACCCCAAGTTGAAAGAATGTTTCATTCCAATAGTCTGAAATGGAAACTGATAGTCTCTGTTGTTTTCATTGCTTAAGCTACACATTATTAGGAAGGACTTCATCTGAAAGTAACTTGAGTGGTAGTACAGCTTCCATGAGGGGAAAAAAAATTAAATAAAATGCTCTATATTTTGCTCGGAGCATGTTGGTTATCTGAAAATAATTGCTTTATGGGTTTAAAAAAAGGAAACACAATCCTGAATTTAAGGTGACCTCACAGTAATGGTGGCGTCCCGCCCTCCCTCCTCTCTCTCTCAATGGGAACATTCTATTATTCTTCTCTGTGCTTGAATGAAAGTAATAACTTCTCCATTCTCTCACCTGCTTGAAAGCTTTCCCATCCAACACCTTTGGAAAAAGATGGTAAAGCCTTTGTTTGGACTAGATTTAAGTTCACTGCTAGGAATTCGCCTGAAGTTGGGTCCTCTTTAAATTTACGTTTCCTTTGGACACAGTGTTTGCAACCAAAACAGTCTCTAGACTCGGAGCCCGGGGACTGGCCAGCCTGTGTTTGACCTTTCCTGCAGATGTTTGTAAATGGAACGAATCGCCTTTCTGAACCCAAAGTGCGTAATCTTGGGTTAGGATTGCTTTCCATGCAAATTCTTAGACAGGCTGCGGTCTGTGCCGCTGGGCGCTGGTAATAGGATATACAGAGAGCGCAGGTCACTGGTAACCAGTTGGATCAGGAATGGCCATTTTTAATCTAGGGATGAAAGCTTGATATATTAGGAAAGTTAGTTGATCTGGCCAGCAAGGATTTTCTTTTATTACCCAAACCCAAATTATGGCCTGTCCAACCACTTGGCTTGGCGGACAAGAGAATGTACAAAGACAGATTTCTGTTCTCATTTGACCAGGATGCCAACTGGCCAGTCAACTACAAATGTGTCTCCTCGTCGGCTGTCTGTGATGTCAGAAGGTAAGCCCACAAATGGCTGTTTAAAGAGTCAGCCAACCACCAGGGATAAAAAGAGCTTGGGAATGTTCCCTTCAAATGACCCTGTTCATTTCGTATGTGGTCAGGGGACTTTATACAAGTTAGAAGCTTGGAGAAGTAGGAGCTAATAGCCAGTTCACTCTAGCTCAATCCTCCTCTGAGAATTTACATTTCCGCCATTAATAGACTGGATCAGAATCTGCATTTTAACAAGATCTTACATTGACATAAACGTCATCTGATTTCTTACTAAATATGGATTCTGATTCAGTCCATCTAAGGTGGAAATTCAAATACTCAGCAGGAGACTGAATATACCAAGGTTAACTCTGCTTATAGCAATGTGAGGACCACTGTTCAACGATCAAGAACTTCTGCTGGGCTTCTGTACTGTGTGGCATGTTTTGCTTCATTTGACCTATTTTCTTTTTCATAAATATATTGAATATAATACATGACATTCCTGCAATACTCATATATGTGGTTTAGTGACATTATGCTCATAATATTGTTCAACCACACGGTGCCAAATACCATTGACCTTAACAGAAGAACGTTGTTGTAAGGTGCCATTGAGTCAAGCCTGATTTAGCAACTCTGTGAACAACAGATCTGAACCCTGTTGTACTCTGTCCCATCCTCACCATCTCTGAGGTGTGTGTGCCCCGTCCTTCAGTCACTGTATCAATCTATCTCCTTGAGGGTCTTCCTGTCTTTTACTGACCATTCCTCTTTGCAAGCATGATGTCTCTTTCCTGGGAATAGCCCCTCCTAATAACATGCCCAATATATGTGAGATAAGGCTTTGTCATTCTTGCCTCTAATGAGAAAACTGACTGTAGTATATGAAGACCTCTTCTAGTACACCACAATTCAGGGCCCCCTAAACATTGAATCCTTTTCTTCTTTTCCCCTGCCTCTTGCCTGTTCATTACTGGATAACAACTTATCCACTTTGGTGTCTTTGCACATACCTATTCTAACTATTTCCTACAAGCAGAACCTTCCAATATCTGTCCAATTGTGACTGACATACTTTACTCAGCATAATGTTTTCAGGGTTTGGGGTACATCTATCTTGTAACATGGATCAAGACTATTTCTCTTTATAGCCAAGTATGAAATATGGTAAGAGGGAAATGGAAATGAATTATGGGCGACTCAGACAAGGGAAAAACACAACCAAGAGTTAAGTTTGCATTTGAGCTAATAGGACTTCTGACATGGTAAATGATCTCTTGAGAGGACAGCTTGAAGCTAGAAGTTCCCCAGGGGCAAAAGAGATGGTATTATATTGAGTTCCTCATCTGAAAGTAAGAAGACCCAGCACCAACCTGCATTGCAGACAACTGAAGGGCTCTCAATGGAGTAAAGAGTTTGATACTAATTTTCGTAAAAATATGCACTGTGAAGTCAGATCTACATTTCACTTTTATTGACAGTAGATTCTAATTGTGTGGCTTCTGGGCAAGCTATTTTCTTTGCCTATATGTCTCTTAGTGGTATTATGGGCTTTATTTGGTGTGGCTCACCTAAATGTCAGTAGTTCCTATCCACCAGTCTCCGAAATCTTCTGGAGGGTCAGCAATGAGTTGGCCCTAACTCAATAGCATTAAGTGATTTTGTTAAATGCAGTAGAAAGTATGCCACTACCTCCCAGGGTACCTGACAGGGGACATCCTATGAGAGGAACCCAAGGAAGGCTGAAGAAGATGCACATCTGCTGTTGTTATGAGCTGCCATCCTGTAGGTTTCACCTTATGCTGACCTGTCTGCATTGACAATGGAAGCAAACAGGCAATGGTCCTGCACCACCCCCAGATCAGCTACAAGTAGAAACTGTGATCTTCAGTTTTTATTGACAGAAGTGTTTTTCAGCAGTAGATTGCAAGGTTTTTCTTCCAATTCCATCTTAGCCTGGAAATACTGCTGATGCTTGTTTAGCATCATAATAGCTTATAGGTGGGTAAGAGCTGTACGGGAAGGGTATAGGCCAGAATCAAACCTGAACTTCTCACTTGGGAAAGAAGAATTCTACCACTGAGTTACTCAAGAGCCTCATTAGATGAGCATCACCCAAGAAAAGTTCTTGACACAAAGAGTAACAGCTTCTGTAACTGGCAAATGATTCAGAGGCTTTGGGAGAAGCAATTGTGTTTGACTTCCTGTTGATGGAGAGAATTAGATGCTCTTGCTGTGATGATAAACACACGTCCTGCCTAGGAACTCCAAGCACACATCTTTTTCCCGATTGCTTTTCAACTAAGTTTAAATGATTTACTCTTCTGATTGTATTCCATTTCTTTTTTGTTTGTTATTGTTAATTTTTCCCTTTTTGGACCATTCTGGATCTTTTTCACTTGAAAAGAACAAAAAAAATGCCAGTAACTAAGGAGAACGAAAGCATTGATATTTATGCTGTGCTACTTAAACTTTTCTTCCCTTAAAGTCACACCCAAGAACTTGTCTTTAGGCCAATCTGCATTTTGGCCACATTGGGAGGACTTGGCTGTAACAGCCACTGTGCAAACTCACACCACATGTGGTACTAATTGGCACTGTTGGCAGTTTCAGAAGAGAGGCTGGGGATTGAGTGGGCACGGAAGCTTAACAATGCCTTCACACAGCGGTTCTCAACAGGAGTTAGAAATTAGAACTGTAGGAGGATGGGCCTGTGGGGCAGGTCAATGAGATGAATCTCTCATCGCTTACAAAAGCAACAACCACCAACAAAAAAGGCAGGAGAAAGACTTTAAATAGATATTGTACTTTGTACCAAACATCCAGAAAAGATGTGGGAGAACTTGTTCACTTAGCGTGTGCTGTCAAGGAGCATGAATGTGCAGATGGAGTAATGAACCAGGGTCAAGTCTGCCCTTGGACTGGAGGGAGACGTAGCCATTGCTTTGGGCCTATAAAACTCCCTGAGGTCAATTTTTCCATCTGTAAAATAGCCACGGGGCTTTCACAGCCTTTGCCTCCCACCAACTGAAAGGAGCAGGGGGCAGATTTGTAGTTTGTTAAAATGCTTTGATTTTACAAACGTCAAACACAGGGGCCTCTTATAACATCCTAGCTGTGGGTCTCTGTAGGCATGAGGAGTGGGGAGAGTGGCAGTAGTGCTGGCAATGAGTATTCCCCTGAAGAACTGTGCTAATCCAGCTCTTCCAGGTTGTAGGAGAGAGAATTTGTAAAACACAGAATGGGGCACTGGGGAGTTGGGGTTAATTGTGAGGACACGCTTGGGAGTATGGAAACAGAGGAGTTGGCCCCATAGCCCCCTGCCACTGAGTATTTTCATTTTTTTTTAATTCAAGATAAAAAAACTCTTTGGTCTTGAAATAGTATTTACCATCATTTGAAAATTCAGCTTCTCTTTCTTTGCTCTCACAGTGCCAGTTTTTTCTTCCTTCTGCCAATTTTTACTTCCTTCTTATCAGAAGAAAACCAAAGCAAGTTCCCCCCAAATCTCAAGGACCAGAATGAATCAATGCACCAATGAAACAAGTTGCTATTGTCAAAATGTAAGACAGAGAAGATTAAATTGTATTTATAAGTGTAAAACTTTTTTGCCATTTACAATTTCATTGAAACACAAATTCTTATTTCTTAAGATATGCATTTGTGATTTTAATTTTTTCATTAAGTTTTGTAATTGGTTTCCACCTCAATATTTAGCATCTATAAAAGCTATAAAACCCCAACTATGGTTAATTTAGACCCCAGCCAATTCCTTTGACTAGGCCTAAAAATGTAGGAAATAGAATTTCAGGTTACTTTGTGAAAATAGTCTCTTAAAATCATGCCACAACAAAATCAATCTTAAAAAGGAATAGTAGATTTTTATTCTTATTCTATTTGATGAAGGTGTTGATTTAGATCATTAATTTTGTTCTTTCTTATTGTTGTGTTTGGGGTGTTTTTGTTTTTGTTTTGGTTTTGGTTTGGTTTTTTTGTTTGTTTGTTTGTTTCTTGTTTGTTTGCTTGTTTTAAATGGGTTTCCCTATGGCTATGCACTTGCCCCTGAAGACTGTCTTAGCTGCATCCCAGAGATTTTAGTACATTGTATTTTCATTATCATTTGTGTCATGGAATTTTTTTCTTTCTCTTTAGAAGGCCAACTCTATGGTATAAAGATACTGGCAAATATGGCCAGAAATGCACAATCTGGAGAGGATAAAATTGATGAATTAAACTTTCTAAAGATTACATCTCTGCATCCATCAACAACTTTTGCAAACAGTGAAAAGAAAATCTACCATCTGGGAACAAACATACAAACAAATCAAACAAAGGGTTTCATAGCAAAAGTTTACAGAAAAGTCCTAGGTCTCCAGAATAAATAGCCTGATAAACCAATTACAAAATGAATAAAAGACAATGAAAGACTTTTCACGGAGAAAGACTTTCAGAAGGACATCAGTCATATAAGAAAATGCTCAAAAACTCTGGCAATAAGAAAGATGCAAATCACTACCATGAGATAAATAATGATAAACAAAATAATTAGATACCTCACTCCAGCAGCAGTGGGGAAGTTTAACAAGGCAGTAAACAATAAATGTTGGAGAGGATGTGTAGAGGTGAGAACTCTCATACACTGTTGGTGGGATCATAAAATGGTACAACCCCTCTGCATGACAGCTTGATGTTTCCTCAAAAAGTTGAACATAGAAACTCCAGGTGACCCGGCTATTCCACTACTAGGAATATAACCCAAGGAAATGATAACTGAGACACAAATGGAGATTTGCCCACCAATGTTTATAGCAGCATTATTCATTATCACAAGAACAAAGAAACAGCTTAAATATCCAACCGCAACTGAATGGCTTGAGAAACTGTGGTACATTCACACAATGGAATACTATGCAGCACTCAGGAGCAACAATTAAAAATACTGCATAACTTGGGAGAGACTGGAGAGCACTATGCTGAATGAACTAACTCAGCCTCATAATGACAAATACTGCCTAAGATCATTATTGTAAAAACCGAAGGATAACTAATAAAACATGTATGGGAACTCAAAGGGGAAAGATGTGGGAGTGGAGGGGTGAGGATGGCTTGGGGCAAAACCACAGGGTTGCACAGTTGGGAGGGTGGGGGAGGGGGAAAGAAATAGGAAGGATCTGGACAAAAAGATAGGGTAATGATAGGCAAGGTCTAATGACAATTAGTTTTAGAAAACGATGCATGAGAATGATTGTATGAAACACAATGTGAATGAAGAATAGTGTGAAACTCAATGTTTTGCAAGCAAACCAATTTAAAAAAAAAAAAAACAAGACAAAAAGGAGCAGTAGAATTTAGCTTCTATTATACTAAATAAGGCTAAAACACACTACCATCAAGGCAGTCCAGCAACCACTATAGTTTTTCAAAGCTGTAAATTTTAAAGGGATCAGGCCATCTCTTTCTCCCACAGAGCAAATGGTGACTTTAAACTAAGTGACCTTTTCAATTTTCTAGTTAAACCCATCACATAACATACTGAAAAACCCCAACCTCATATCAAGTATATTCTTACATATGGTGATCCCATAGGAGAGGCTAGAACTGTCCCATAGGGCTTCCAGGCTATAATCCTTAAGGAAACCAACTGCCACAGCTTTCTTCCATGGAGTAGCTGGTGACTTCAAATTGCCAAGCTTTGGATTGCGACTGACCACTGACACTGTTTTATTTTATTAATTTTAATGAACATTTACACAGATTTTTGGATTTTCATTCATTCATTGTTGCACATCTTTCTTTATCCCCCTCCCCCAGTTCGCTCCTCTCTTTGAAAAGCAAAAGATAAACTTCTTTGTTGGTATACAATCCCCTCGACCACATCCCTGTCCTCCCCCCCAAATGCATTCCACTAGGCAACAAAATAATTCTGGATTCCTGTGATAATCATAATATGCTATCATATATCACTTTTAAACTGTTCTCTCCCTCATCTGTTTCAGTTCAGTATATATAATCTATCCAGTTGTTCTCAGTCTTACATGTTTTTTAACATGTAAAATTTTTATTTTATACTGGTTTACATACAAAGTTTATATACATTGTTTTTCACACCAAATATTTCCTATTTTCTTTACTCACCCCTCCCTCTACCCATTAAATTGGGTGACCCTATGAATATCCCCCTATCCATGCTCACCCTTCTGCTCCTACCCTCCCTCCCCTTGGGCCCTCATACATGTTTTACTAGTAATCTTCCTATTTCTACAATAATAGCATTATAGAATATTTTTCTTTATGAGACTTAGTTCATTTAGCATAATACTTTCCAGTCCCTCCCAAGTTAGGTAGTAATTTTCAAAATCATTACTCTTGCCTGCTGCAATATATTCCATCATGTGAATGTTTTGTAATTTCTTTCCATTTCATTCCTTTGTGGTTGGACATTTTGGCTGTTTCCATGGTATTGTGATGGTGAATAACACCGCTATAGATATTGGTGCACAAATCTCCATCTGTGATTCATTTCTCATTTTCTCAGGGTATATTTCAAGCAATGGCATAGTTGAGTCATATGAAATTTCTATGTGAAGCTTCTTGAGGAAATGTCAAACTGCCTTCCAGAGTGCCTATACCATTTTACAATCCCACCAACAATGCATAAGAGTTCCTATCTCTCCACATTCTCTCCAACATTTATCACTTGCACTCCTGGTAAACTTTGACACTGCTATTGGGGTAAGTTGGTATCTCATTATGGTTTTGATTTGCATCTCTCTTATTGCCAGTGATTTTGAGTCTTTCTTTATGTATCTATTAGCCATCTGAATATCTTCCTTTGAAAAGTCTTTCCATGTGTTTTGCCCATTTTGTAATTGTGTAATCAGTCTTTTTCTTGTGGCGGTCCTGAAGGCTTCTGTAAACTTTTGATATAAGACTCTTGTCTGAGATGGCATTGCCAAATACATTTTTCCCCAGTCAGTAAGTTTTCTTTTCACTCTGTTGGAAAAACTTTTTCATGTGCACAGGGATTTAGTCTTTAGAAGGTCCCAAGCATCAGTTTTATCCTCTCCAGATTGTGCATTTCTGGCTGTATTTAGAAGTCTCTTTATACCATTGACTAGGCCATCTACGCTTGATGGCAATTTGTCTCTTACGAACTTTATATATGCAGATTGAGTTAATTTTTTGGTATGGTGTGGGATGTGGATCCTGTTTCAGCTTTCTGCAGGTAGTAGTCCAGTTTTACCAGCACCATTTGTTGAGGAAGTTTTCATTCTCAGCAGGACTCATCCGTTGCAACAACCCCGAACCAAATCTACACCCCATCCAGTCAGTTCTGGCTCATACTCCCCCTCCGTGGAGTTTCTGGGGCTGTAAATCTGTATTGGAGCATACTGCCTATGTTTTTCATCAGAGAGGCTGGTAGATTCGAACCACCTTTTGATTTAGCAGCCCAATATAACACTGAAGGAAAGGAGAGATCTTCCAAAGTGGAGTCTAGTGTCTCTCTGGAAGTTGAAGCACAGTGCAGCAATTTCAGTTTAACAACCCAAAGTTAGAAGATCACGAGCAGCTTGTTCCTACATGTGAGAGATAGTATTTCTCCCACAACTGTGTAGACCACCCGCAGGCAGCTGGACCTGCTAAGAACACAAAACAGTAGGGAATTGGTGCTTTTTCTCAGCTACAAGATTGAAGCCAAAAAAATAAATGAATCTGGATGCATAGAAATGCTTTCTTTTTCAGTCGCCCCAGGTGATCTTCTGCAGAAATGAAAACAAAAATTTTCCTTTCCTCCAGGAAGAGCTAATTTCTCCTTGAAATAATATATATATATGAAAGCACTTTAAAACTCAAGTATTCTTTGCATTAAAAAGTGCTACTAGTGCTACTATTACTAAGGAGACGCTCAACATTTTTGCTAGATATTGATCTAAGTATCTTGTAATGAAACTATCTCATGAAGTCATAATTTCATTAAAAATGGTTTTGCTCAATTATTGAAGGATGTTTGCATTAAGTATTGTGCTTTTAGAAACAGCTGCCTATATGAGCTCAAATTTACAACAGTTAATCTAAAACACACTTAGAGGTATCAGTTGCAAGGAGTGTAAATTAATGGTGGATGGATAGAAATAATGAGAACTGTAACACAGTATATAATGAATGTCATGAACTGTACTTGCAGAAGTTATTAAATTGATGCATATTGTTGTTGTTGTTGCTAGATGCCATCAAGTGTTTTCTCACTGTTGTCAACGTTTATGTGTAATCGACTGAAATCTTTCCTATTCCTTGCATCATCCTCACAACCTCCACCATGCTCAAGTCTATTGGTGCAGTCATTCTGTCAGTCCATCTGATTGAGTGTCTTCCTGTCGTCGTATGAACTCCACCTTTTCAAATAGTACATCCTCTTCCAACAACTGGTCACTCCTGCTAATATGCCCTATGTAAGTAAGGCCAGTTCTCACCAAACTTGCCTTTAAATAACTACTTAGAAATACATTCAGTTGTCTTAAATTGACACCAAAAAAACAAATAAACAAAGTCAAGAGTTCATATCAATGTGTCCATTTCAATTTAGCCATCATGGGGTTAAAATATTAGCTTTCTCCTGTTTATATGTATAACATACCTCACTCAAACCCCCCCCCCCCCATATTGCCATTGAGTAGCTTCGTCTGACATACTTTGGACATGTTGCCAGGAGGGACGGGTCCTTGGAGAGGGACACCATGCTTGGGAGGGTTGAGGGACAACGCAGGAGGGGAAGACCCTCTATGAGATGGATTGATTCGGTGACTGGGGTAATAGGGATGAGTGTGTCAGAGGCGGTGCAGTTGGCGCAGGATAGAGCAGGGTTTAGGGCTGTTGTGCATAGATAGGGTCGCTATGAGTCGGAAACGACTCGAAGGCCCATAACAACAACAACAAGGAATCAACTTATTGCTCACCCTCCAACCTTTTTCAGGAACTGTAAATCACATAGGAGGAGACTACACATATTTCTCCTTCAGAGTTGCTGGTGGATTCGAATCACCAGGGAGACATTGACTGTGGATTAGCAGCACAGCTCCTTACTGACTTTGCCACCAGAGAGAAAATTGGTTCCCATTGTTCTCAATGTAAATACTTATTTACTCATTCTGTCTATTGTAATGAGTATCTTTGGTTCTCTATAGGCCAATAAGGTCTAGCAGCTCCATTTATTTCTTCCAGAGCCGTAAGTGTTCAAGTCTTGCCATTTGCTCTCAGGCTTCATGTGTTCCATTTCATGTTTGACTACTTCCAATTGTCTACATGGATGCTTCTTACAGTCCATGTCCCCATTATTATTACTGTCCATGTTCCAATCATTATTGTATGTTTGAAGCTGTTTCTCTTCATTTTGAATCTTGCCACACCAGCAAATGAAGGTACTCCATTGGATGGAAAAGCTTTAATTCACCTGTGTTGGTAGGTAGAGTCTATTTTGAGAAGGCAGCTCTTCCCCGTTTGCTTCATGGGTGTTTCCAACCTGAAGAATTCTCTTCCTTGCACTGCATCCAACAATATTCTTGTCATTTACATAGAGGTGTTGAAGATCTGTTCTTTCAGAAGTCAATGACCATTCTTGCTTCTTAGTCTTTCTGAGTCTGAAAGTTCTACTGAAATCTATCCACCATGGGTGACCTTGCTGGTATTTGAAATACCAGTAACATAGGTTCCATAATTACAACACCACCACAAAAGCCACGAAACTATGGCCAATTGCAAGATGAGGCATTTGACATTATGCACCATAACCAATTATGCTAACGTAGAGAAGAATGGTAATCCCAGAACACTTAATTGTGCTTCTGTGAAACCTACACATTATGGAGATAATGGAGATAGATGGCATAACATTGCCACAGAAAGTGAGGAAGACTTGTTGCTCTTGCTGCAAATCTCAGATTACAGCAGTCAAAATGGATTGAATGCAGAATGAAGAAAACAAAAATTCTCACCACTAGACCAACAGTTAACATCAAGATAGAAGGGAAGTACTGAGGTTGTCAACAATTTCATCTTGCTTAGTAATACAATCAATCAATAACCTTGATACGTAGCAGAAATAAAAAGATAAGTCACATTGGGAAAAATCTGTTGCCAGTGACCTCTCCAGAGTACTAATGGGTAATGACGTTAGTTTAAAGACTAAAGTACAAGCCATGAAACAAGTCATGGCTTTCCTGATAAATTGCTATGCATCTTACATTTTGACTATGAGTAATGATGATGGGAAGAGAACCCGTGTCTTTGAGTTATAATGTTAGAAAAGAACACTGAATATCCCATGGACTGCTAGGAGAAAAAGTAGGTCTGTTTTTGGAGAAGGTGCAACTAGAGTTCTCCTTGGAGGCAAAAATGGTGAAACTTCATCTTTTGGTATGTTGTTAAAAGGAGATTCAGTCCTTGGAAAAAGACATCATGCTTGGAAAAGTGAAGCATTAGCATAAGACTCTCAACAAGGTGGATTGACACAGTGACTGTAATAATGGGATAATAGGCTCAAGGGTGTCAGTAATGGTGAGGACGGCATAGGGTAAGTCATGTTTCAGATATTTTGTTCATAGGGCTACTATGCATTATAGTGAACTCATCAAAACATGACAACAACAGTATACATTAGCAAAGAAGCAGTTGCCCAATCAGAACAAGGGAACACTGCATGACTTAAAATCAGGAAAATGTGCATCCAGGGAGCATTCTTTCTCTATATCCATTAAGTCTGCATGCTGATAAAACTGAGAAGATGGACCATGTGCTGGAGAATGTGGTATCTGGTTTGGACAAAGGCTCATCAATTTGCAGAAAGTGAATAAAACTTGAAACACTTGCTGTAGAAGTTGTATTCCAACATCAAGAAGACAAAATTCATCACCATTGAACCAATATGCAACATCACAATGGAGAAAATATTGAAGTTGTTAATTATTTAATTTTACTTGGATCACAGTCAACACTCATAGTAATAGTGGTGAATAAACCAAAAGATGTGTTGCATTTGGAAAATATGCTGTCAAAGGCCTCTCCAAAATGCTAAAGAGTAGTGGTGTCAGTTTATAGACTAAAGGGTAACTAATCCAAGTCATGGTTTTTAAAATTACTTCCCATGGTTCTGAAAGTTGGACGATACATATGAATGAAAGAAAAAAGAACTGATGTCTTTGAATGGTAGTTTCTGTTAAGAGTATTGAATATTCCATGAACTACCAATGGAATATAGAAATTGCCCTCTAAGAGGTGGAACCAGAGTGCCCCTTATAAACAACAGTGATGAAACTTCACTTATTTTGAACATATTTTCAGGAGAACTCAGTCATTGGAAAGAGAAGTCATGCTGGGAAAGGCAGAGGATCTGTGAAAGAGAAAAACCTCAACAATACGGATTGACATAGTAATTACACCATGAACTTGAGCATGACAGAGGCCATGGGGATGGTGCAGGATAGAGAGAGAATCATGTCTGTTGTTCATAGAGTTGCTAGGAGTTGTAGTTCATTTAATGGCACCCACAACAACAACATACCACCAGGGTTCTCTTTCCACATTTACAGTGAATTTTAAACCTGTGTATTCCATCCTATCTGCTTAAACACAGCAAATATTAGGAGGATGCAAGATCTAGCACCTTCTATCTAGGGTTGCTAGATGGCACATAAGATCAACATTGTGTCCTACAAGGTCCACATATGCAGTCATAATTTATGCTGTTGAAAAAAAAAAGGATTCTAGTGGATAGGTTGACAGCCTTGCAAAATTCTGTCATGTAACATTAGATATCATTCCTATCCTCAAGGTTTTATTTCCAAACATCCATCCTTTTTGTTTCCAGTTTTAGCATTTTAATCACCAGTAATAATCAATACATTTTAATTGTGTATGTGATCAATTTCTGAATGTAAAAGTTGGTAAAATGGTTCAATTTCTCCTTCTTGGCTTTAATGGTTTGTGTGTAAACTTACATAATGATATTACTCATAGTCAGTATATAAAATAGTTGTATTAATTGGTCTTTGTTATGGATATATTAATATTATCCTGTTAATGACAACTTTTTCTTTTAGGATATGTCATGAATTACTTTTTATAATGAATACCATGCCCCTTCTCTTCAATTTGCCCTTCATAACATGGTACACTATGTGATTACTTTTTACATTCAAAATGGCCAATATCTATCCATCAACTCTTAGGATATAGCAATCTTTAAGTGTTCGATTTCTTCATGACAACTTGCACTTTTCTTTGATTCATGCATCATACATGTTATATTCTGATCAGCAGTGGAAGTCTGAAACTGTTCCCTCTCATTTTGAATTACGCCACATCAACAAATGAAGGTCTGAAAGATTCATTCCATCAACATCTTTAAGGCTGAATCTTCCCCAGTTTTATTTTGGACATTTTTCAGCCAGAGGGGCTTAACTCCTGAAGCTCTAGCAGCCTATATTCCTCTTTTACTTATATGACCTTCATTGGTCAATTTACTTTCAGAAATAGAACAACAGGTTTTTCTTCCCCGCATATCTTAGTCTTGAAGGTCTATTGAAACCTACCTGTGACAGGTGACTCCTTGGGTATTTGACATGTCAGTATTGCTTCTTGCACCACCGAACCATGCAGGCCAACAGAACATAACATGATGAAAGACCAGTTCATGATTTTGCAAGCTAACATATGGAAAATATCATTCTCTTCTACCAAATTGAATCACTAGTGCATTTGGAATAACTCTTTTAATATAACAGACTTAATCAATGTTACCATATTAAACATTATCATCATTAACAAAGAAATCTGGCTTCTTACCATTGTTTGATAAATAATCTATAGCATCCAGTGGCTTCACTGCATGAGCCCAAAACTTCAAATACAAATAAATTCAAATCATTCAACGATCCAAAATGTTAGTTTTGTCAGAACAAACATCTGTATATTTGAAACTATCCAAATTGTTGATTTTTCTTTGCATTTTTATCCAGATGGTCGTGCCATATATACTTCTAAAACAATAAAATTACAAAGTCTACTGTGAGTAAAAAGGAAATATAACAGCACAGATGCAGATGATGGTAATGACAGATTTATTGAAAGAATTCTGTTGTTGTTGTTGTCCTTGTTAAGAGCTAGCAAGTTGACAATGACTCATAGCAACCCTATGAATAATAAGTCTGCACCTTGGTCTATACTGCAACGTTTTCACCATCTTTGATACCCTTAAGCCCATGGTTAAAGCTACTGTGTCCATTTCTATTTTCTAGGATCGTCTTAACTTTCTCTGACCATTCAACTTCCAGCATGATGTCTTTTGCCAAGGGCTGGTTCCTTCTAGCAACATGACCAAAGAATGTGAAACAAACTTCACTACCCTTGACTCTAATGAGCACACTGGTTGCACTTCATCCAAAACTTAATTGCTTGTCCTTTGAGAGATCCATGGATAGTTAGTATTCTAACACAAGTTCAAGGCTTTGATTCTTCGATGTCTCCCTTATTCATTGTCCAACTTTCAGAACCATAGGAAGTAGTGGAGGGGAACCCCCAAAACATGGCTTGGATTAGGCACACCTTAATAATCTAACTCACACGCTTGCTCTTTAGCACTTTGGAGAGAGGTTCTTGACAGCAGATTTTCACAGTGCAACACTTCTTTTTATTTCTTGACTACTATTCCCATAAGTGTCCATTGTGATCCAAGTAAAACGAAATCACTGATGACTTCAATCTTCTGTTCCTCTATCATGATGTTGCCTACTGGTCCAGTGAGGAGGATTTTTATTTTAATTATGCTGATATGTAGAAGATATATTGCAGAACGTAGTATTCGATCTTCTTATAGCATTAGTTTTCTATGCTATGTAAGAAATTACCACACATTTAGGAACTTAAAGGGACACCACTGATTTCCTGCCTTCTAGTTGCTAATTTAGGATCCGATTAACCAAGGTCAGCTCTCTCTTCAGGAACTGACAGGGCTAAACAAGATGTTGGCTCAGGCACATTCTCCTCTATATCTTTGTTTAGATAATACACTATAGATTCCCTCCATTTTTGGCAAAATCACTTCTTTGTGTCCCCTTGAGGGAGCTCTGGTGGCCTAGTAATGAGAAGCTGTGCTGTAATCCTGAAGGCACATGACCATGGGAGAAGGCTGGGCAGTCTCTTCCCGTGTCATTAACTGCCTCTGAAAACCCTCTGGAGGATCAGCTATAGGTCGATTCTGACTCTGGTACTCCAAGACAGTATCCACCTGATTAGGTCAGACTCAACTAGGATAATCATCCTTGTAATTAGGTCAAGGAAGATAATTCTGTTCACAAAGACCTTCCTCTCTTGTGAAGCCAGACTCTACAAAGTGGACGTGGCTTCAGGATCAGAGAAAGACTGACAGAACCTGTGCTATGCAGATGACACAACCTTGCTTTCTGAAAACAAAGGGAATCTGAAGCACTTGCTGCAGAAAATAAAATACTGTAGCCTTCAATATGGATTGCATCTTAACATCAAGAAGACAGAGATTCTTGCCACTGGGCCAGTGGGCAACATCATGATAGATGGAGAAAGGATTGTAGTTGTTAATGATTTCATCTTGCTCGGATCCACCATCAGCACCTTTGGTACCAGCAGTCACTAGATCAGAAAACATTCTGCCTTGAGCAAGAATGTTGTCAGGGATCTCCCCACAGTATTGAATTTGCTTTCCAAATACTGAATAGCAATGAGGCAAGCTTGAAGACTAAGGTGTGCCTGATCCAAGCCATGGTTGTTTTAATCACTTGTTCTGTACCTGAGAGCTGGAAGATGACTAAGGACGATATAAGAAGAATTGACGCCTTTGAGTTGTGATGTTGAAGAAGAGTACTGAATAGCCCATGGACTGCTAAAGAATGATCAAGTATGTCTTTGAAAAGGTGCAGCCAACAGTGTTCCTTGGAGGCAAAGATATCAAAGCTTCATCTCTCATACTTTAGAAATATTGCTAGTAAAGGCTAGTCCTTGGTAAAGGATATCATGCTTGGTACAGTTAAGGGTCAAGGAAAGAGATGAAGACCTCCATCCAGAGAGAGGGACACAACAATAACTACAGCAATGAATTCTAAGGATAGAAGAGGATTCAGATGTGTTGTTTATAGGGTGCTATGAATCATTCCTGACTGCACCTAACAATAAGACAGTGTTAATACCAATTTTTCATTTTATTTCATCCTCAATAGTACCAATTTTAGAAAGCAGTTTATATAGTTGTTGCTGTTACGTGCCACTGAGTCAGAATGTATCACAGTTGACCTTCCAGGAGGTTTTCAGAGGCAGTAAAATTGTACAGGAGGAGTGTGTCCATCTTTATCCCAAGGTTGGTAGATTTTGATTGGTAATGAAACTCCTTCTCTGCTACACCATCACAACCTCCCTACCATAACTTAGTTGGTGTGGGTCATCTTAAAAGTCTATTTTACTCTGTTCAGTAATGGATTTGATGCTTTGTATATTCCACAACCTGCCTCTCCAAACGCTAACAGGAGAGAGATGGTAAATCATCGATATTTAAATCAGTCTTAGGTATGAAATTTTTGGTATAGATCCCGAAGCTGAACGCTGGCTCCACATCCAGAATGATTGTAGGGTTGGAAATAATGTTAAAGCATGGAGTGGGACACTTTTCACTGTCAGGGTAGGAGATAGCAGCTCACCAGGGAGTATTTTAGTGTCAGATGAGGGGAACTAATGAAAAATGTGTTTGTTTTCCATTCATCCTCTTCACTCTGCCATGGACACAATGTGACTGCTATCAATGACCTGCTTGCTACATCAGTGCAAAAGACGCTTTTCCCCTGCTTCTAAGTTAGGGAACATACTCACAGGTAAACCAGCATGTAACATCTTGTTCTTATCTTTCTATTCAAGAAAATGTAATTTAAAAATAAACATTTTAAGGTGTTTAATTAATGCTTGCCCCTCAAGATACCTCCTTTCCAAACATGTATGTGAATGTATCTCGTATTCTGAAATCACAATTTCATTACGATTTCAAGGAAGAGTATTTATGTGCTGATTCATTATGTGTGATCCACTCTTGACAGTAGAAAGAATTTAAAAAAGACTTTCACTTTAGTACAAATGTTCTATCATGCTCAGTCTACACAATGACATTTGCTTTTAGCTGGTTATAAGCTGATTGATTTCTCTGAGAACTTATAAGCTAGTCAAATTTTCTGAAACTTTTCTAGTTACTTCTAAAGCTTGAAGAATTAGTTTTGCTGTGTTTAACCTACTAAAACTTATTTGAACAGAGAAAAAAGGATGATGCAACAAAGAATATTGAAATTACTTTTGCAAGTTTTATAAGAGGTAAACCACCAAATAAATGCAAACTAGCCATGATTTCTTCCTCCTATAACCACAGACAAATGCAATGGCTTTTCAGGTGCGCGGCACCTTTCATTCGTGTCCAGAAAGAATAGAGTGTAACTTTCATCCCTACCTTTGCGGGGTGATCTCATACCTCCTCTTTTCTCTTTCCAATTTTATCATAATGGTGTGAACGGCACATAACTTCCCTCGAGACCTCATAGATGCTACACACACTTTCTTACAAACTTGAAAACACTTGAGCTGTCTACTTCAAAAATAAGAACAAATAATTACTTGAAATGAAACCAATATGGGAGGCATTAAACAATGCTATTCTTTTGGGACTTAATGCAGTGACTCATTCAGTATTTCTGAAAGTATTTACTGAGGTACTATGATCCTGTACTACTTAGTGTTTTTAAAATCAGAATCATAATAGCTTTTAAAAATCAGAATGATAATGGGATCCAGTAAAAAAAGACATTGACCTCACGTTGACCTCGTGCCCCTAGTGAGTTTACATTCTAGTATATATTATAATGTAATGTCATTGTGAGTACAGTTAAGAAGTAGAGAGTGTTCCTAGTTTGCAGAAATGGTTCAGTTCCTAATTGCAAGCTTGAATGTTTGAGTTTACTCAGGAATATATTGGGGGAAAAAAAGATCTGAAACCCACTTCTAAGAAGTCAGATTTTGACAACTCTCTGGAGGGACAATTCAATCAAAGGGTATATTTCACAACAATTATAATCTGCACTCCAGTAAAATAAGTACTGTTGGCTCTTTAAAGCTTGTGAGCTATTATCTAAGACTTTCATCGAAAGCAATACAGGAAGAAAGAAACCAAAAACTCAAAGAAAAGATAAGATTACATGAAGCACAATTTATCCAACCTGAGATCAAATGATGTTCATCAACCAACGCTGACAATTCTGAGCGGAGTTATAGCTGCTGTTAGGTGCCATCAGGGCAACTGTGACTCTCAGCAGGGCTATGAACGACTGATCTAAATCCTGCTCTATCGGGTGCCATCCTCCCCATCCCTGATGTACTTGAGCCCACTGTTCCACACTGCCCAGTATTGCAGTCACTGTGCCAATGCATTTCATGGAGAGTCTCCTTTCTTTGTTCTTTTTTCTGACTATCCACAGTACTCAGTGTAATATTCTTTCCCAAGGAACAGTCTCTCCTGGCAACATACCCCAAATATGTTAGACAAAGTTTCTCCAACCTCCCCTTTAATGAGTGTTCTGGCCCAACTTGTTCCAAGATGTATCTGTTTGGGGTGTTTTTTGTTGTTTGGTATTTTTTTTTTATTTTTAATATGGTCTTTTGTTGTTGCTGTGGTGGTTTATATCCAATCCACGGGATGTTCGGTGCTCTTTTTCAACACCACGGTGGAAAGGCATCAATTCCCCTTCTGTCATCCTTATTCATTGCCCAACTCTCAGATGCTTAGAAAGTGATGGAACAAACTATGGCCTGCTTCAGGCACACTGTATCTTTAAGCTGACAACATTGGTCCTTAGTGATTTGGAGAGATGACTGACAGCAGACATGCCCCATACGGTATGACTCCTGATCTCCTAACTGCTGGTACCAAGGGTGTTGACTGAATCCGAGTACGATGAACTAGTTGATGACTTCAATCTTTTTTTCTGTCTATTGTTATGCTGCCTATTGGTCCAGTGGTGAGGATGTTTGTCTTCTTGATGTTGAAATTTAATGCACGTTGAAGGTTGTAGTCTTTGTTCTTCTTCATTATTTCAACTCCTACTCTCTTCCAGCAAGCAAGATTGTGTCATCCCAATAATTCAGGTTGTTGAGAGTCTTCCTCCAATCCTGATGCCACATTCTTCTTCACAGAGTGTGGTTCCTCTAATGATTTGCTCAGCATACAGACTGAATAGATATCGAGTAAGGATACAACTCTGACATACGTTTTTTGGGTTTTTTTTGCAATTTTAAAACATTCAGTGTGACCTTGCTCTGTTCAGGCAACAGCTTCATCGTTTAGATATAAGTTTTATATAAACACAAGTAAGTATTTTGAGATTCCCATTCTTCTCAATGTTAGTCCTAGCTTGTCACGATCCACAGAGTCAAATGCTTTGCTTAGTCAATAAAACGCCAATAGACATTCTTCTGTTATTCTCTGCTTTGAGCCAGGAATCATCTAACTTCATGGAAATGAACTGATGTTTCTACCTTTCCCTGTAAGATCTTGTTTTTCCAAGTACTGGTCCCTCTTCACAACATGTTCAAATTGTATGATACACAATTTTGCCATCCTTGCCTTTAAGAAGCACTATGGTTGTATTTCTTTCAAAACAGATTTCTTTATTCTTTTGATTGTTATTTGTTGTTATATGTTGTTGAGTTGTAACCAACCCATAGACCAATACCACATACAGGAACCATCAATTCTTCTTTGATATTCATTATCAAAATTTCTTATGTATACAAAACAAGCAAGTCTGTCTTGAAGAGAGCAAAACGAAGTTTCTCCTTGGAGGCTAGGATTTTGAAGCTCCACCTCACATACTTTGGGCATATGGCGAGGAAAGACCAGTCCTTGCAAAACATCATGCTTGGAAGGGCAGAGGGACAGCATAGGAGAGGAAGACCTCAGATGATATTAATTGATACAGTAACTGGAGAAATGGGGGTCAGTGTGTCAGAATTACTGAGACTGGCTCAGAACAGGGCAGGGTTCACAGATATATTGTACATAGGGTCACTATAGTTCCCAGGTGACTCAAAGACACATAACAACAACAATTGAAAATAGCATGGCTTACATCAGGTTCACTTTAAGTCTATAAATGGATATCCTTATTCTTTGGAACTTTGGAGAAGTTTAGAGGTCTTTTCCATCAGATTTTTCCAATTCAAGATTTCTTCTGATTTATTAACTGATGTTACCTTGAATGTTGATTGTGGCTCCAAGTGAAGTGAAAATGTTGACCATTTCAAACTTTTCTATGTTTTTATGATGTGGCCTCTTGATCCAGTGGTGAAGATTTTTTGCTTTCTTGGTGTTGAAATGCAGCCCATATCAAGTTCCTTACCGTCCATCCTAAGTGTTTCAAGACTTCTTGGCTTTGCGCTAGTAAGGCTGTGTCATCTGCATAGTGCAGGTCATTGAGGAGTCTTCCTACAATCTTGATATGGTATTCTTCTTCATATATCCAGCTTTGACAATAAATTGCTTAGCATACAAATTAAATAGATATGGAAAAGGATACAACCCTGATGCACTCCTTTCCTCATTTTAAACCAATGCAGAGAAGATGCCTAAATCATGAGGTTATACAATTTGATGAGGGAAGGGGGTGTGAAGGAAATTGGAAGAATCTGGTCTGAAAAACAATGTGTTCAAACTTTGTAAATAAACTACTGTACTAAATTTTTTTTTAAAAATTGTTGTCATGATAGTCAATAAGGAATATTGAAGAAAGAAAAGGTCCAAGAGTGTCCATTTCTGTAGTGAACATCAGTAGTTTACAAAGTGGGTCATTACCATCAGATTTCATTTGTCTCGATGACAGAAACATCTCCTAGTGACCCTGAGTATACTAGATCACACTATCGATGAAAGTTAAGAACATGGAAACATCAAGAGACACTAGACACATTGGCCTTGAATAAAGAAATGAGGCTAGGTAAAAATATTAGGGGCCACAAATATTAGAGAGACCACAGAGTGGGGACCAGAGGAACTCACAAGAAAGCTGTTAAGAGGGTTAGAAATCACTTGGTAAGGTATCATCAGATATCATGGCAAGTTTCACAGCCAGGGCAAGAACCTTGGTTTTCAATCTAAGTGACTCAGGAAGAGATGAGAAAGTTTGGTCAGGAAGGTACAATAAGTAGACTAATATTTTGAAAGGATGTATTAGCAGGGAAATTCATTAGTAGACTAGAGAGAAAAGCAGAGATAAAGAAGGTGAAAAACAATCTAGCTTGTTTGAATTTGTATTAGAATTTTGTATATAAACAAATGAAAAGAAAAAGTCAACTTGGGGAGGAGAAAGGGAGGGAGGGGGATAAAATGTGCAACAATGAATGAATGAATATCTAACTTTTTGTTAAAATTATAATTTAAAAAATTTTAAAAAAATAAAAAGAAAATGTGTTTTACCCCGTTAAATTGAATTATGGCCATTTCCCACTTAGGTGGTATAGAGAACTCTGGTGGTCTAGTTGTAAGAAACTGTGCTGCGATCCCAAAGGGGCATGAGCAGTCTCCACTGCTGTGATTTGCTGCCTCTGAAAACTGACTGAAGGGTCCATGGACTTAGTCACATTAAATTTACTGTACACTTGGACATCAAAATTTTGCTGTATACTAAATAAACATGGATTTCAGATTTTTCTGGAAAAAAAAAATAAATCCAATACATGCTCACAGTGCAGCTAAAGCATTGCTGGATGCTTAGAGTCAAAACAAGGCCTTGTTTACTGAAATATGGAAGTTCGTGTGAGGATAAAGTTCAAAGTTGCTATGTGGTTCTAGGAGGACCCAGGGATAGGATCAAAAGTTCTGTTTTGGCTTTTAAGATACGAGATCTCTGTTATAGTTCTGAGAAGAGATGGCAGGTGGACCAAAATGTCTGGAGTTCATTGAGGTCAGAACTAGAAATATAAAAATGTGAGTCATCTCCTGATAGATGGTGTTTAGTCTGTGAGACAGGATGAGATCACCAGGTTTGAGAGAGAAAAGGAAAGAATCCAGCACAGGACCCTGGGAGTTCCCACATTTCAGTGGAGAGGGAGATATAGACAGAGACAAGGAGAAGGAAGAAGACAGAGCAGAAAGGCAAGGGGTAGGGAGGAGACAGAAGATGCCATACAGCTTCTCATGGCAGCCAGTTTGCTACCTTGAATCCCTCATCAAATAGACTTTTTTTGATCTACAATTAGAAGCAGGACTGATTTCTTATGTGTGTCTTCTGCAGAGAAACTCAGAATTGAAGTTGAAACCAAATCACTTCTGTGATAAATAATGATTCATTTCTAAAATCCCCATTACAAGCTGTAGTTTTACCACATGAAATCAATTCTGCAAACGCCAAATGTCAAAATTAACTATTAAACATAGAATGTGTTCTAGGGTTATAGTTAAATAGTTAACAACGTGTGTGACATTACGGGAGGAGGGGGGAGAAAAGACTGTAAAACTACTTCAATTACCAGAATACACGCAAGCCAAGGTGATAACTTTTAATTAACTGATTGTTTTGATTTTAATTAAATGTCTCAGCAACCTGAAGAATTACTAGGGGAAAATTATTACATATCTGTATTTTCAGCACAATCTTTTTCTCTGAACTTCACATCTATATTCCCAAATTCTTTTGGATTATCTCCATCTGGATAACGTAATGGCAAGCTTTAAATTCTGCAGTGCGCAAATGGAGAATGACATTTTCACTGACACAGTTATTCCTCTTTGATGTCTTAATCACAACAGAATTTAGTCTGATGTGGTGCTGAAAGACGAATCTGCTAGTTTGGAAGACACTGTACAGGAGTCACAACAAATGAAGTCAAATGTGGCAACAATCATGAAGACAGTGCCCGAATGGCAACATTTTATTCTGTCATTCATTAGGTTAAAATAAGTTTGATGGCAACTAACGACAGCAAGCCAGAGTGCCCCTTGGAGCTTTGCCTCACATACTTTGCTCATGCTGCTAGCAATTCCTTGGAGAATTGCATCATGCTTGGAAAGATGGAGGGTCAGCAAAAGACCCGAGGAGATAGACTGACACAGTGACTGCAGTGATAGGCTTGAGTATGTCAGAGATTGTGAGGACGGCACAGGTGGGACAGGGTCCAGATGAGCTGTACTCAACCCACAACACCTAACAACAACAACAACAACAAATATTCCTTCATCTGAGATATTTTGCATACTCTTTGGAGATTGGCAGTACGCACGCCATAAGAAGTGACACCCTAGACCACGAGATGAGACAATAACATCTTTACTGATGTAACCAAACTCTGGAAATAGTACTGAGACCCATAGTCCTCTTTCCCTACCATTCTAAATTGCTATCAGGCTGCTACTTCACAGTTGGTAACATGAGATGTCAATAGAAGTCGAGGAGAATACACTAGATACCAAGGGTTTACCTTAAAAATTTGAGTTCCCTGATACAAACTTTCTTGCCCACCCCACCACCAGTAGATTAATTAGCAATTTAAAGTTCCATTCACCCTTTGCTACTCCGGGGTAAGGATTCAAGAATAAGATTAGTTCAGTTACAAAAAACATGTGATTCACAGTGTCCTTACTTAGCTGAATGGTAGTGAGTACATTTTCTGTGCTTCTTTACAGCAGGAAACTCAGTTCCTGAAGAAAAATTATGTCAACATACCTCTGAACAGCTCTTCTTTTTTCTACTGCTTTCCACTGTGGTCTCTAATAATTTTTAATTAGTTCTATGGCTTCTTAAATTTCTTAAATTTGTCCATGTCTCCTATTTTTCTGGACCAAATTAGTACTACTTCCTCTGATCTTCTACTCTATACCTACTCAGAATCATCTTCCAGATATTGATTGAAAACATTCTTTTCTTACCATAGTTCCTGACTTAACTTTCTATCTTGGTTCCTAAAAATGTTTGATTGGCACTTTTCACCTCTACTGGATACCAAGAGGAGTGGTTCTTAAATAGGATTCCCAAAACATCAGCAGTAGAAGCCCACGGAAATTTATCTGAAATGCCAGTCTGAGTACTCCACCAAAGAGCTGCTAAGTAAGAAACTCTGTAGGTTTTCTAGGCTCAGAAATCTATCTCCTACTTTAGGATGATTTCATCTCACATATTTTATCCACGTAATCAGGAGGGTCTAGTCCTTGAGACGGGTTTGGAACAGAATAGGATCAAAGAAAAAGGAAGACTTCAGAGATGAATTAGAGACACTGACTACAACAATGGGTTGAGTATGCTAGAGATTGCAAGAATAACACAGAGCAGGCAAGACTTTGATCTCTCTTGTATCTAGTGTTGTTATGTTGTTGTCAACTCTACAACACTATCATTTAATAACAACAATATTTAATTAACAACAAAAGCATCTAATATGATGGCCCCTAACAATAATATTTTATGAGATGATATCTCCCAGTTCATTCTTAGTTTCAAGATTTTTTTTTTGGGGGGGGGTCTGAGATTTTTCACATAAGTTTTAGAAAAAACTTGATTATACCTGAGAACATTTGTCCTGGAAAGGGTTAAACCGGGTGGCTCCTTGGAGGCAAGGATTCTGAGGCTCCGTCTAACATACTTTGGACATGTTGTGAGGACAGACGGTCCTTGGAGAGGGACATCGTGCTTGGGAGGGTGGAGGGACAGCGCAGGAGAGGAAGGCCCTCTATGAGGTGGATTGATTCAGTGACTGGGATAATTGGGATGGGAGTGTCAGAGACAGTGCGATTGGCACAGGACAGAGCGGAGTTTAGGGCTGTTGTACATAGGGTCGCTTTGAGTCGCAAGCAACTCGACGGCACATAACACCAACAACATACCTCAGAAAAATACATTGTTCAAATTTCCACACAAATCATAATAAAAGTATAAATAGATTTAGAAATAATTGATATCTTTACTACGTTGAATCTTTCCATTCATGAACACAATTTATCTACGTATTTATGTCTTCTTTGATTTTTTTAATACATATTTCATAGTTTTGGACATACAGCATTTATGTTTGGTTTATTTATACTTATGAATTCCATTTACTTTTGATGGACTATATGAGATCATGTTCTAAATTCAGGTTTCCATGGGTTCACTGTTAGAATATGCTGCTATTGTTACTGTTAGATAGTGTTCAGTCAGAACTGATTCATCAGTGACTCTCGGGTGAGCTTTCAGAGGCTGTAAATCACACTGGAGGAGACCGCTTGTCTTCTAGAGGAGCCGCCAGTGGACTCAAAGTGCCTGTTTTGGGGTCGTCAGTGCAACTCTTTACTATGAAGCCGCCAGAGCTCCCTGCTATGATATAAAAGCATTTTTGCTTGTTTGTTTCTTGATCTTGTATCAAAAAAAATCTGTCTAAAATCATGTATTGTTAAAATTTATTTTTTATAAAACAATTTTATATTAATATATTATTTTTTAAATATTAATATATTATTTGAGAATGGAGTTTTACAGTTATCAACACAGTACTCAAGTCCCATAACAACATGAATTCCACTTACCTTTTCAAACATATTCCTAACATTTGGCTTCATTTAACTTCCTATCCTAATAATGTTTTCATGTTGTGGTCAGAGACCTTCTTGTAATGAGTTTAGTGCTGATCAAAGGGAAAAAATACAACCACAAGATAGGAGGATCACACAAGAAACTATTTCTTTGAGTAAACACATCGATAGCTGCATGCAGGAGATTGTCCCCACAGGCAGATGTCTTCGAGAGGTAAGGGATGCAAGTAGCCACCAGAAAAGGTAGAAGAAGAGGGCAATGAAACACCCAAATCTGACACTCATTGACTCATTGTCATCAAGTAGGCATTAACTCATAGCTGACTCCTTATTAGATTTCTGAGAATGTATATTGAACAGGAGGAGATTGCCCATCCTTCTCCTGTAAAGCTGGAGGTGGATTTGAACTGCCAGAAAGATGCATCAGTTGGGTCAGCCGTACAGGTTTATACACCTCGGATATATTAGCAGATGCTGAGCACATAAATGAATACACATATACTTATTTGGATTATTTTCAAAACAGTTCTATGTGTCCAAATTTGAATTTGTTGGCAGCAGGCTTTAAAAAGCTAATGAGTCTCTGACTGCAAGACAGGAATGAACATCCTGTGACTAATACAAGAGACCATCCTCTTTGATTCGTTTATACAATGCGTTTCCATCATCACCATTATTTTATACTGATTTATTAACAAAGTTTGGATACACTGTATTTCACAAAAAATCCTTTCCATTTCCTTCACCCCTCCACTCACTGGATTTTGCAACCCTATGATTAGAACCCTTCCCACTCCTGCCCGTCCTCACCAGGCTGCTTCCACCCTCCCTCCAGGGATCCACATACTCATTCTATAATAATGGTTTTATCTAGCATTTGTCCTGTGGGACTGAGTTAGTTCACTCAGCATAATGCCCTCCAGTCCCTCCCAAGTTAGGTAGTAATTTACAAAACTATTGTTCCTGTGTGCCACATAGTATTCCATTGTATTACTGTGTACATAAAACAATGGTTAACAGAATTGAAGAACACTATAAACAGTACAACAGTGGTAGGAGATTTCAACACATAACTATCACCAAAAGATAGGTCAACTCAAAAGAAACAAAGATGCAGAAGACCAAAACAACAATATCAGCCAACTCAAACTTGTAGATGTATTCAGGGAACTGCATCCAACTAAAACTCAATTGACTTTCTTCTCAAGTGCACATGGTATGTTCGCTAGAATCAATCACGTATTAGGACACCAACCAAGCCTCAACAAATTGAAAAATAAACACACAAAAAAACCACACAACAACAAAAAAAACACTGAAATAATACAAAGTGTCTTCTCAGATCACCATGCCATAAAACTAGACTAGAAACTAATTAAAAGACAGTAAAGCTTACAAAATCATCCATGTGGAAGCTAAGTAACTCTCAGCTAGAACATGATTATGTTATAAAAGAAAAAGAATGGAAAAAGTTCCTTGAAACAAATGAAAATACCAAAACCTCTGGAATACAGCTAAGGCAGTCCTCAGGGAGTTCATAGCGATAGGCACATACATAAAAAAAGAAAGAAAGAAGAAAAATCAATGATCTAACACAACACAATCATCAGACAGAAAAAGAACAACACTCTAATCCTACAGCCCCTACAAGAAAAGAAATTATTAGGAGAAGAGCTGAGATCAATGAGACAGAAAACAGAAAAACAATTGAAACCATCAATAAGACTAGGAGCTGGTTTTTTAAAGAGTCAGTAAAATTGACTAACCATTGGCAAACTTAACAAAAGAAAAAATATAGAGAAGACACAGATAACTTGATTAAGAAATTATAGAGGTGACATCAAAACAGACCCAGACGAAATTATATCAATAATATTGGAATGCTACAGAAAAGCTATACTCTGATAAATTTGAAAATCTAGAGGAAATGGACAAATTGCTTAAAACTCATGCCCTATCCAAATTGATAAGGACAGATTTGGAACAACTGAAGATATTTTAAAAGGTATAGTCCTAGGCTTCTTCTAAATCCAGCCTGCACTTCAGGTAGTTCTCTGTTGATGAGCTGTACTGACCATTTTTTGATTAATCTTCAGCAGAATCATGCTAGCGTGTGATATCAATGATATTGTTCAATAATTTCTACACTGTCTGATTGCCTTTCTTTGGAATGGGAACAAATATAGATCTCCTCCAGTCAGTAGGCCAGGTGGTTGTCCTCCAGATTTCTTGGCACAAATTGTGAGCACATCCAGGGAAGATTCTGTTTGTTGAAATATGTCAATCGTTATACCATCAATTACTTGGGCCTTGTTTTTTGCCAATTTTGTCAGAGCAGCTTGAACTTCTTCCTTCATCACCACAGGCTCTTGCTCATATGTTGTTTCATTAAATTCTGTGTCCACCAAGTCCTTTTGGTACAATGACTCTGTATACTCTTTCAATCTTCTTTTAATGCTTCCTGGATCGTTTAGTATTCTGCCTAAATAATCCTTAAGTATTGCAACTCAAGCTTTGAATTCATTCTTCAGTTCCTTCAGATTAAGAAATGCTGAGAGAGTTCAACCCTTTTGATTTTCTGACACCAGTAATACACTGTCTTTCTGTGCTGCCCTCTGGTATCTTCTGTTCAACTTCTTCATATCTTATATCTAATGTCAGATGGATCTTGGCTAGATGGATCTTGGTTGAAAGCAGAGACTACCAGAGGAATGACTATCTGTATTTCATTGACTATGCAAAGGCATTTGACTGTATGGATCACAACAAACTGACACTGAGAAGAACATGAATCCCAGAACACTTAACTGTACTTAAGTGAAACTTATACTTGGGCCAGGAGGCAGTCATCAGAACAGAGCAAAGAAACACTGAATGGTTCAAAATTGGGAAGGGTGTGCATCAAGGATGTTCCCTATCTCCATATCTTTTCAATCTATATGCAGAACACATTATCCGGGAGACTGGGTCTATGAGAAGTGTGGCATCAGGATTGAAGGAAGACTCATCAACAATCTGCATTATGACATCTGCAGATGACACAACCCTGCTTGCTGAAACTGAGGAGGACCTGAAGCACTTATTGCAGAAGGTCAAGGACTGCAGCCTTCAATATGGATTGAAGCTCAACACCAATAAAACAAAGATTCTCACCACTGGGCCGATTGGCAGCATCATGATAGATGATGAAGAAATTGAGATTGTTGACAGCTTCAGCTTACTTGGTTCTGCAATCAACACTGTTGGTAATAGCAGCCAGGAAATTAGAAGATGAAATGCATTGGGAAAGTCTGCTGTCAGAGACCTATCCAAAGTACTGAGGAGCAATGATGTCAGTCTGGAAACTAAGGTGCACCTGATACAGGCCATGGTCTTTGCCATTACTTGCTAGGTGTCAGAGAGCTGGAAAATGATTAGGGATTATCGAAGGAGAGTTGATATCTTTGAGCTTTTATGCTGGAGAAGAGTATTAAATATACCATGGACTGCTAGGAGTACAAACTAGTTCATTGTGGAGAGGGTTAAACCAGGCTTCTTGGAGGCAAGGATTCTGAAGTTCCATCTGACAAAATTTGGACAGATTGCATGGTGGGATCAGTCCTTAGAGAGGGACATCATGCATGGGAGGGTGGAGTGACAGCCCAGGAGAAGAAGGCCCTCTATGAGATGGATTGACTCAGTCACTGGGGTAATGAGGACAGGAATGTCAGAGACAATAAGATTGGCAAAGGATAGAGCAGGGTTTAAGGCTGTTGTACATAGGGTCGCTATGAGTTGAAAATGACTCAATGGCACATAAAAACAACAACATAGTCCTAGGCCTCATCCTAAAGTATACAGAGGTAGCTTGAAAACTTTCATTTCCTCTCATTGTGATATTTATGATGACTTTTAAAACATTGTGGTTTGAGAATGATGGACTTCTGTCCTAGCCAAACAAGGAATACTTATTTATCTGGACACATACCTACTTTGTGGATGTCAAATTTGCTCATGGATTTCCTCTTTGCCTACTCAGTCAAGACTTAATGCTTAAATACATCCAAATTTTTCTTGTCCTACACCCTTGACCTTATTCTCCTACCTTATCTGACCTAAACTTATTGTCTGAATTAAATGACAGCACTGATTTCTTTCTTCCTGTACTTAGGAAATTACCTTGTTGCTAATAATAGTGAGCCCTAATGATTGAATGGGAAGGTGCTACCCTGCCAACCTAAAGGCGCATGGTTGGAATCTACTAGCAATTTTCCAGGAGAAAGAGGGGCAGTCTCTTCCCATGTGATTTGTTGTTGTTGTTGTTGTTGTTGTTGTTGTTGTTGGTTGCCTTCAAGTCAAGCATAGCTCATAGTTAGCCCCATGAACAGAAGGCCTGATGCCCCTATATAATTAACGACATTTATCAAAGTTCATAGAGTTTCTGGAGGCATGTTGTTTAGGAAATGGATGTCACTCCCACTTCCACACCTGCCATAGTATGTTATTGTTGTTATGTGTCATTGAGTTTGCCTGTGATGTATAGCAACCCTATGCACAACATCTCTGAACCCTTCCCTGTCCTGAGCCAGTCTCACTAATTGCAACACACCAACCTCCATAGCTCCAGTTAACTGTATCAATCCATCTCACCCGGGGTCCCCCTCTCCTGCACTGTCTGTCCTTCCTTCAGAGCATGATGTCCTTCTCCAAGGACCGATCTCTCTCCTGGACACATGCTCAAAGTGAGTGAGGCGGGGCTTCAAAATCCTCACCTCCAAGGAGATACTTGGTTTTACCCTTTCCCAGACAGACCTATTTGTTTTCTTGGCTGTTCATGGTATGTTCAATACTCTTCTCCATCACCACAACTTGAAGGCATCTATTCTTCTGTCATCCTTAGTCATTATCTAACTCTCTGAAGCATAACAAGTAATTGAGAAGACCATGGCCTGGATTAGGTGCACCTTTGTATCGAGACTGACATCGTTGCTCTTCAACACTCTGGAAAGGTCCATGAAAGCAGATTTTCCCAATGTAATTCATCTTTTGATTTTCTGACTTCTGGTGTCAAGAGTGTTGATTGTGTAGCTGAGCAAGCTGTAGTTGTTAACAATCTCAATAACTTCTTCATCTAACATGGTGCTGTCAATTGTCCAGTGGTGATATCTTTGTCTTCTTGATGTTGAGCTTTAATCCATATTGATTTACTGTGCTAAATAACCACTGCAAGTTGGGCTATGAGTTAGTTCAGGTTGGAGAGCAGAAAACATATCAATAAATTTGACTAGTTTAGTTGACTACAACAGAACTATCACAAATGAGCTACTTTAATAAACAAATTTTTCTCACAAAATTACAGATGGAGACTCCATTCAGTTTTTATTCTGAATCTAGGGTTCCAGGTCTAGAATAATATTTTCTCAGATGTTGTTGTTAAGTGCCATTAAGTCAAGCACTACTCAGAGCAATTCCATGAACATATGACTTGAACCCTGTTCTAGAACTATCATCATTTCTTTAAATTCATAGTTTCCAGAGGCATGTTGTTTAGGAAGTGGATGTCATTCCTGCTTCCAAGCTTGTCTTAATCTGGAAGCTCCACCAAACACTGTCTACCATGGGAAACCATTATGGCATTTGATACACCAGTGGCACAGCCTTCAGAGGCTCAGAGTATATTATTAATATATTCTTCTTAGAAACCCTGCAATATACAAGGGTTTTTTCCATCCTATATACACATCCATTTATCTTTTTTGTTTAGAGAAGTGGCTTTTATTTTATTTTTTAATGTTATATTGTGCCTTGAAAAAAGTTGGTTTTCCATTCAATCATTTGCACCTATTTTATTTTATAACATGAATTACAAACTCCACATTACAATAGCATTCTTTTCACTGCTTCCTCATGAATCTAGTTTCCATTCATCCTTCTTTCCCATACCTCCCTGCTTCCTGAGATCTATCCATAGGCAAATACTGCCTTTGGTTTTTGTATGACTGAGTTTTCCAGGGATTACAAGCCTCATCAGTGTTAACATTAACCTTAGAAGTCTGTCTGTTGTTGTTGGTCTGAAAGCTGAGTCACATGGATGTGTTTACCTCAAGGCTCAGATGATTAACAAAGGTGATGCTCTCCCAGGTCCTGCTGCTCTCCATTAGACCAGCAATCCTGGTCCTTTGTGTGACTTTCAGTTTCGTTCTACATTTTTCTCCCATGCTGCCCAGGGTCCTCTTGTGTGATCGCTTTTACAGGAGTTAGGGATGGTGGCTACAATACTATCTGGTTCAGGTATCAGGATACTGAAAATTGAAAGCTGCGTGATCCAGTGGTCTATTGCTCTCATTGTTTCTGTACATTTTTGCTCCCCCTCTCTTTTTATTTCTCATACCGAGTGACACTAAATTACATTTTATATGACCACTTTCAAACTTTTAAAATGCCAGTGGCTACACATCAAAGTAGGATATTACTCTCTTCTCCTTGCCACTTGATAGCCATTTCTCCTCATGCAGCCTCAACATCACTGAAACATGCTGGTAAAAAGTCAAAGCAAATGGATTTGGCTACACTGGATGCCTGGTGACAAGGGCTGCTTTTAACTCTAGCAAAATGGATGGTGTCGCCATCAATGACCACTTCATTGATCTCAACTGTATGATTTATATGTTTCAGTATGATTCCACCTGTGCAGTGACATTGTCAAGGCTGAC
Source organism: Elephantulus edwardii (assembly GCF_000299155.1). Classification (NCBI taxonomy): domain Eukaryota; kingdom Metazoa; phylum Chordata; class Mammalia; order Macroscelidea; family Macroscelididae; genus Elephantulus; species Elephantulus edwardii. The sequence continues at coordinate 2,147,043 of NW_006399862.1, forward strand.
AATGAGAAGCTTGGCATCAATGGGAAAGTCGTCATTATCTTCCAGAAGCGAGATCCAGCCAACATCAAAGGAGGCTGATACTGCAACAAAGTCTGTTGCAGAGTCTACTGCTATCTTCACAACCTTGGAGAAGGCTGGAGCTCAACTGAAGAGTGATGTCAAAGGGATAATTTTCTCTGTTCCTTCTCCTGATGTCCCCATGTTCATGATGGGCATGAACCCTAAGAAGTACAACTCCCTCAAGATTGCAAGCAATGCCTCCTGCACCGCTAATGGCTTGGGACCTCTGACCAAGGTCATCCATGACAACTATGGCATCATAGAGGGACTCATGACCACAGTCCATGCCATCACTGGCATCCAGAAGACTCTAGGTGACCCCTTCAAAAAGTTGTGGCATGATGGCTGTGGAGCTGGCCAGAACATCATCTCTGCATCTACTGGTGCTGTCAGGGCTATGGGCAAGGTCATCCTTGAACTGAATGGGAAGTTCAATGGCATAGTTCTACATGTATCCATACTTAAAGTATCAGTCATGGATCTGATCTACTGTCTGGAGAGAGCAGCCAAATATGATGACATAAAGAAAGTAGTAAAGGCTTCAGAGGACCCTTCAATGGCATCCTGGGATACACTGAAGACTAGGTTGTCTCCTACATCCTTAACAGTGACACCCACTCTTCCACATTTGATGCTGGGGTTGGGCTGGAATTGCACTGAGTGACCACTTCATCAAACTCGTTTCCTGGTATGACAATGAATTTGGCTACAACAGAGTAGTTTAAGTTCCACGTGACCTACAAAGAATAAGAGCTCATTGGATCACCAGCTTTAGCAACAGTGCTGAAAAAGAGAGAGAACCTCAACTGCTGTGAAATCCTTGCCCCAACTTGATCCCCCCAACATACACTGAGAATATTACATCCTGGACACAGTTTCCATACAGACTCTCAGAGGAAGGGGACGGGCTTTCAGAGCCTATCAATAAAGCACACCATACTCAGATGAAAAAAAAGGATACAGAATATCGTTTTTGTTGACTATTATGTCAATAGACTTGATATCCCTCAAGGCTGTGTTCCCTCTAGCAATTCATTCCTTCAATGTTTGATGATGAATGAAAAATTCTGATAATTTTTTCACCTATTGTGGATACTATCTAAACAGATAAATAAGCATACAGATTACCTAAACAGCATCTCTGTTACCTAAAAACGTGTTCATGGATGGGGGCATAGTCTCTCTTGCCTGCCTTGTCTGTTCATCTTTGCCTTTATCTTTATGTATCTCCTCACAGACTAACATTTATTATCACTATAAGGCCAGATTGGGCCTTTACTGGTGCTTAACTTTGATGTTTGTATCTCTGTGTACGTTAATGTCTTTCTGTATCTATTTCTTCAAAGGACACTTTCTTTCAACATATTTCATTAAACCACCTAGTTGCCTGACTCCCAGGGGGGAAAAAAATTATAGTCTCTTATCTAAAATTTTGCCTTCATTCACACACTGTTCAAAAAAATTATATCACATTTTTGTTATTACCTGCAATTCATCATGATCAAAAATAACATTTATCAAATAAACCTTTCATCAAGGGGGTTTCTTTAGTTGCTTTTCAAAATAATTATTCCTCTAAAACATTTGGCTATGTGGATCACACAAGTTGTTGCTATCCCTGAGAAGAATGAATGAGATCCCAGAACACTCAATTGTGTTTATGTGAGACTTATACTTGGATCAAGAGGCAGTCATCAGAACAGAGCAAGGACACACTGCATGGTTCAAAATCAGAAAATGAGTGAGTCAGAGATGTGCCTTGTCTCCTTACCTTTTTCAATCTATATGCAGAACAGATCATTCAGGAGGCTGGTCTTTATCAGGAGGAATGTGGCATTAAGATTTGAGGAAGACTCATCAACAGCCCGAGTTATACAGATGACACAACTTTGCTCACTGAAACTGAGGAGGACCTGAAGCTTCAGAAAGTCAAGGCCTAGAGTCTTCAATGTGGATTGAAGCTCAACATCAAGAAAACAAAGATTCTCAACACTGGGTCAATTGGCAGCAGCATATTAGATAGAGAAGAATTGAAATTCTTAACAATTTTAGCTTGTTTAGTTCCACAATCAACACTCTTGGTATCAACAGCCAGAAAGTCAGAGGATGAATTGAATTGGGAAAATCTTCTGTCAGAGACATGCCCAGAATGCCAAAGGGCAAAGATGGTAGTCTAGGGAATAAATAATACAGGCCGTGGTATTCACAGTTACTTGCTATGCATCAGAAAGCTGGACATGGAACAAGAATTACAGGAAAAGAATTGATGCCTTTACGTTATGGAGTTGGTGAAGAATATTGAATATGCCATGGACTTTTCAAGAGAACAAGCAGGTCTCTTCTAGAGAGGTGATACCAAGTTGTTCCCTGGAGGCAAGAATTTTAAAGGTCCATCTCACATACTTTGGGCATGTCACCAGGAGGGACCAGTCCTTGGAGAAGGCTATCATGCTCGGAAGGGTGGAGGGACAATGCAGGAGAGGAAGACCCTAGATGAGATGGATTGATTGGTACAGTGATGGGTAATAGGGGTAGATGTGTCAGAGACAATGAGACTGGTTCAGGATAGGACAGGGTTCAGAGCTGTGTAATTAGTATCGCCATGAGTCTCAAGTGACTTGATGATTTCTCACCTAGCAAACAGAATTAATGATGTCTTCTGCTTTGTTTGTTGCCTTATCACATGTTGTTAACTTTATACCTAAAGTTATCAAGCAAAATTCAGTATATGAAAGTCTTTCTTTTTCTTTCTCAAGTTGCTGAGGATTGGCTTTGTACTCCTGAAAATTCAAGGAGGACACCCTCAGATATCTGCTAAGTTCCAAAGCAAATGGATGTATTCCATTGTTAGTTTCCTAGTTTGAGTCCCTTGACTATTTTTCCTGTTTACTAACTTCCCTTACAACTTATTCTATTGTTCTGTTCTTATCTCCCTGAAACTTCCTTCTCTGTCTTTTTTATTGATTCATTTACTTCTTTATACTTTTCATATGTTGTATGTTTTCACTATTATCTGTCCACAATGTCCCTAGACTCTCTACTATATGTCACTTTTTAAATTACCTTTATTGTTTCCAAGTCCTGAATCAATGCCTTTATACATCTGTCTCTGTTGAGATCTTAAACTTCTCTGCCAACTTCCAAACTGACAGCTCTCCTTGAAACTCTCAATGTACTGCAAATTCAACTTGTACTAAACATTTTTTTTCCTCTTAATATTATCAGATTTCCTCCCCATATCCTCTCTTTGGCTAAATGGAATGTCTACATCTCTGGTTACCTTAGCCAAAACCAATAAGTAGCTTCAACTCTCCCATTATTTTAATCTACCAGCCACAAAATCTGACCATTTCCACTGGCTTCTCCTTTTCATCCTCAAAAATGCCTACCACTATCCACGGTCAAGGCCACTGTCATGGCTCATTATTTAATCATGTGTCACTTGTACCACAAAAGTAATTATCTAATTTGACTCCAATTCTTAGTTTAATATACTCCATGCCATCCTCTATACCACAGCCTGGGCAGTGATTCAGATATGCAAATCACTGAGTGTTTTCAATCTTATCCTATTTCTTACAACAAAAGAGTACAAAAAAGGCTTTTCATAACCTAACTTTTACTGCATTTTCTCTCTAAAATCTCTGTGCCCAATGTTGGGGAATCATTTACACTCATTTGACAAACTAGTTCTCTCAACTACTAGTTTATCTTCGGAAACCTTTCCTAATTTTTTCCTAACTAGTAAATTTTTCTTCATCTTTTGTCTTATTACCCTCACATTAATACAAATTTGGTATCATTAATGTGAGATTAATATAAGTATCTTTTTCATTTGACAAATTAGTTCTCTCAATCTACCAGTTTGTCTTCTGCAAATTTTTTCTAACATTTTCATAGCTAGTAAATTTGTCTTTATCCTTTGTGACTCAATTATATTAATCTCACATTAATACAGATTTAATTCATGGGAGATTAATATTTTTCTTCATTTTGTACAGAATGTTCTATGTGTTCATTGTTGAGTCCTTCCATGCAATTGTTTTGTAACTCTGCATTTAATGGTTGATCCACTAAATTCAATCCAGATTTTATTCACACAAAGATTCTGCTCTATTTTGTTTCCAAAATGTCTTGTAAAAGAGCTTGCCCTGAATTAGATACATATTAAACGTTATTTAATGAATTACTAAATGATGGGAGAGAGATATACATATAAATTAATATAAAACAGTACTAAGTTTGACATATGTTTTATTGGCGTATAAATACATGGTGTATGAGTATATAGAAAAAAGAGGAAAAGATTGTGACTATAGAGATTTATATTCTCTAAAAGTACAGACATTTTGAACAGCAATAGAAGAGGAGGTGTCATTTTAAGAAACAAGTGTAATGTAACGACATGGAAGTAATGACCACAGGATATATTCAGTTACGGCTGCATATTCTAATGTGGTAAATTATAGCTAAGTGGGAAAAGGAGAGTATAAGAAAATAAAGCAATAAGAAGGGAGATTAGATTGTGAAAGATTTCCAGTGTCATGTCAAGGATTTAAATCATCAGGTATTTGAGAGCCATTTAAACATTTTAATAAAGGTGTATTTTTTAATTAAAAAAATGCTTTGTCATGTTATTAAACAGTAGATTGTAGCATTTCACATCAGAGGTCGGGGTAGTGAGAAGCTCCTACAGGAATTCAGGAGAAGGATAATCCAAACCAGAGGGACAATAATGGGTGCTAATAAAGAAAGAACATCTGGAACCTGACTTTCTTTTTTACTTGGGCAGCTCCTCGTTTTCATAGGTACAACCATAGGATATAAATAATCATTTCTGTATGCGTTTTCAAAAAGAAAAATCGCACTATATAGTATAGAACAGACAATAAAGAGAGGGAGAAATATGTGTATAACAGACACAAAAATTCACAACGCAGCAGAACGTCATGTCTCATGCCTGCACTTAACTTCCTGGATGGTACAAGAGCTAACCGATTCAAGAAATTTCTATATTGAATTAAATAATCAAGCAGGAGAGAAATTACACTCTGACAGAAAAAGGAGTACAATTTTTTTTCCTCCTGAAAACAGAATCTAACCAAAGAGTTAATGAAGCAAAATAATATGGAAAGTTACTACAAGAAAGTACTATTGCTGTTAGACCTTCATGTCAGCTCCAGCTCAAAGCAACCTTACTTACAATGGATTGAAATCCTTCTTTGTCCTGCCCCACCCTCATTCTCTCTTCTCTGCTTCAGCCCATTATTGCAGTCAACTATGCCAATTCTTCCCATGGAGCGATCTCTCCTTCACTGCCTTTCCACACTGCTAAGAGTGATATCCTTCTCCACACACTGGCCACACTTGATAACAGGCCCAAAGCACGTAGAGGAAAAACATTTCACCATCATTGCTTTTAAGATACTATTCTAACACAGATTCCTTCCTTCTTTTCACTATCCACGAAACAGTCAAAATTCCTTGCCAGCACAGTTAATTCTCCTTCAGTCTTCCTTATCCATTGTCCAAATTTCATATACACATGAAACATTATGCCACTCGACGGCACTTAACAACAATAACATCAACATAGAGAGAGAGAGACCAGCTGGCCCAGTAGACAGAAAGCGATGCTACCAAGCAAAGGTGGGTGACTTTTAATCTGCAACCCTCGGGCCCATCTTTCATTGTTTTTGTTCAGACATCCCTCTAGGTCATATAGCCCTGGTGTACAAGTTGCCATACAGCGGTAATTTGTGGTTGCCATGAGGCTGAACACTATAACACTGATGTGTCAAATGCGTTAATGGTTGGTTACCCAACACGGACAGAGATTGGGGTGGAGCTCCCCGATTAAAACAAGCTTGGAAGGAGGAGTGGCATCCACTTCCATGATAGCTTGCCTCCGGAAACCCTATAAACTTGCAGAGAGGATGAAAGACACCCAAGCATTGAGGACTCTTCTTTATAGGGTTGCTATGAGTCGCCTGCAACTCGACGGCACTTAACAACAACAATGAAGCAAGTGAAATAGCATGTTTTGGGTTTGGTGCCCCTTAATCATTACAGTGACATCTTTGTTCTTCAGAACTTTAAAGAGGTTTTTGCCTGTCATATTTACCAAGTACAATGCTATAACTTTCCCTAAATATTACAGATTGCCTGTTGTTGTTGGGTACCCTTAAACTCAGTATGACTCCTAGAATTCTTATGAACAACAGATCTGAGCCCTGTCTTGTCCTGTGCCAACTTCACAATCTTTGACACACTCAAGCCCATTGCTGCAGCTACTGTGTCAACCACCTGGCTGAGGGTCTTCCTCTCTTTTTCTGCCCTACCACCCTCCCAAACACGATGTCCCTATCCAAGGAATAACCTCTCCTATCAACCCGGCCAGAGATGGAGAGCAGGAGGCATCACTGGGCAAGGTCACCTCGGATAACAGCAAAAGGAGGTGTCTTCCAGGTCAGACCCAGCAAAACCCGGCCAGAGAGGGAGGGCAGGAGGCGTAACTGGGCAAGGTCACCTCGGATAACAGCAAAAGAAGGCGTCTTCCAGGTCAGACCCAGCAAAACCCGGCCAGAGAGGGAGGGCAGGAGGCGTCACTGGGCAAGGTCACCTCGGATAACAGCAAAAGGAGG
>NW_006399862.1:2157117-2170751 GCF_000299155.1 Elephantulus edwardii
CAGAGGCGGTGCAGTTGGCGCAGGATAGAGCAGGGTTTAGAGCTGTTGTGCATAGGGTCGCTATGAGTCGGAAACGACTCGACGGCACATAACAACAACAGCAGCAACATGTCCAAAGGGTGTGAGATGGAGCTATCATCTTTGGTCCCAAGGAACACTCTGGCTGCACCTTCTCCAAGATATATCTGTTTGTTATTTTGGTAGTCCATGGGGTCCTACATCACTCTTGTCCAACACCACAGTTCAAAGGCATCAATTCTTCTTCTGTCATCCTTAGTCATTGTCCAGTTCTCAGATGCACATCAAGTGACTAAAAAGACTATAGCCTGACTTGGGTATATCATAGTTTTCAAATGGAATTCATTGCTCTCATAATTTGGAGAGGCCCTTGACTACAGACTTTCCCAGTGAATACTTCTCCTGAACTTCTGACTGCTGGTATCAAGTGTGTTGACTGTGGATCCAAGTATGATAAAGTCATTATTAGTTTCAATCTTTTTCCATCTATCATGATGTTGCCTATTGGTCCAATGGCAAGGATTTTGATAAGGACAGACTTCCTAGATACTATAAATTATGACAGTTATCAAATAAGAATGCATGGCAAAAACTTAATCCATATATCTTTTGAGAGTAGAAAAATCCATAATTACAGATAAATCTATTCTGGAGATTGATAATCTAATCTTGTGACACTTTCCAACTTTATTATTACAACAATCCTCTACTTTTCTGATTTGAAAATAGCAGAGGAGGGTTCTTCTACTTCTCTTGCAAATAATCTTCTATTAATATTGTTTAGGTCTTGTTTCTAAGCTTATGGTTTTGTCTTCATCTTATTTAGGCTTTCCCATTATGTAAGATTCTATTTCAATATGTAATGCTAATATCATCAAGGGTCAATTAAGCAAAAATATAATACAGGAGGTAATTCATTGTTAAATGGATTTCATGTCTTCTTAAATGGTTAAAAAAGATTATGCAAAACTCAGGAATAATATTTTTTAAAGAAACACTACAAAGCTTGGGAGAAATTGGAGAGCACTATGGTGAGTGAACTAACTTGGTGTTATAAGGACAAATACTGCATAAGGACATTGTAAAAATAGAAATTTTGCTGATAAAACCTGTATGAAGGTTCAAGGACAGAAGGTGTGGGAGCAGAGAGGTGAGGATGTGCAAGAGCAAAATCATGGGTTTGTACAATATGATATGTAAAGGGAGGGATGTTGGAAATAGGAAAGATAAAATGGGGACCTAAAACAGTAAGGTAATATTGAGCTTAGTTCAATGGTGACTTACATTATAAAACACAATACATGGGAATGATGGTATGAAAAACAATGTGAATGAAGTGTGAAACACAATTTATATGAGTTTTATATGCAAAACAACAAAGAATATTTTTTTTAAAATCTAAAAAAAATTACTCAATGTGTGAAATGTCTCTATCTTTGTCAACTCAACTTATTCCCATCAATTTGGACCCACCTCAAATGAGTTTTCAGAGGCTATAGGTCACACTGGAAGAAATTATCTGCTTTTGTCCCTTGGAACACTTGGGTAGATTCAAATCACCTGCCTTTAAGTTGGCAAAATAACTTCTTACCCACCTACCACTTAAACTATTTTAATTGAAATTTTTTAAGATTGTCAGCAGTCATTGAGAAGATAATAGTCCTCCAAACTTTATGGAGTTTATATCTGGTTCTGAAAATTATTTTTAAACTATTTCCCTATTTATATTGAATAAACACATTGCACATCTTTCTTATAATCTTTATTAAACCCATGAAGGAGTATGCATGTATCCCCCATTTGCTTCACCTCACCCTGTTACTATCTCAACAGCATACATTATGGTAAGAGTAGCAAAAAACGGTGTCATATAGCTCACTCTTTTCACTAGGAAAGCTAGTCCTCTATTGACCTCTGTTGGCCTACTGGTAAGAAGCTGCTTAGCAATCCCAAAAATACATGGTTCTAACCCACCAGCTGCTCCATGGATGAAAGATGGACCATCTCCTCCTGTTCAATTAACTATATCCAGCGGGCTTTCAGAGACAGCAAAGGGAATAGATTGTCCATCCTTCTCCCATGAAAAGGAAATGGATTTGAGTAGGGAGCCTTTGGGATTGCAGTTGCAGGTTCTTACCACTAGGCCACCAGAGCTCCCATAAATATCCTCCTATTTGGACTGACATAGCTCATACAGCATCTTTTCAGAGGCAGTAAATTGCATGGGAAGAGATTATCCATTATTGTCCCTCGGAGGATCTGGTGAATTTGAACCATGTTCCTTTGGCATAGTAGCACAATTCCTTGCCATTAAGGCACCAGATCTCCTTATATTTTTTGTTGTTGTACAATCAAGTACGACTCATAGTGATTCTGTGAGCAACGGGTCTGAACCCTGACTCACCCTGTGCTATACGTATGCATCATTCTACCACTCATCCATCAGTTTGTCGTAATGTACTAGAGTGTACTCTAGTGTGTGTTGATGTGATGGTGGAAGCTGTGCAGCCTATGCAAAGCTATGCAACCAGCATTTCAAATACTAGCAGAGCCACTAATGGTGGACAGTTTTTAGAGGAGATTTCAGACTAAGACAAACTATAAAGCAGGCCTGGTCATTCACTTCTGAAATAGCAGGCCTTCGAAAACCTCACTGGACTGCTATTGGCCATTTAAAAATCAGCCAATCACATGTTCTAGTATGCTAGAACCAAAGAACTGAAGAGGAATGGTGCAGCATCCATTGTCATGAAAGAACATTTCAAATTCTATCTTAAAGTACAAATACTTAAAGTGATAGGATACCATTCACATGCATGTGGAAGTCCTGTGAACACAATTGTTATTCAACTATACTCACCAACAAAGAAAGTCAAAGATGAAGAATTTGATTGAACGTGCAGTCAAAATATATTCATTCTGACCGGTGACTAGAATGCGAGAGTTGGAAGCAAAGAAGAAAGACTAATACTTAGGAGATAGTACCTTAGGACATAAATGAAGCTGGAGAGTGTATGACAGAATTTTGCACAATGATTGCTGTATTTACTGCGAATAGTAAAAAGTAAATATTAAATGGTGAGTATCCACATGTTCTTCACTTGATGGGCTACATGGGAATCAGATTGACTATATTTGTGGAAAGAAACACCGTGAAGCTCAAAACCAAGACCAATACTGAAGGGGAAAAAAAACTATCTACTACTCATGTATGAGTGTAAATTTTAAAAGTTAAAGAAAATTTTAAAAACCTGTGAGAACAAAAAATATGACCTTGAATGTCATATCTCAGCTTTATTTGATGAATTGACAAAGTGACTGTTACAATGGGTTTCGGCAGGGCAAAGGTCATAAGGATGGCAAAGGATAGGACAAGGCTCAGATCTGTTGTTCGTTAGTGAAAGTTGACTTCATCTCACCTAACATCACTAATTACTTTATGTCAGTTATAGTTGAAAACAACAACTATATATGTGTTGTTATTGTTATGTGCTCTTGAGCTCTGAACCCTGTTTTATCCTGAGCAAACGTCATTGTCTCTGACTCACCTACCCCCATTACCCTAGTCACTGAGTCAAACCACCTCAAACACTCTTCCTCTCTTGTGCTGTTCCCTCTACTTTTCTAAGTATGATGTCCCTGTCCAAGGATTGATCCCTCCTGGCAATCTGCCCAAAGTACGTGAGATAGAGCTTTAAAATTCTTGCCTCCAAGGAGCAGCCTTGTTTCACACTCTCCAGGACAAACCTCTTTATTCTCTTAGCAGTCCATGGTATGTTCAATATTCTCCTTCTATCATCCTTAGTCATTGGCCAGCTGTCTGATGCATAGCAAGTAATTGAGAAGACCATGGACTGTATCAAGCACACCTTAGTCTCTAGACTGACACTGTTGCTCTTCAGTACTCTAGAAAGGTCCCTGATAGCTGATTTTCCCAATACAACTTCCCTTTTGATTTCCTAGCAATTGGTATCAAGAGTGTTGATTGTAGAGCCAAGCAAAATGAAGCTATTTACAATCTCAATTTCTTCTCCATCTGTCCTGATGCTGCAAATTTTCCCAGCGGTAATAATCTTTGAGTTCTTGATGTTGAGTTTCAATGCATATTCAAGACTACAGTCCTTCAACTATGGAAGCAAACACCTCATGCCCTCCTCCGTTTCAGCAAGCAAGGCTGTGTCATCTGCATAAGACAGGTTGTTGATGAGCCTTCCTCCAATCCTGATACACACATTTCCTCTAAAATCCAGTCTTTAGGATGATTTGTTCAGCATACAAATTGAAAAAGTATGGAGATGGAATGCATCCCTGTCATACACCTTTCCTCATCTTGAATGATGCAGTGTTTCCTTGCTCTATTCTGACAACTGCTTGCTGGTCCAAGTATAGGTTGCCCATGAGCACTAAATCAAGTATTCTGGTATTTCTATTCTTCTTAATTTTAGCCACAGTGTATTATGATCCACACAGTCAAATGTCATTGCATAGTCAATGAAACACAGACATTCCACCGGTACTCTCTTCTTTCAGCTAAGATCCCTCTAGCATTGGCTGCATCTCCTCTAGTGTCATGGCCTCTTCTCTGTTGATGTGCTGTTCCAGTGTTTTTGGATGATCAATTGCTTGCATGTGATATTAATGAGATTGTTCAATAGTTTACACACTTTGTTGAGTCACCATTGATTGGAATGGAAATAAATATGGACTTCTTCCAGTTGGCCAGGTAGTTGTCCTCCAGGTTTCTTGGCACACCATGGTGAGTGCATCCAGAGCCGCATTTGTCTGTTGAAATTTATCAATTGATGTGCTACTGGAGCCTTGTTTCTTTGCAATTTCTTCAGAGCAGCTTGAATTTCCTCCTTCATCACCATTATCTCCCAATCATATGCTGTTTCATGAAGTTGTTCTGTATCAGTCTTTCTGGTACAGTAACTCTCTGTACTCTTTCCATCTTCTTTTGATGCTTCCATAGTCATTTAAGATTCTATCCACCACATCATGAAGTACTGCAACTCAAGCCTTGAATTTATTCTTCCGTTTCTTCAGCATAGTAAATATCAAACATCATTCCTTTAGATTTTACAACTCCAGTTCTTTGCATATTTCATTATAATACTTGGCTTTATCTTCCTGTGCCACCTTTTGAAATCTTATGTTCAGCTCCATAACTTCTTTATTTCTTCCCTTTGCTTTAGCTTCTCGGTACTCTAGTGCAATATTCAGAGTCTCTATTGACATCCACCTTGGCCATTTCTTCTTCCTACTTAAAAATGGTCTTTTGCATCCTTCATGGATGATATTCTTGATATACTCCCACAACCAATCTGGTCTTCCTTCTCTAATTAGTATTCAAGACCTCAAACCTATTCCTGAGATAGTGTTTAAATTCAGGAGGGATAGACTCAAGACCAGACTTTGGTTCTTGTGGATTTGACTTTATTTTCTTCAGCTTCCATTTGAACTTGCCTATGTGTACTTGATGGCCTGTTCAACAATGAGCAGCTGGCCTGGTTTTCACAGTTGATATTGAGCTTCTCCAGCAATTTTTCCTACAGATACAATAAATCTAATTCCTGTGTAGAAAACCAGGTGGGGTCCATGTTTATAGTTACCATATGTGTTTATTATAAAAGGTATTTGAAATTAATAATTGATAGTACAGATTTCTATCATTTATTCTCCTGTACCATTTCTGCCACCAAATTCATATTTCCCAGCTACCATTCCTTCTTCCCTGTTCCCAAGTTTTACATTTCAGTCACCCACTCTTACTAACGCACCTTGGGTGTGTGTTCAATCTATTTCAAATTGCAACAGTTTGTAGAAGTCATCTATTTCCTCCTCCTTGGCTGTGGTTGTTGGCATACAAGTTTGAATGATAGTTTTATTGACAGGTCTTCCCTGTATGTGTTTGGATACTATCCTATCACTCACACATTATATTTCAAGATGGATATAGAAATGGTATTTTTAACTATAAATGACCCCATTTCTGCCCCTCACCTTTTCATTTCTATTATAGTGGATGATCTGATTAAAAATGTACCATGCAAATCCATTTCATTTAACCAATGCCTAGTATGTCAATAGTTATGTGTTCCATTTCTTCCTTAATCTCCAATTTTATGACATTCAAAGTTCTTACATTCCACTTTCAAATCCTTAGTGTCTATTTTCAACTGTTCCTCCTCCTTTGAGATTCCTATTAGGAAGGCTCAGACTTAGGTGCCATATCTGCTAGTCTAATCGAAGTGTGCTCTGTGGTCCATAGGGCTTTCAGAGGCCTGTTATTCCAGAAGCAGATGGTCAGTCCTTCTCCCTAGTCTGTCTTAACTTGAGTGCTCATCTTTAGAGCAATATTTATCAGACAAGAATTTCATCTAAAAGAGCAGATGAGAGTTCCTGAGACCTGCTCCTTCTGTGCATGTGTTGTGTTCTCATCTTTACCCTGCCCTGATATCATCCAGCTTGATCTCCTCTCCTTGACCCTCTGGTGCCTCCAGCCAACTCCACTTCAATGGCTGAAGCCTCTTTCCACCTCTGTCCTCCCATTTCCTCTCGACTCAACTGTACTATTGATGCTTCTGCCACAGGGGTGGAAAATTCCATGTAAAGGAGCAGTCTGCACACAGATGGGTGGCGCGCGCACACACACACACGCACACTCTCACTCACACAGTTTGAGTAGTATAACCCTTAACTTTATTTACTTTAAGGAATATATGTATCTCTAATATTGTTATATTATTCTGAATTCTAGTCAGATTATTGCAACACAGTTGAGCTGGAAACTCAAAGGTGGTGTTGTTGCTAAGTTCTATTGAGTCACCTGCCACTCATAGTGACCCTATGTATAACAAATCTCATGTCTACCCTGTCCTAAGCCAGTCTCACTAACTCCGACACACCTACTCCACTACTCGAGTTATTGAATCACTCCATCTCATCCAGGGTCTTCCTCCCCTGCACTGCCTTCCACCCTTCTGAAGAATGATGTCCTTCTCCAAGCTCTGGTCTCTCCTGGCCACAAGTTTAGAAGAGGTCATGGCACTAGTGATCCTATTTCCAATGTCAAATGGCTTTTGGCAGAAAGTAAAGAGTACCAGCAGAATGTCTGTGTTTCATTGACTATGCAAAAACATTCAGCTGTAGATCACACAAATTATGGTTAACTTAAGGGGAATGAGACTCTCACAACACTTGATTGTGATGGCGCAAAATCTATACTTGCACCAGAAAGCAGTCCTCAGAACAGACAAAGGAAACATTGCATGGAAAAGAAGCATTGCATCAGGAAAGGAGTACGCCAGGGATGCATCCTGCCTCCATTTCTTTTCAATCTATGTGCAGAACAGATCATCTGGGTGGCTGGGCTTTATGAGGAGAAATGTGGCATCAGGATTGAAGGAAAACTCTTCACCAACCTGCAATATGCAGATGACACCACTTTGCTTGTTGAACGTGAGGAGGATCTGAAGTGCTTGCTAAAGAAAGTCAAGGACTGAAGTCTTCAACAAGGATTGAAGTTCAACATCAAAAGACAAAGATTCTCACTCATGGCCAATTAGTAGCAACAAGATAGATGGAAAAGAGTTTGAGGTTGTTAACAATTTCAGCTTGCTTGGCTCCACAATCACCACTCTTGACACCAGCAGTCAGGAAATCAAAAGACAGATTACACTGAGAAAACATGTGGTTAGGGAACCACTGGACAAATGGTTCAAATCCACTATCTATTCTAAGGGAGAGAGAAAGGCAATAGATTATCTGCAATTTACAGCCTTTGGAAACCAACTGTAGGGTCAGCTGTGAGACAATTAGATTCGATCATGCAGAGTAACAATAACAACATAGGAATATGTAGCTTGGAATAAGCTTATATTATTCTCAAAAACCTCTATTCTCCACAAACTCTATTGTTTCAATTTCAAATAGTCTTACAAATAATTGTTTGAAGGAAAAATCCTGAAACCACCCTTGACTTTGTAAATAGCATATATTGCCCAAATTTTTCCTAAAATGTTAGTTGGAATAATATTTCATTTAATTTGAAAAGAATTTATTCACAAGCATAAACTTATATTTCATGTCAGTTTTAATATTTGTTGGAATCTTTCTCTTCAATAATTTTTAAAACATTGCTATCCATGATCATACATCATAAATATGCAAGCTAGAATGCCAAGAAAATAGGTGGAAATCCAAAATTAGTTTTCCTCTAAATCAAATAATGTGATCTCCAGGGGGAAACTATCATCATGCTCAGAACAGATGGCTTGACACAGTGACTGTAACAATGGGCTCAGATATGTGAGAGATCATGATGATGGCACAGGATTGGGTAAGTTCAGATTTGTTGTTCAGAGGGACTCTATGAGTCATGGTCGACTTGACGGCACCCAATGACAACCACCACCTCTCTCCAAGTCATCTGTCTTCACGGAGAAAAGGGAGTGGAAAGCCATTAATAATTGGAGCATGAAATGTATGAAATATGAATGTAGGAAAAACTGGACATTGTTAAAAAAATGAAAGGGAATGCATGAAGACTGACATTGTAGACATTAGTAAAATGAAATTGTCTAGACATTAGTAAAATGAAATGAGCTGGCATGGACCACTTTGAATCAGACAGTCATACGATCTACGATGCAGGCAATGAAATACAGGAAGGGTGGTTTTGCATTCATAATTAAAAAGACAATCTCAAGGTCTGTTCTAATGCATGCTGTTGACAATGGCAGGATACTATCCATATGCATACTTGGAAGACCTATTAATAAGACTATTATTCAAATATATGCACCAACAACTAAATCCATAGAGGAGGAAACTGAGGATTTCTGCCAACTTTTGCAGGAAAAGGATGAGCAGTTTCCTCCTGTGTGATTTCCTGCCTCTGAAAACCTGCTGAAGGGTCAGCTATGGGGAGGTTCTGACTCAATGGAACACAACAACAAACAACAACCCCCAACTTCTGCCATCTGAAAATGATCACACATGCACTCAAGATGCACTAATGATTATTGGTAATTGGAATGCAAAAGTTGGAAATAAGAAAAAATGGTAGTCAGAAAGAATGGACCTAATGACAGAAATATAGCTAGAGAGAAAATGGTTGAATTTTGTATATTCAATGACTTATTCATAGCAAACACCATTTTTTAAGAGACACAAAGTTGACTTTAGACACAGCCCTCACGACATTAGACAACACAGTATTCAGAGGGAATACATGTGTAAAAAGAGTAGTTGGAGAAGTCCAATATCAGGAGTCAGAACAAGTCCAGGAGCTGATTGTGGAACAGCCCACCAGTTAATCCTATGCAAGTTCAAACTCAAACTGTTGTTGTGTATATAACAACATATTAAAGAAGAAAATTAAAACAAATCCTCAAGCAACAAAAGATGATTTTGAGTCTATTCCACCTGCATGAAAACATTGTGTTAAGAAAAGGTTTGAGCCACTGAACACTATGAGGAATTGTGTGTTGAAATCAGTTATATCATCCACGAAGAGAGCAAAAGGTCATCAGAGAAAAAGAGGAAAAAGAAAAAGCCAAAATCAATGTGAGAAGAAATTATAAAAATTGCATTAGAACGTCAAGAGGCCAAAACAAAGGACAGAGATAGAGAAGTAAGAGAGTTGAACAGAAAATTTCAATCACTTAATTTCTTTCAACTAATTGTTGCATCCAAAATCTGTATTTGTAAAGAAGCTACTGTCAGGAGAAGGAAGACACAATATAGTTTAAAATAAAAAAAAGAGTGCATCAGGGTTATATCATTTCTTCATACCTATTTAAACTGTATGCTAAGCAAGTAATTCATGAACCAGGAGTTTTGAAGGAGAATGGAGTATCAGGATCAGAAGATAACTCATCAGCAATCTATGTTACAAGTGACACAACCTTGCTTACTGAGTGTGAGGAAGACCTGAAGCAATTGCTGCAGAATGTCAAAGACTACAACCTTCGGTACTGGTTACATCTCAACATCAAGAAAACAAAGATCCATACCACTGAGCCAATAAGAAGCATCATAATACATGAAGAAAAGATGGAAATTGTCAATGATTTTATCTTACTTGGATCCACAACAGTCAGGAGATAAGGAGACAAATTACTTTAGGCAAGGCTGAAGAACAATGATGTCAGTTTAAAGACTAAGGTGTGCCTGATTCAGGCCATAGCCTTTTAAAATCACTTGCTACACATCTGAGAGCTGAATAATGATTAAGAATTATAGAAGAAGAATTTGAAACCTTTAGGTCGTGGGTTTAGGGAAAAGTACTGAATATCTTACTCACTGACAAAAAGAGTGAACAGGTATGTCTTGGCAAAGGTAGAACCAGTATGATTCTTGGAGGCAATATGGCAAAGCTTTCTCTCTCATATTTTGAACATGTTGCTAGGAGTGACTATTCCCTGGAAGATGATACCATGCTTGGAAAGGTGGAGGGTCAGTGAATGAGAGATTGACACAGTGATTACAGCAATGAGCTCAAATGTATCAGAGATAGTAAGGATGACACAAGACAGAATAGGATTCAGGTCTGTTGTTCAGAAAGTCACTATGAGTTGTGTTTGACCCAACAGTCCCTAACAACAATATAGGTAAATCTGTCTATAGGTAACTTAAGGAGCTCTGGTGTCCTAGTGGTACAAAGCTGTGCTGCAATCTCAAAGATATATGGTTCAAATACACCAGCAGCCCCATAGGATAAAGAAGACACTCAATTCCTTTACCATTTATAACCTCTGAAAAACCACTGGAGGGTCAGTTATGAGTTGAGGGTACCTAGCAACAACAATGTATGGTAGAAAGAGAGCTCTGGTATCCTAGTCTGTAGGACATTGCACTGCTAACTGAGAGAGGCACTACCTTTCTGGGGATTCAAAGCCACCTGAAACTCCAAGTGAAAAAGAACGTGCAATCTCTTCCCTTACAATTCAGAGTTTCAAAAGAAAAACAGTCCACCAGTGGGTGAGCTATGAGTGGGTTCTGACTTGAGAGCAAGATCGGAGAGGGAGAGGGAGAGGGAGAGGGAGAAGGAGAGGAAGAGGGATGCGAGTGGGGAGAAGGGACAGGGGAGAGGGGACAAGGGAGAGGGGAAAGAAAGAGATGGAGGGAGTGATGGAGGTAAGGAGGGAGGGAGGGGAAGGGGGAGGAGGGGAGAGGGAGAGAAAGGGGTGGAAAGAGAAAGGAGAGGGGGTAGAGGAGAAGGAGAGGAGAGAGAGAGGTGGGAGAGAAAAGAGAGAAGGGGAGAGAGAAGAGAGGAGAGATAATATGAGGAGAGAGCATGCTAGCAAAGATTTCAGGAATTGTGTCAAATTTGATGGTTTTGTTTCAATAGGGTTCCTCACTCATTTAGGAGGTCTGGGGTCTCTCAGTGGTTAAAATGCTCCACCACTAGGGCAGCTGTTAGAACCCACCAGCCACTCTCTGGGAAAAAGAAGTGGCAGCTCAGGGAAATCCTAGAGGGCAGCTGTACTCTGTCCTGGAGGGTCAGTAGGAGTCGCAATCAATTCCTTGCCAAGTTTTTCCTCTAGTCACTTTCACCTGTCTCAAATAAAATCAAAGCAATAAGAAGAATGCAATAATTTAGCCAAATCGAGAGAATAGTAGTGCACGAAATATAAAAATGTTTTGAAATCTTCAAATCAATTTATTCTAACCATTATTATTATCTTCATATACAGAGTTTGAACACCTCGAAGAAATAGTATCTTCTGTATCGTGTATTCTGTGTCAGGATAATTTTACTTATTACACCATTTAAATACTTGTTTAATAGTTCAAGGCGAATCTTTATTCTTTTTAAAGAGCTTTAAAAGAATAATGAATTGACAGTTCCATTTAGACATTCTCTTCTAATAAAGCATTATAAATGCTTGGATCATTAAATCTGGCTCCAAAAGTTGAATGCAGGGGAGAAAACGTGCTCTGGATGACACCGTTGACACATTTGCTAAACCGTCTGACAGAACAGGAATGTATTCTTTCCATTTTAAAGCAAATGGCTACTACTGAGTGTATGATCCTTCAGGGGTAGTGCATATTTTCCTCCTGCAATGGTTGCTCGGCCTTTGAGCAGGCAGCAAGCAATGAAAATGGCTCAGAGCAAAACCCAGCTGGGTGTGCCTTTAACAAGGACTTACACAAGCGAGAGGCATGCTTTTGCCTAAGGATGTAGACAATCCTTTCTCTGCTAATATTGCGAAACATAATTCAATGGAAAACACATCATCACATGTATTAGAGGATTGGACAAAGGATACAATTCATGCAATTGCACATTAATGAAATGCAACCAAACAGACATCCTAGTAAATTCTTAAGGCTGATGACTTGAAGTCAAGGAGAACTTACTGTAATGGCTCAGATGGGATAGTCGACAGAGTTTGGTTTTTAGGTGCCATTGAGTCAAGTATGACTCACAGTGACCCTACGGACAACAGATATGAACCCTCTCCTATCCTGTGCCATCTTCACACTTTCTGACACAACAGAACCCATTGCAGCAGTCACTGTGTCAATCAACCTGGTCAAGGTTTTGCCTCTCCTTCATTGACCCTGTCTTTCTAAGGATCATGTCCTCCTCCAAGGAAGAACTCCTAATACAGTCCCATAATAAAAAAAGGCAATGAAGAATTCTCATGAAAATGGCAGATGTCCAGGTTTGTGCAACATGCACAATTACATTACACACACCCCCCACCCAAGGCTGTGCAAGACAAGATGGGCAGTCTCCTGTTAAGCTTGATAGCTTCAAAAACCTGATGGAGGGTCACAAGGTGTCGGAATTGATCCAATGGTAATGAGTGTGTTTTGTTAGTTAGCAGAATCTTTCTTTTTATTTGAATTGGTTAAGATTCATTGCCTTATGTTCCCATTCTTTGTTATTATTTAACCCCTTTCTGTAAGTTCTCAGTGAACACTTTGTGTTCGGAAATAAACGAAATATGTCTGTTCTCTCTGAAAAGACCCTAGATAGATTTGAAAACTTTGTCATGGTCTTGCCACACTAAGTTCACTTGTGCCTACATAGGTGAATGAAATATAATTTCTTCTCCTATAGGCAAAATATTAGCCTCAGACTAGTAGGAATGTGGTTCCAGTCATTTTTGGACTATCTTCAGCAGAATCTTGCTTGCATGTAAAATCAATGATATTGTTTTATAGTTTCCACATTCTGTTTGGTCACCTTTCTTAGGAATGGGAACAAGTATAGATCTCTTCCAGCCAGTTGGCCAAGTGGTTGTTGTCCAGATTTCTTGACACAACCTAGTGAGCACGTCCAGGGCAGCATGTGTTAGCTGAAATATGTCAATTGGTATACCATCTATTCCTGGGGCCTTATTTTTTTGCTATTTCCTTGAAACCAGCTTGAACTTCTTCCTTCATCACTGTAGTCTCTTGCTTATATGCTGTTTCATTAAATTCTTCTGTGTCCACCAATTCCTTTCGATACAATGACTCAGTGTATTCTTTCCATCTTCTTTTAATACTTTCTGGATCTAATATTCTGCCTAAAGCATCCAAAAACAACTGGAACAGCACATCAGCAGAGAACTGCCGGAAGTGCAGGCTGGATTTAGAAGGGTTCATGGTAC
>NW_006399862.1:2171651-2173720 GCF_000299155.1 Elephantulus edwardii
CTGCTCCTTGGAGGCAAGGATTCTGAGGCTTCATCTGACATACTTTGGTCATGTTGTAAGGAGAGACCGGTCCTTGGATAAGGACGTCATGCTTGGGAGTGTGGAGGGCAGGCGCAGGAGGGGAAGGCCCTCTAGTAGATGGATTGATTCGGTGACTGGGGTAATGGGGATGAGTGTGTCAGAGACCATGAGATTGGCACAGGACAGAACAAAGTCTAGGGCTGTTGTACATAGGGTCGCTATGAGTTGCAAGCGGCTCAATGGCACATAACAAAAATAACAACAGTAGGAATGCTTCATGAAATTGAGTCTCACTCAGTCACGCTAAAGGATGGAGAATTTTCTCATAGGATTTCTAAGCCTGCAAATCGTTAAAGAACCAAATTGTCACATCTTTCTCCAGAAGGGCAGTGGTTTGCACTATTGACTTTTCAGACAACAGCCTATGACCTAACCACTATGACACTGTTTGTTATGTGCCATCGAGTTGCCTGCAACTTATAGCGACCATATATACATATGTACCATATGTACAACATCTCTAAACTCTATTTTATCCTGAGCCGACCTTATTATCTCTGACACACTAACTCCTATTACCCCAGTCACTGAGTCAATCCATCTCATCCAGGGTGGCCCTCTCTTATGCTGTTCCTCCATGCTCCCTAGCTTGAATTCTCTCTCCAAGGACTGGTCCCTCTTTGCAACATGCCCAAAGTATGTCAGATAGAACTTCAGAATCCTGCCTCCAAGGAGCAGCCTGGTTTCACCCTGTACAGGACACACCTGTTTGTTCTCCTAGCAGTCCATAGTATATTTAACACTCTTCTGCACCACAGCACAGAAGCATTACATTTCCTTCTATCATTCCTAGTCATGGTCCAGCTTTCTGATACATAACGTGTAATTGTGAAGACCATGAACTGGATCAGTCATATCTTAGTCTCCAGACTGACATTGTTGCTCTTTGGTACTTTGGCGAGGTCTCTGACAGCCCACTTTCCCAGTGCAATTCTTCTTTTGATTTCCTGGCTGCTGGTACCAAGAATGTTGGTTGGGGAGCCAAGCAGAGGCGCCTTAATATAAGCCAAGAGCTTCGAAATTAAATGGGCTTCAAAATGGCAATTCACACATTTGATTGTGTAAACTAATTGTTGAGACAGCTGATTCTCAGTGATGCATTTTACAACATGTAGGTTTTAGATTAAATGTACAGATGCCTAGCATAACGATCAGCTGGCATAAAGGAAATGGCTTTCGTTGTTGTGTGCTGTCCAGCTGAAACCAATGCATAGCTGACCCGCTAGTGGTTTTTCAGAGACAGTAATTGGCACAGATGAAGACTGCCCATCTCTGTCACACAGAACAGGTGGTGGATTCAAATCATTGGCTTTTGAGTTGTCAGTGCAGCTCCTTACCACCAGGCCACCAGAGATAATGAATGATAATTGCCCCCTTCCAAGAAAATAGAACTAATTACTTCATGTGCTACCTGAGGGGACTAAATGCAGTAATGGACAAAGCCATTACTAGTTCATAGAAAGAACTCATGTGCAAATGAATAATGCTTTTATTATTATGATACTCTGCTCTCTAAACTCAACAACTGAACTCATTACTCTTGAGTCAGAGCTGATTCATCGCCAACCCTCGAATGGTTTTCAGAGAGGATATATTTCAAGAAGGAGTCTATCTTTTTCCCTCAGAGAAGCTGGTGGATTGGGTTGGCAGCAAAACTTCCTACCAATAAGCTTCCACAACTCCAGGATCCCAATGACGTCAACTCATTAATAAAGAATTAGGGAAGTCAGGCACCATAATTCAGAGAATTATTCACTGCTAGCCCCAAGGTCACGCCTCACTGGCAATTCAAACGTACCAGGACCAAGATGAGCAATCTCCTCCCTTGTGATTTACAGCCTTGGAAATCCAATGGAGGGGCATAGCTATGAGATGGTTCTGACTCGATGACAATGGGAGGTAGATAAGGAGCAAGGAGTGGTTGAGGGATTAAGATTATTAGGATTTAGATAGCTAAGAAGGAGGCACTGGTGGGCTTGTGGCAAGAC
>NW_006399862.1:2174525-2176151 GCF_000299155.1 Elephantulus edwardii
CCCACAAAAAAATCAACTGCTTCCCACTATCTGAAACATCTATGAGACTATTTAAAGACCAAATAAAATACTTAGCTTTATTCTGAATTCCTTCTCTCTAAATTAGTCCACTAAATACTGCAGTTCTGTCCTATAATTGTGGTATTAGGCCAAACACAGTTTTTTTTTTAATATTAAAACAATTTTTTTTGGAAGAGGATGATTACTCACCCAAATACAGAAAAATGCCTATATGTTTCCTGAGGAAATACTTTTAGTTGTTACATGCCATTTAGTCCTCTTGAACTCACAGCGACCACCCCATGAACATAACCTTGATCACAACCTTGATCTGCCCTTCACCTTCTTCACCATCCTTGTTATGTTTAAGCTTATGGTGGTCATTATTTTGGGTTTTTTGTGGGCTTTTTTTTTTTTTAGTTTTTACTGATTCAGAAAAAAAATGTATATTTTTTGTTGATTCAGATGTGAGGATATTAGTATTTTTTCATCAATATTCTTCTCTCTTTTTTCTTTTGATTGCCTTCAGGTCAAGCCTTCAAGTCATAACAACCCTATGAACAAAAGGGTTGAAGCCCCTCTACAACTATTGACATTTATCAAAGTTCAAAGAGTTTCCAGAGGCATATCGTTTAGGAAGTGGGTGCCACTCCTGCTTCTAATTTTTATTCTTAATCATTCATTATTGCACCTTTTCTTCCCTACCCTTCCCTTACCCTTTACCTGGTCCACTGCATTGGAACAGATGAGGGCTGTCTGAAAGGAGTATAGGATCAGGCATTATATGTACAACAATCTAGAACAAGTGGTGGTGTGTTCATTGAGTCAACCCATCTTGTCAAGGGCCTTTCTCTTTTTATTTAGGAGAGGAAGAAGAACATATACAGATGTTGTCTACATTTGTTGTTGTTGTTGTTAAGTACCATTGAATCATAGGCAACTCATAGCGACCCTATGAACTCAAGACCTGGACACTTGTATAACTTTTGTCCTTTCTCAGGTTCATAGGGTTTCCAGAGGCAAGCTATTTCAGAAGTGGATGCCATTCCTGCTTCTAAGCTTGTTTTAATTGGGAAGCTCCACCAAACTCTATCCACCATTGGTAATCATTCTCATACTTGATACACCAGTGTCACTGTGTTCAGCTTCACAGCAACCCCACGTTACCTCTGTACAGTAAGAGGACAGACCAGGGCTATACGACCTAGATGAATGGTTCACCAAAAATAGCTAAAAACAGGCCAGAAAAAAAGCTAAAGAAGGCCACAGATTAGGGTCACTCACCTTTAGCTTGGTATGTCTACATATAGGGAAACAAACCAGAAAATCAATTTGCAGTAGTGCTGATTCAAATCGCCTGCTGGTGAAAGATGAGTAATCTCCTCCT
Organism: Elephantulus edwardii; assembly: GCF_000299155.1. Classification (NCBI taxonomy): domain Eukaryota; kingdom Metazoa; phylum Chordata; class Mammalia; order Macroscelidea; family Macroscelididae; genus Elephantulus; species Elephantulus edwardii. The sequence continues at coordinate 2,175,913 of NW_006399862.1, forward strand.
GTAACAATTTACAGCCTCAGAAACTCCACAGAGGGTAGCTATGTGTCAGAATCAAATTATTGATGGTGAGTTTGGGTTTAAATCAGGATGAAGAAGCTGACAACATAAAGGATGCAATTTACTTTATGTTGTTGTTGTTATGTGTCGTCGAGTCGCCTGCGACTCATAGCGACCCTATGTACAACAGCCCTAAACTCCGCTCTGTCCTGTGCCAATCGCACTGTCTCTGACACTCCCAT
>NW_006399862.1:2178651-2180558 GCF_000299155.1 Elephantulus edwardii
AAAAAAATGCCTAGCTATGAGGAGAGAAAGCAGTACAGACAGAATAAGGAGATTTTCTTGATTGGTCCTAGCTCTGACTACCACTCTTTTATAACTTCAGTTCCCTCCCCTCGTCAGCCCTCCTCACTCATTCCACAGCAATTTGATGATGATGGCGGTTGGGGGGAGAAGTCCCCTTGCAATGAAGATGCTTTCTCAACTTCTACCACGGGAACTTTATTGTTGATTAAATTGCAAGTTCCCTAGGCTGAAGTCATAGCTTAACTTCTCTGTTATATTCACTTTCTTTAACTCCATCCTCAAGAAGAGATTTTGATATAGAAAACAGCATGAGACTAATGGATGCCTAAAGGTAGAGAGAAGTAATATTACTGATTAGAAATAGGAAATTGTGATGGGGAGTGAGAGAACTCTGAAATAGAAGTCAAGCTCCTCTAATTTTTGCCAAGAGTGGACTTTGATCATATGTGCATCTTATATAAATACTGTTAACATTTGCTGTCATTGATTTGCTTATGCAAGTTCTATAATAACCAATTCCTTTCCCAGTCTAAGAAAAAATACACCAAAATTATCTCCAAGGCCTAAATGTAAGGAATGTCTTAAACCAGGTAGCAAATTCAAACCAAACATCCATAAAGATAACAATCACATTCTGTGTTTATAACTGTCAGCCCATCTCTACCTTCTGCCATCCTTCCATGAAGACTACACATGTTGACAGCAGTTGTGGGGGAAAAGCTATGGGTATTAATGTGATGCTCTTTTTATTGTTAACATAGGAGTAAAAGGTGACTATCACCTCTGAATGGTGTTATTTGATGATAGGAGTGAGCCTCATATGAAAATACTAGAAGAAGAAACTTTTTTTGGGGGGTGGGGTCATGTGAAAGAGAGCTCTCCAAAGGAAGCATCATTTACAAAACACAAGTTGAAGTTGCTCTTTATCCCGCTACAAATCAGGAAAAGGAATTCTTTTTTTAAATAAAAAGGCAACAATATTAAAGCAGACAAAACAGAGTGATTTACTATTTTGTAGGCACATTGGCCCTTGTACCTCAAAGACTGTTACACTATTGTAATTTCCATTTCCATAAAGCTTTTCTTGTGAGAGTTTTCAAAGCCTATCACAGTAATATGAATTCAATAATGATGCATTCCCTTGAAGTTGGGATTTATTCTTCCTATTCCAGGTTTCCAGACAAGCACATTAGGCTTGTGCTTCAGGGCACACAGCAACCCATAAGTCTGTTAGGAAATTGATCCTAGAATTCTTAATTTCCGATCCCTTGTTCCAGTACCTTGACAAAACTGATTTCCAAATAAAGCAACATATTACTCTGCAGCTAAACAGCAAATTAAAGACATGCTGTCTCATGTAATCTTGCAAATATGCTTTAAAAGCCACCAGTACCCCCGAGAGGTTTGCCATCTGGTTCCCGTGGTGGCACGAAGCAAATGGGGCTGAGAGAGGAAGAGAGACTGAACTGGCTCCTGCAGTCAGAGGCAGATAACTGCACAAACTAAAGCGTTTAATTAGAGTTTCTAGACTTTGTGAATGGAAATACACCCCTAAGTATACATAGATTTAGCTGAAGACTTTTATGCATATGCATTTGTATATGCTGCAAATACAACCAAGAATACTGTAGAACATGGATAAAATTCTGAAAACACACTAGACATAACTTTGAGGAAAGGAGTTATTGAACTTGAAGACATGGGGCCGTAGCCTTGGGTGAGATATTCCTCAACTAACATAACACAATATACAAAGATAATGGCTTACATCCTGCTCTGGTGAGTTATATTTATCACCAAAATCTTTCAAATGACCTTCAGCATGCAATTAGTGTTCTTTCCTCATCCAGAGATTGTTATTGTTATGTACCTTCAAGTCACTTGTG
>NW_006399862.1:2182458-2183652 GCF_000299155.1 Elephantulus edwardii
GGGTAGAGGGCTGGCAAAAGAAAGGAAGATCCTCAACCAGGTGGATTGACACAGTGACTGCTGCAGTGGGCTCTTGTGTGTCAGGAAGTTTGAGAATGGTCCAGAATAAAACAGGATTCAGATCTTTTGTTCATACTCTACTCAACACCATCTAACAATAACAACAAAAACATCATAAACTGAATAATTACACCAGAAAGAAGCATCACCCTCAGTAAAATCAAACATGTGAGACCAGATAGGTAGCATTTGTCCAAACATAAGACCCCAGAGTCAAAAAGGGCTGGAAAGTAAAAAAAGATGAACATGGAGACCCAGGGAAGTGGTGGAAAGAGTGTTACTACATTAAGGATTCAAAGTGATAAAACAAAATGTATATAAATTATTGAATGGAAAATTAACTTTCTCTATAAACTACCAAACAAAATAAAAACGGTATTTGCAATGTTGTTCATTGCCATCAAGTCAAACATGACTCGTAGCGACCCTATGAACAAAAGATCTGAAGCCTTTCTATAATTATCATCATTTATCAAAGTTAATAGTGTTTCCAGGGGCATGTTGTTTAGGAAGTGGATGCCATAAGGTAACTTATTTTACCTGTAATTTCAATGGGGAACATGAAGCATATTGAATAATGAAAACATGAGTGAAGATTCCCATCTATCAATCGTAAGTAAACACGGTATTAAGTGCTTTTCATTTATGGTAACCAGACTCTCAGATTGCTCCAATTAGCCTTGATCCCTAAAATTCAAGTTTGGTGCTAGTTTGGTGTTTGATTAAGAATCAGGGCTAGGCTATGGCAATTGGAGTTTTCACCTTAATTTTGTTGATCATTGACTCTTAGAGAGGCCAGCTACTAAGTTATAAAATCACTCAAAGAACAATCAACTCTAATAAGAGTAACCCAACTTGAAAGTGGATGTTCCAGCTCTAGAAAGCCCACAATTAGCTACTCTTTCTCTAGATAAAAAAAAAGAGTACCTTTCTGATTAATTTCAATTCATGATGATGCCATTTGTTTAATAGTAAAATTACACCGCATAGGAGATGTAAGTGGCTGTGATCTTTTAGGAGTAGACCCCTAATGTACTCTTCCAAGGTAGCATTAGATGGGTTTAAATAACCAAACTTACAGCTTATAGCTCAGCTCTTAAATTACCACTAACTAATATTCAAGGGGACAAATCT
>NW_006399862.1:2185177-2198453 GCF_000299155.1 Elephantulus edwardii
ATTCAAGGATTTCTTAGTCAATTGCATCCTTATGCAAGACTCCACGAAGTTCTCCACCAATTTGCTCTTGAAATTCTTCCCTATAGAAACTGAGTGATAACATAAGAATTGTTGATTTGACCCCAAAATTTTAAGGAGCTAGGTTGTAGCTCTAGAAACGTAATACATAAGAATACAACCAATGGATGTGATGAAGGAAAATAGGCTCAATTCCATTTCTGAAGACTATTTAATGAGCATCTGCTTTCTGTTACTCACCAAGGAAGAGATGCTACCACTGCATACAACTGGCTTATCACCTAGCAGAGGAGAGTAAGTCAAAGGAGGTTACTGCCAACCCAAAGGCAAATGATTTGAGGTTACCATTTTCTCTTCAGAAGAAAGACGGACAATCTCCTCCTATGCAATTTATTCTCAAAACCTACTAGTGGGTCAACTACGTGTTGATTCCAAGAAAGCAATAACAGCTATCATTTATTCTTCAAAAGAGAAGACATGTTTTACATAAAATCTGAATGTCTCTTCCTTAGTCAAGATTTTGCAATTATTTCTCACTGTACATTTGAGTTAAAACTAAACTGCCCATAATTCAGCCTTGATTCCACTCTTTCCTGATATTTTGGAATATGTCATATTCTAATATTCCTTGAATATGTCAAACTATCTATTCTTTAAACATTTCATGATCTTCCTGTTACCTTTTCCAATTCTCCTCCATCATCTCCTCTAATTTATGCCCTTTATATGGTTAATTTTATCAGGTTCATAATAAATAGCTCCTCCTTTTGGAGACTTTCTATAAAGGTCTCGCATCACAACTATTACCACCCCAACACACACACACACACACACACACACACACACACACACACACACACACACACACTTTCTCTCTCTTCCTCATTTCAGGTCCCCTATCTGCCTCCTACAAAGCACTAATTCTATGTTAGATTAAGTCATTATCTCTCACTGCAATAACAAACCTAATTGGAAGATTTAAATTTCTTTTCTTACCGTTTAGGAGTCTGGAAGTCCAAATTCAGGGGGAAAGCTCTAGAATAAGAGGCTCCCTGCAGGTTCTGGAAGAAGGACCTTAGTTCCATCAGCATCTCTACATGAAGGGTTTCTTGAAGATCCCCTCTCCATGGTTAAGAAGCTGCCTTGTGAATGACTCGGGCCCAGAAGGATGCAGTGGACTCGTGGTAAGAATCAGGTATCAACGTCAGCCTCCCAGCTCACTTGCCTCTGATTGTAGATCTAGGGGGATAAAATGTATTCCAACCAAAGACTCACTTTTCTCCATTTTAAGCTAAGGAAATAAAAGTGGTTAAAGGTGGTATGCTAGGGATGCCTGTTGTTGTGGACCCTAGGGAACTGTGCAGCTCACTCATAGATTGTGCCTCTGACAGTTCGAATCCACCAGTGGATCCATGAAGGATATACAATCTCCTCCCGCGAGGGTTACAACTGCACCAAACCAACTTGTGCGGCAATCCCCAAGGCACATAATTCAAATCCACCAGCTGCTCTGTGGGAGAAAGATGGGCAGTCTCCTCCTGTGCTATTTACCACCTCTGAAAACACACTGGAGGGTCAGCTATGGGTTAGTTCTGATTTAATGGTACTCAAGAACAAAACCAATGCTAGAGTCAGCTGTGAGTCAGTTCCTAACCTATAGCAGTGGTTAAAGGAACGAGTGAGTGACAGACCCTAGGGAAACTTCCGTCCTGTAAATCAGGGATGTGATAATGACTGTAGTCCCCTCTTAATCCTTTGACAATGATTCCACTTTTTTTTTGTTCACAGGGGATTATTGAATATATGTATATTGGAGAAACCCAATTCCACCAATGGTATCTACTTATCCTCTAAGAGAAATACACTAAGCAGGTGGATTTAAAGGGCAGAATGTGTTTCCTCACAGTTCAGCAGACTAGAAACCTGCATTGGGCTGCTGACACCAAAGTACAAGATTCAAATTCACCAGCTGCTCCTCTGGAACTGGAGTTAGACACAAATCAAAACAACTATGAGATATCATCTTACCCAGCAACAATAGCAAAGTTCAGTAAGTCAGCAAACAATATATGCTGCCACGGTTGCAGAGAGATTGGAACGCTATTCAATGTTGGTGGCAGGTAGTCTGGCAAAAAGTTGCAAATAGAAATATTATTTGATCCAGCAATTCTATTATTGGAAACATTCCCTAATGAAACCAGAGCCATCGCTCAAACAAATGTATGCACATCCATGTTATTACAATAGCGAAAAGAGGGAAACAATCCAAGTACCCATCAACAAAAGAATGGAGTGGGGGGGGGGAAACAACCCACCCTATGAGTTTGCCAGCATTTGGACATGCCAGGATGGTAAGACACTGAAGGGCCCCGAGGGCTGGCTACCCTCGGGCCAGTCTTTCATTGTTTTTGTTCAGACATCCCTCTAGATCATATAGCCCTGGTATACAAGTTTCCATACAGTAACTTGTGGTTGCTGTGGGGCTGACCACTGTGACACTGACATGTCAAATGCGTTAATGGTTGGTTACCCAATGTGGACAGAATGGGGTGGAGCTCTCGATTAAAACAAGCTTAGAAGCAGGAGTGGCATCCACTTCTGTAACAGCTTGCCTGCGTAAACCCTACGAACCTGGAAAGAGGATGAAAGGCACCCAAGCATTGAGGACTATCCTTCATGGGGTCACTATGAGTCACCTGCGACTCGATGGCACTTAACAACAACAGGATACATTCACATAATTGAATACTAAGCATTGAAATACAATGAGCTGGTAAAACATTAGAAAACTAAGGAGTCAGATCTGATTTGATGGTACACGCACACAAAAATAATAAAAATAAAAGAAAAAGAAAACTAAGAAGGAAGAACAGTCTTGGCGTTTCTCTGTTGAAAGTACTGAAAAACAAATTCAAGCTTCAAGTTGCAGCACTGAATGAGTCTATGGGGGAAATCTTGAATGATTCAGGAAGCATCAAGAGAAGACGGAAGAAACTCAGAGTTGCTGTACCAAAAATAAATGGTTGTCAACAAACCATATCAGGAAAGAGTATGTGTTCAAGAACCAATAATACTGAAGGAAGAAGTACAAACAGAACTGAAGGCAAAAAAAAAATTAAGGAATTGGGGATTGAAAGAATGGCAGTTGAAATCTTTCAGGAAACAAATGCCGCTCTGAATGCACTCATCAGTTTCTGTCAACAATTACGGAAGATAGCTTATTGGCCATTTGATTGGACGAGATCTGTATTTATTCCCAGTCTCAAGAAGGATGATCCAAAAGATTGTGGAAGTTATTGAACAATATCATTAATACCACCCACAAGTAAACATTTGTCAACATTGCTGTTGTTGTTATGTGCCATCGAGTCGTTTGCGACTCATAGCGACCCTATGTACAACAGTCCTAAACTGTGCTCTATCCTGTGCCAATCTCATTGCCTCTGACACACCCATCCCGAGTACCCCAGTTACTGAATCAATCCACCTCATTGTCAACATTATTTAAAAAAAAAACAAACCCACAACAATACCTAGAGAAACACCAGAAATCCAAAGTTGGACTTGGAGGTCATGGCACAGAGGATATCATTTGGTGGTGCCAGATGAATCATGGAATAAACAAGCAGAACCAAGACTAGCAGAATATATTTACTTGTGTTTTATTGATTATGCAAAAGCGTTTGCGTGTACCATAACAAATCATGGCTAACAAAAAAGAAATTCTAGAACACGTCATTCTGTTCATACATAGATCAAGAAACATTTGCCTGAACAGAACAAAGGACCACTGCATTATTTAAAATCAGGGAAGATGTGCATAAGGTTATATCCTTTCTTCAGACCCATTCAATTTGTATACTGAGCAAAGAATTCGAGAAGCTGGACTATATGAAGAATGTGGCATCAGATAACACAATCTTGCTTGTAATAAATGAAGACGACTTGAAGAATACAGAAGAAAATCAAAGACTCCTTCCTTCAATCTGGGTTGCATTTCAACATCAAGGGGGAAAAAAAATCTTCACCATAGGCCCAGTATGTTACATATTATAGATGGAGAAAAGATGAAGTTGTCATCCATTTCCACGATCAACATTCATGGTAACAGGCAGCATTAAAGGAATGGAAAGATGCTTCATTGGGATAATCTGAGGTCAAGGAATCCAACTTCTTGAACATTTCATTATAATACTTTGTTTTGTCTCCTGGCTCTGCCATTACAATCTTGCTTGGGCTCTCTTACCCCAGCATTCCTTTCCCTTCCACCTTCTGATCATCAACAATCTTTGGAAAACCTGGATGTGTAAATTATCTTCCTTCAACCTCAGAGAACATTTGTCTTTCTCCTGTGTGTGACCATGTCTCTGAAGCCATGCTGCTTTTATGCATACTCAGAATTATTATCTTTAAACCCTACACTTCACCACTATGACCTCTACTGATTGATTACATTACATTAGATTGCTTTATGAAACATTTATCTTACATCAGATTAGAGTGTATCCACAGGTGTGGAGGTTAGAATTGCTATACATATTTTGGGAGGACACAAATCAATCCTTAACACTCACCCACTAATTTGATTTCATACTTTGGTTTGCAGTGTACTTTCATTTATTAAGTGCTTAATACTTATTGTTGAATGAATAATCAAAAAGTCAAAAGTGTAAAAGAAGTTATGGCAAACACTGAAGGACTTGTTAGATCATTTTAGCAAAGACTTCCTGGGAGCAATAGCATTTCAGTAACCTTATTAATTCATTTCAATTTTAAAAGCTGAAGCTTCTGTGGTAGAAGTGAATTCCAAGGAGGTAGAGGGGAAACTATATCCATTTCTCCATCTGTTGCGTTTTGTAGCCAGACTTTATTTCTCTCAGGAGAGAATGTTGGAAGATTCATCAGTGTATAACACAGCAGTACCAGGTAGAACTTTTAAAAGAAAGTGAGACATCATCACTGTACAGAAAACTGCATTACGAACAGAAGCCCAGCTATAATAAAAAAATGAAGAAAGAGAATATTTTAAAGAAGAAAGAAAATAATTATTGCTCCCTCAGTGGTGGTTTGGGGGTGCAGGTTAGTGGGGAATGGAAACGGTTAATCAAAATCATCCATATTAGTTCGTTCAAGTTTACCCATCCACATTCTGATAAACTTGTGGTATTTGCTATTGATTGCACAAAGGCTATACAATCTGATCAGAGTATTGTTGGGAACTTCTGGTCTCAGGTCACTGTGAGAGTCAAACCTAAGGATGAGGCAAGAAGATGAAGTAAACATCCATTATCATCATCAAACAACCTACTCTTAGCTGACCTTCATTGTAAAGGAAGAGATTAGCCACGATTACCCTCCAGTGGTTTTGAACTGCCAAAGAAACTTAGATTTTGGATTAGAAGCACAACTCCCTACAGATTTAGATGTTCCAATTACAGAACAGTCACCGTAAGAAGAATGACGCACATCATTGATTATTTCGCATAGAAAATCTGACCAGTGCGGTTATTCCACTTGGCTAAATTTACCAGCTGAAATGAGAAGACATTTCTGGGGATTGTTGGACCTGATTTAAGAAAATGTAAACTAACTGCCCTCCAAGTGGGGACTACTGCTCTCTTTCACTCAACAAACATATACTTTGTGTCAGGCATTGTATCAAGCACTGATGAGAGAAAGATGAATAAACATAAGTCTCCAATTTCAAGGCTTTCCTACTATGGCAGATAAACCCTCTCGATTCGGCAGTAACTCATATTCGGGCTTTTGTTTTTCACATATAAAATGAAGATGCATGTATCGTGTATTGTGTCATTTCAGAGAAGAATGCTGCCACACGTCCTCATCTTCTAAAACCTTTACCTGCCTTAGGCTACAAGGTGATATTGAGATAACTTCACCCAAGGCAGCAGAGTTGTCATGACTCATTCCCTCAAGACTCTACTACGTTTTATACTTAACTACCCAGTACCTTTCCATAGAAATATTTGCTAATAATAGTATTTTCCCTATGCTCATTTGAATTTGAGCCAAGATTTTCCATGCAAAGCTTCTACTATCACATACTAAATAATTTTCCTAACAAATTCCAGTTGATAAGTCAAGGAAGGCCAAAAGCTTAACTTCCCATTTTCCCATCACACATCTATTAAAATGTGCTCTAACTGCTTATGATCTCTCCAGTCTGTTTAAATTTTAGCAGCAACCAATTCTGTAACTTCCTTCAGAAATCTTGTTTTCAAATCAAATCTTCCAAGAAAGTTAACATCTATCTTTCTGCCTTGCCCCCGAATCTTCTGTCCGTTTTAGTGTAGTGGGACGTGTGATGTGATGTTGGAAGTTATGTCACTGGCATTCCACATATCTGTGCCCTACAGCATAGAAAAGCTGGAGCAAAAGGAATAAACAAGGAAGGAAGAGTACTGAACAGAAGATTTCTCTAGCTAAAAGAACTGAAGGGAAAGTTCAAGTCTCGATTTTTAACACTAAAGGATTCCATTGACAAGATATTGCATGATGTAGAAAACATCAAAAGAAGTCTTTGCATTATAAACCATTCAGGAAGCAGCATATGATCAAGAACCAATTACAATGAAGCAATGCTTCCAAACTGTATTAAGTAATTGGCAAAAAAAGACTCTAGAAATTAAGGGATTACTCACTTGGACGTTTCAGCAGACAGGTACAGCCTAGATACACTCATGTGTTTATACCAAGAATTTGGAAGAGAGATTCTTAGTCAATCAACTGGAACGAGATCTATATTTTTGCTCATTCCAAAAAAATGTGATCCAAAATAATGTAAAAATTATCGACTAAAATCATTAAGATTACATACAAATAAAATATTACAATCGAATCTCATGGAAGTATTTTTTCATTGTCTGTCTCCCCCTACAATAATATAAGCTAAAAAAAGCAGGATGTTGCTTGCTTTATTCCTTATTAACTCCCCAAAGAGTGGACCAGAAATTACTGTATCTCTGGCTTGGAAGTTATTAACAAACCCAACCCTCCGTTGTCAAGTAGTTTCCTACTCTTAGCAACCCCTCATTGGGCATCAGGGGCTTGGAGTCTTTCCGAGAAGAGATGGTCTATATTTCTAGTGGATTCGTACAGCTGACCTTCGGATTAGCATTCTTATACAGTGCACAATGTGAAGGTTTGAATAAGACTGTAGAAGCTATTGGAAATAACCATAACTTTTAAGCAGAGGCTTTATGCATGATTTACATATAAAAGTCATCTGACTCTTATTTTAGGTGATTAAATTGTAGAAGAATGAATGTAGTGATCACTCCTTTTGGTATAAAATGCGTGCTCTTAATTTCATGTATTAGACACAAAATGCCAATTTTCCTCTATCTTTTCACCCTTGGGTCATATTGCAAGTTCCATTAAGTTTTCTCCCTATTATAAATCTGAGGTATTATTCAGTAGTTCTCATTAACAAGACAACTATTCATTAAATGTTAGTGTTGCATGCTACTTTTTTTTCCTCCAGCTCTGCAAATTCTCTTTACCTGAGTCTTCTTTTTTATCAACTTTAACTTTTTTCAGGCTTTTAAAAAACCTTTTTCTGACCTCAGTTGGGCTTTCAAAAGCTATTGAATTAGTATCATCCAAATTTAATGTGCTGTTTGCTCCTTTTCGATCATTAATGAAGATGTAAAACAAGACCAGCTACCTAGACTTTTGTCATATTTCTTGATTTGCCACTCTCTGCCAGCCATCATGCCTGCTAATAGAGTTCATATCAAGTCCAATTTGGAAAGATGCCCTTTAAAAACAACTAATTTCAGCCTCATTATTCCCAATGCATGTTTTTCTCTGTGCTCCAGTATTAAACCAAGAGCTCAGAATATTTTACTGAGAACTAAAATAGAACATTGAAAGAAAAAAATATCATCATAAAATAGAACAAAACATCACTGCACCTGCTCCTAATGGCATTATGTTCTATACAATATTTCATTAGACTGGAGTCAGGCAATTCTTTTCTTGACACATGGAAAATTTACAAAATATATATATTCCTTATATATCATTACATATATATTCCATACATATCCTTTTATTGTGGGTGCATTAACTACATTATATTTTTAATTTTTATTCATTCATTGTTGCACATTTTCCTCCCTCCCATCCCTACTCCCTCTCTCAATCCACTTTGCAACACACCTCTTGTTTCAGATTGTTGTCATAAATAAAATGCCTAATCATATATTCCTTTCAGGCAGTTCTTCACCTCATCTGTTGCAATGTTATATTCATTATATATTGACTCTTTTCCATTCTTTCCTCCAAAACCTTATGTGAGTCTTATTTTATAACAGTGGTCTTATGCAGTATTTTTCCTTTTATGACTGAGATATTTCACACAGCAGTGTCTTCTAGGCTCACCCACGCTGTGTAATATTTTATTAGTTCATTGTTTTTTCAACACTCCATAATATTCCATTGTGTGGCTGTGCCATAGCTTTTCTATCCATTAGTTTGATGTCTTTACTCCATAGCATAAACAAATTAAGTATGAAAAATCTTTATGCAGGAGAGAATAAAATGATGAATTGGACTTTCTAAGAATCTGTAATCAACATTATTGACACCAGCAGTCAGGAAATCAAAAGCCAAATCGCACTGGGAAAATCTGCTGTCAAGGATCTTGCTAAAATGCTGAAAAGCAATGATATAAGTCTAGAGACTAAGGTGCACCTGATTCAGGCCATGGTCTTCACAATTACTTGCTATGTATCAGAGAGCTATAAAATTATTAAGGATGAAGGAGAAGTATTGATGCTTTTGGATTGTAGTGCTAGAGAAGAGTCTTGAACATACCATCGACCACCAAGAAAACTAATAAGTTTGTCTTGGAAAGTGTGAAAACAAGTTTCTTTGGAGGCTAGGATTTTGAAGCTTTGTCTCAGATACTTTGGGCATGTGGCCAGGAGAGATCTGTCTTTGGAGAAGGACCTCATGCTTGGATGGGTGAAGAGACAAAACAGGAGAGGAAGACCCCATATAAGATGGATTGATACCTTAATTGAGGCAATGGAGGAGTGTGTCTGAATCAGTGGGACTGGCTCAAGACAGGGCAGGTTTCAGAGCTAGTGTATGCAGCATGGCTACAGGTTGCAGGCGTCTTGATGGTACATAACAACAACACAACAGCACCTCAGCAATAAAAAGATAAACAACCCAATGTAAAAATGGGCACAGGATACACAGGATATGGATACTTCACCAAAGAAGACATTCAGATGGCAAACAAACACATGAAAAAAGACTATTCAAAATTCCTAGCTATCAGAGAGATGCAAATCAAAACAACCACAATGATTTCTCTGAGTGCACCACATCTCAGGACCTAAGACTGCCCACAGCTCCTGTCCGGATGGCCAGAGGACAGCTGAGTCAGCAGCTAGAAGCTGCAACATTCACCTGTAGCCTCGATGAGTTCTCCCTCACACGGGCCACCTCATATCTCTAGATGGCGATATGAACATGTAGCTTGTAAATACAGAAGAATACCTAGATGGAGCGTCGTCTGGACATCTCAGCCAAGTTTTTAAGGTATAATAATATCCTTTATATCAGAGATATTGAAGAAAAGGAAGAAGATAGGGAAATAAGAAGATAGCACCTTTTGTGGAGAATTATATATTGAAGCAGGGCTTTATAAGGAGGTTTGTGGCATCAAGATTGGAGGAAGACTTAGCAACAACTTGATATGCAGATTACAGAACCATGCTTGCTGAAATTAAAGAAGACCTGAAACGCTTGCTGTAGAAGGTTAAGAACTGTAGTCTGCAATATGGATTGAAGCTCAACATCAAGAAGACAAGGATTCTCACCACTGGGCTAATTGGTAGCACCATGATAGATGGAGAAGAGTGTGGTTTTTAGCAATTACAGCTTGTTCAGCTACACTAGCAGCACTTTTAAAAAACCAGCAGTCTGAAAATGAAAAGATGAATTGCATTGGGAAAATCTGCTGTCGTAGACTTCTCTAGAGTGCTGAAACACTCTTGTCAATCTAGAGACAAAGATATACCTAATCCATACCATGGTCTTCTCAATTACTTCTTATATGTCAGAAAACTGGACAATGACTAATGATAACAGAAGAACAATTGATGCTTTCGAGTTGTTGTGCTGGAGACGAGTCTTGAATGTACTGTGGATTGCCAAGAAAACAAATTGGTCTGTCTTGGAGAGGGTGAAGCCAAGTATCTCCTTGGAGGCTAGGATTTTGAAGCTCCATCTCACATACTTCGAGCATGTGGCCAGGAGAGAGTAGTCCTTGGAGAACATCATGCTTGGAAGGGTGGAGGGACAGCGGAGGAGAGGAAGACTCTGGATGAGAGGGATTGATATGATATCTGGGGCAAAAAGTGTTAGTGTGTCAGAATTTGTGAGACTGGCTCAGGACAGGGAAGGGTTCTGAGCTGCTGTACATAATGTCACTATACGTCACAGGCAACTCAATGGAGCATAACAACAACAACATGCTATATTGGTTGTTTTTTATTTAAGCCTCATGTTTAGAATCAATAAAACCTCAGAGAAGGCCTTTGTGTTTAAAATTCGGTTGTTATTATATTTTGGAGGAACATTCTTCTAAGTGGTACAGCACTCTTCTGTCAATATGCTGTACTAAGGTAACCTGACGTTGCTGTGAGGCTGAACGTTGTGTCGCTGGGGTCTCAAATGCCATAACGGCTACCTATGTTAGACAGTGTTTGATGGAGCTCCCAGTTTAAGACAGGTTTGGGAGCAGGTGTGGCATCCACTTCCTAAAAAGCTTGCCTCTGGAAACACTGTGAACTATGATAAATGGTGATGGTTGCGAAAGGGCTTCAGGCCTTTTGATCATAGGATCACTATGAGTCATGTTCTACTTGATGGCCATTAACAACATCATATGTATATCTGTGTGATTGTTGTAACTGATTGATATACATACGATAAAAATTTGGTTTAAAAAAAAAACACAACACAAAACCAAAATAAAACCTATGAAATATCTCACTCCAGCAACAGCAGGGCAGTGAACAACAACAAATGCTGGTGACGTTGTGGAGAGATAGGAATTCTTTATTCACTCCTGGTAGGAGCGTAAAATAGTACAACTACTCTGGAAGGTTGTGGCATGTTCTCAAAAAGTTAAAAATAGAAATGCAATTTGATCCAACAATTCCACTTCTGGGAATATACTCTAAGGAAACTAGAGACGTGACTTCAACAGATGTATGCACACATATTTATTGCTACATCATTCACAATATATAATCTATTTTAGACGTCTGTGAAATAAATAGGCAGAGTCAACCTAGAGAACAATTTACTCAACAGGAAGTTTGAGGAGGTTCACACTTAAATCTTTGTGTGCATTCTTTACTAGTTTTTCTTAGTCTCAGTTGCAGGAAAATTCAAACTGATTGATGTCAGCTCAGAATTTACTCATAACTGCCCCTCCATTGAGTTTCTATAGCAGTAAATTTCAAAGGAGGAGATAGCTCTTCTTTCTCTCACGGGACCACTGGTGGATTCAAACCATGAAAGAAGTAACAACTTTGGGGTTAGCTGCACTACGCCCTACCGATGAAAGGTGTTATTTACAAATCATTTCAGGTCTGGGCTCTGGTATATCATCTTTTTGTAAAACCCACAGTGATTGATAAAATGCTCAGTAAGAATCAATGTTCTTTCCTTCATTATGATTGGATTTCTTTCTGCAATAGTAATGCAACACGTTTGGAGCATGGAAAATTCTCAACCTGAAGACATGTGGCTTGAATCTACCAATTACAATCTTCTCTTATGCAATTTATAGCCTCTGAAATCCCACTGAAGAATCACCTATGAGTTGGCACATGACAACAACAGAATATTTCAAAATAAAGGGGAAAAACAACATTAGAATAGCACTGCCTTGGAGGTTAAGGAATTCTAGCCATAATTTTATTATATTCAAACCAATACTTTACCACCTTCAATTCCATGATGATTGACAATCATTATTATCTCCCGAGTCTCTGAATAAATTTCAAAACACTCTTTAGTAATTTGCCATTAGCCCTAGTGAGTACAAGACCCATACCACTCTATCAATATTATTTTGTGTTATTTATTTAATTTTGTAATTTTGCATCTATAAAGTACAAAGGATAATATGTTTAGAGGTCAGATACATCACTAGTATTTAAAAGCAATTAGAGTTAATTTTATTTCCTAATCCTTTCAGGACCATAAACTATGTTAATGACCATTTAAATAAATTTTATATAAACCTTAAATCAGAAATCTTGACTTTCTTTTAGACTCACCCCCCTACAGATTACCTAATGTGGCTTATAGTTCTGTGAGCCCCGTCTAGCAGAAAGCATTTATCCTTTTTATTCTAAACATTTGGTAAGTGGGAGACATTTCCATCCCAAAACACTCACTCCCACATGGTTCCAAGGCCACAGTAGGCCTGGCAGAGCAATCACTCAGATTTCCTTGTATAGTCCTTTGGCCTTTTACCTCACCCACATTTGGGAGTATAGACATATCCCCACCCAATGTGTCAGGTAGCCTCCATTCCAGAAAGCCTCCAGATCTACACCAAGGCTTCATTTTCCACTATCAGACTCTTCATTTGATCCATGACCGCCACTTAAATTTAATCTTCTCCATAAGGTTGGCCAGACTTTCTAGCACATATCTTACTTACCAGACTTTCCTCCAGCAACTGAGAACTCTTGTCTATTTCTCTCTCTCAACATTTTACTAATAATGTGCTTCCTACCCAGGATGATTTCTCTCTTTATCCCTTCTAGGTGAAATAATTATCATGCATTAAGAGTCAACAATTAAATTCATTTACCTATTAAATATCAACTGTGTTTATATTATAGGTCTGGTATTTTATAAGATATTGAGAGCATATGTTAGGAAAAACAAATAAAACATTTTTCAAATACAGATTTTCAGACCTGTCTTCCAGGAACTATTTGGTGGGTTTGAACCACCAACTTTTCAGTTACCAACCCACTGCTTAACCACTATGTAACCAGGGATCCTTAAGTCCTACAGTGACTAGTTGGTTGTCTCAGATTTGAATATCTGATCCAAGATATAAACTTATCCAACACTTCACATGCAAGCAACATTCTACTGAAGATTATCCAAAAACGATTAGAACAGTACATCAGCAGAGAACTGCCGGAAGTCTAGGCTGGGTTTAGAAGGGGTCGTGGTACTAGGGATA
>NW_006399862.1:2203573-2208857 GCF_000299155.1 Elephantulus edwardii
ATCATTCAAAAATGGCTGGAACAGTACATAGTTAGGGAATTTCTCGAAGTTCAAGCAGGATTTAGAAGAAGTTGTGGCTCCAGAGATATCATTGCTGATGTCAGATGAATCTTGGCTAAAAGTAAGGAATACCAGAATAATGTCTATTTCTGCCTTCTTGACTATGCAAAGGCATTTGACTGTGTGGATCATGACAAGTTGTAGCTGACAGTAAGAAGAATGGGAATCACAGAGCACTTGATTGTGCTCATGTGGAACCTATACCTGGACCAGGAGGCTGTTGTGTGAATTGAGCAGGGGAGCACTGCATGGTTTGAAATTGGGAAGGAAGTGCATCACAGATCAGGGACGTATTCTATCTCCATAACTATTCAATCTATATGCTGAGCAAATTATCCGAGAAGCTGGACTTTATGAAGAGGAATGTGGCATCAGGATTGGAGAAAGACTCATCAATGACCTACAATATGTAGATGATACAACTTTACTTGCTGGAAGTCATCTGCATAATGCAGGTTATTCATGAGTCTTCCTCTGATCTTATTATCACATTCCTCTTAATAAATTCCAGCTTCTCAAATAATTTGCTCAAAATACAGATTTAATAGGTATGGAGAAAGAATACAACCCTGACACACTCCCGTCTTAATTTAAACCATGTAATATTCCTTTGATCTGTTCACACAACAGCATCCTGGTCTAGGAAAAGGTTTCACATGAGCACAATTACAGGCTCTGGGATTTCAATTATCAGTGTTAGCCTTAAATTGTTATGACCCACATAGTCAAATGTCTTTGCACAGTTAATAAAGCATAAACATTATTATGATATTTTTTTATTTTCAGCCAGAATGCAGCTGACATCAGCAATGATATCCCTAGCCCTCTTTGAAATCGTTTCATTTCTATAAGTTCCCTATTTATGTACCCGTTTAGCTATTTTTGAATGATCTTCAGCAATATTTTACTTGCATATGATATTAATTATATTTTTTTACAGTTTCCATATTCTGTTGGATCACTTTTCTTGGGAATGGGAACAAATATATATTTCTTCCAATCTATTGGCCGGATAGCTGTCCTCCAAATTCCCTGGTATTGATTTGTGAGTGCATTTGGGGCTGCATCTGTTAATTGAAACAAATCAATTCCTATTCCATTGATTCCTGGGGCCTTTTTTTCCCAATGCCTTCAGTGCACCTTCAATTTCCTCCATCATTGGCTCCTTCACATAAGATATTTTCTAAACTTTTTCAGTGTCAGTCAATTCTTTTGGTACCATAATTCTGTGTACACCTTCCATTTTCTTTTGATATATCATGAGTCATTAAACATATTTCCCATAGCTTAGAATTTGTCAGTATTGAGACTTGAAGCTTTATTTTAAGTTCTCTCATCTTGGGAAATGAAAGAGTAAGTTTTTTCTCTTTTTATTCTCTCTATATATTCCATAATACTTAGCTTTATTTTCTTGAGCT
Source organism: Elephantulus edwardii (assembly GCF_000299155.1). NCBI lineage: Eukaryota > Metazoa > Chordata > Mammalia > Macroscelidea > Macroscelididae > Elephantulus > Elephantulus edwardii. The sequence continues at coordinate 2,205,052 of NW_006399862.1, forward strand.
GCCCTTTTACTTCAGCATGTTTTCCCTTTATTTTGGCTTTTTGATACTCTAGTGCAATGTTCAGAGTCTCTTCTCACAAACAATTCAGTTTTTTCTTCCTCCTCTGTCTTGGTAATGACATTTTCCAATCTTCATGGATGACATCCTTGATATCATGACACAATTCATCTGGTTCTTTGAATTGCTGTATTGGCAAAGAGCACTGATTATACTCTTGCGTTGTTATAGTTTGCTATCAAGTCGAGCATGACTCATAGCGACTCTGTGTACAGAAGTGGTACCCACTTTCTAAACAACATGCCTCTGGAAAGTCTATGAATTTTGAAAAATGGGAGTTATAGAAAGGCTTCAGGTCTTTTGTTCATAGGGTCACTGATTATACTAATGACTAAAAAGGGGGGTAAAGTACAATTCTGCATTAGAAAAAATGCAATCACAATGTTTCTTAGAAGCAAAAATTGTGAGACTTCTGAAAGATCTTGGACATGTTTTCAGTACGGACCATCTTTGAAAGGAGAAATGAAAACATGAATAATTAAAGAAGAATGAAGGAAGGGGGGATTCTCTGTAAGCTAGAATGGCACAGTGACTGCAATAATGGGCTTAAAGCAAGAGGAGATTGATAAGTGTGTTCTACACAAAGTCACTCTGAGTAATTCCATCCACTAGGTCACTATGAGTCATCTACAGCTTGACAGCTTGTAACAACAGTAACAACAGTATCTCACAACAGCATAAGGGATCAGAACACAAAGGCAAATGCCTTTGCTTAGGAGCCCTTCCAATCTACCCAAAAAAGGAAACTCTTTCATTGACTCACATGTAAGAATCAATTATAGGCAAGTAAAAATTCTTAGTATAAGCACTTAATATCTGAGTGAGTGAATGAATACACATGCATGTAAAGGTACGTAATCATGTCAAATACCATTTCTCTACTTCTCATGAATAATGAAATCTATAGAAATAATAGTTTATGTTGTTTTTGTGTACTGTTGGTCCAGAACTGACTCAGAGCTGACTCTCTAGTGATTTTTTTTTAGAGACTTTTAAATCACACTAGAGGAAATTGCTCATATTTATACCATGGAGCAGTTGGTGCACTTGAACTCCACGCATTAGGGTTGATAGTACAACTTCCTACCAGTAGACCACCAAAGCTCTCCTAAATATTTTATTTAGGAAGATACAGAAACAGTAAGAATCATCATAAATAATATTAATATAGCATGCAAATTATTGTTGATATTGTCATTATGTGCTATCAAGTCACCTGCAACTCATAGTGACCTTATGAAAAACAGCTCTGAAGCTTACGCTATCCTGAGCCAGGCTCACTGACTCTGACACACCTACCCTCAGTATCCCAGTTACTACATCAATCTACATCATCCAGGTTCTTCCTCTCTTGTGCTGTTCCTCCACCCTCCCAAGCATGATGTCCTTCTCTAAGGACTGGTTCCTTCTGGCCACATGCCCAAAATATGTGAGATGGAGTTACAAAATCCTTGCCTCCAAGGGGAAATTTGGTTTCACCTTCTCCAAGAAAGACTTGTTTTCTTGGCATTTACCAAATGTAAAATGAAAATGCATGTGAATTCGTCTTCTAGTACAAGAGAATTATTCAGCTTAGAAGACGGTTTGTCAAATGCAGTACGATTCTAAAGGCCCTAGAAATTTGATTAGATCTAAATATCTGAATAGGAGACTTTAGGACATATCAATAGTCTTTTTAAAAATGAACAGAAGTACAAGAACAGCAGCCATGGCATCCTCCCCAGCTTGATCAATTTGTCCACGCTGGGATAATTATTTCAATCTGACTCATTACCCACGCTGGCCTGAAAATACATTGTCACTGTCAGCAAAACTAAAAATGGGCCTAACATGATTTAGACACACAATGCTGAGAGAATCTCCAGCCTTGGGTAGATTATTATTTTTTTTAACCATCATCTAAAGCCCTCCCCTTCAGCTTCTCAGTGAGAACACAGATAAGTGTGAGAGCTGACCTCCTTATTATATACAGCCAGTCCCAGCCACGTTAATATCCAGTAAAACAGGCCAATTTCAGATCATATACAGAATCACACAAGATTATTTCCACTAATACTATAGAATGATGCTATTTGTGTACAACCAATTCTAGGGCAGAAGTTTGTGCATTTCCTGAATTAATTCTAGCTAAGCCTAACACCGCATTTCAAGCCGTTTTTTCCACTTTTCACCTTAGCTGTTAGGCTTTCTACAGGAGGGGAAAATGCAGCCTACTGCCCCTAGACAATATTTTGTCTTGCTGTTAAATAATCTAACTGGTAAGAATCAATAATTATCAATACGCTATAGTGCATTTTATAGCAAAATCATTTCCTTTGCCTTCAGAGAGGAGTACTTTCATTTAAAGGGCATTTGCCAACAGACTACAGTGTATATGTGGATATTAATGAACTAGAGCAATTTGCTTACCTCATCATCCTTGTCTTTTTTCATGCTTTCAACAGTATAATTGTCTATTTTTCTCTTACATGAAATCCTTAAGCAGTATTTGCCATGACTTTGAACAGAGGGACCCTCTAGTGGTTAAATATTCCAACAAAACATACAATCTCCTTCACAAAATAAATGATGCCTAACATACCTGTGAAGTTAGAGGGGAGGGTTTTCCTTGGATTCTTTAAATATTAGCAGAGAGAAGTGCAGGCCATTCCTCTGATCTCTGACTGTTGAATCTTGTCCTTTTTTTTTTTTTTTTTTTACTTTACGTAACAACCTGGAGATGTTCTTCAGTTTGCTGTTTGTATTCTGGGCTAATGTGACAAAATGCAGCTTTGGGGAAACAGATGCTAAGTCATCTCTCAACTTCTCCTACAAAGCGTTTCGTTTGTATTCCATGTTGCCCCCAGAGAACAAATGGAGCCTGAGTAATAAATGAAGTGGGAGATTTAGTCATCAGACTTGGGAAAAACTCAGTGTGAATCTTTCACCCTTGAGAGAATTTGCTGAGTAGCATTAGCCAAGCTATTTTCTGACAAGCTGTGGCTGAAGATCAAATGGGAACCAAATGTTTCAGAACCATCCAGACGGCAGGCTCGTGTTTAAGGCACCTTTCTTAGGTGAAATGCTCATTTTCACTGCAGTTCCCAGTTCAGATCAGAAAATCTGCGTCTACAGGGAGATTTCAACAGGTGAGAGCTTGGAGATATTGGGGTTGCCTCACTACTCAGGGTCCCATTAGGCACCAGCCATTTAGTTAGTTGTCAATTAGTTATTTAAATTCCATACTTAATGCAGAGTGGACCTTTAAAGACAATCGTTTCTCAATGGTTTAAGCAACAGAATTATCAGAAATCAGCAGTAGATTCACCTCTAGTCAATCATTGTGGAAACTGGCACTGGGTAGAAAGGATTATGTTCATTAAGACTCCTTATTGGAAAGGTGGAGGGAGAAACCCAATCCATACATTTAGGGGAAAAGTGAGTGAAGATGAAAGAAACTTATAAGAATAAAAGTAGAGGAGAAAATTTACTCTTACAGTTCATTTTAAAATTCAATGGGTAAATTTGAAAAATAAAAATAAGGTTTTTAAAATACAAAGACACCACTCTAAGGGTACTTGATTCAAGCTATGGTCTTTTCAATCACTTCATATACATGTATAAACTGGACAAAACAAAAGGAAAAGAAGAACTGATATATTCAAACTGTAGTGTTGGTGAATGTTTAATAAGTTGAATATTAAAGAGTATTGAATATGGAATGAACATACTAATAATATGACTGAGAAAAACGGGATGAAATATGTTTA
>NW_006399862.1:2208957-2210242 GCF_000299155.1 Elephantulus edwardii
GCTGTTGTGCATAGGGTCGCTATGAGTCGAAAATGACTCGACGGCACATAACAACAACAACAACTTAATAATCATTGTATTTTCTGTCTTGTTCCCCATTTACTTAACATAATGGAAAAAGTAGAGGTTTATAAAGACGTTAAAGAATTCACTACCAATCCTTAAGTTAACTCCTATGTCAAGTTTTAATTCCTTCCCCCCCTTCCCTTAGGCTTTAAAGATGGAATAACAGTTATAAAATGGCATTAGGTTTCTTTTAAAAAAGGCTGTCACTCCAAACTTATCCACAGTTCCCATTGCAGAAATATCTGCTGATAAATTCCTATAAAATTTGGAGCCTAAGAAACTCCTTGGTGTCTTCATGAGTTCAAAACTGACTAAACACCATAAAACTTCAATAAACGCAAGGAAAATGTTTGACGAAAAAAACTGCCTAAGTAAAAAAAAAACAAACGATGTATAACCAAAGTTAGATTGAGTTTATCCCCCTACTTATAAAGAGTTTATGTGTAAAGTAACCCCTTGAAACAAAATACATTATATCTAATACCTTTACAGAATGAGGCTAGTGACTTAAGAACTGTAGTAGAGCTCAGACCTCAGACTCGGGGAAAAAAATCCAAATTTTAAACTTTTATAGTCGTGCAGTTACACTACTGGGGTTGCAAAAGAAATGCATTAAACAATTTAAACTTGCATCAATAAAGCTATAAAATGTGAACTGTATTCATTTTTTATTAATACAAAACTGCAATGTCTTCACTATTTTCTGAATTATTGCTTTTATAAATTCTCTTAATAATTACAAGTTGATGTTGTTGATAGGTGCGAGTGAATCGAGTATGACCCATAGTGACCCTATGAACATCAGTTCTGAGCCCTGTCCTATTCTGTGCCTTCTTCACACTTCTTGACACACTAGAGCCCATTGGGACAGTTACTGTATCGATTTACCTGGAGCCCATTGGGACAGTTACTGTATCGATTTACCTGGTTGAGGGTCTTCCTAAGCATCATGTCCCACTCCAAGGAATAGCCTATCCTAGAAACATACCCAGAATATTTGAGGTGAAGCTTTATCATCTTTGCCTCCAAAGAACACTCTTCATTTTCTCCAAGACGTATATACTTGCTTGTTCTTTTGGCAGTCCATAGGATGCTCAGAACTCTTTTCCAACACCAAAGCTCACAGACATCAATTCTTCTTCTGCCATCCTTATTCACTGTCCAGCTCTCAGACGCATAGAAGTGATCAAAAAGACAACGGGCTGAATCAGACACACTT
>NW_006399862.1:2215337-2216591 GCF_000299155.1 Elephantulus edwardii
TTCAAACTAATGTTGTTAATTGTTATTATGTACAACTGAGTTGGAGCACACTCATAGTTGATTTTCCAGTGGATTTTCAGAGGCTGTAATTCACATCGGCAGAGATTGCCCATCTTTCTCTTATGGAGCAGCTGGTGTTTTAGAACTGCATGCCTTTAGGCTGGCAACCCAACACTTTTGGATCAACATGCAATTTTGACATGTCATCAGGAAAGATCAATATTTATAGGAGAGCATCATGTTTCATAAAGCAGAGGAAATACTATGACGGACTGACAAATATACTGAAATAACAGACTCAAAACCGTCGAACTTGTAAAACATTACACAACATGGATGAGTCTGGAAGGCACTATACCGAGGGAAATGCCTCGGTCACAGATGGAAAGATATTGCAAATGACTGCTGTCATAAAACAGAATTGACATGGGGTGGGGAGACAGGAAAATAGTGGATAGATAATGGACACCGCACTGATCCAGATGTAGGAAAGGAATGACAGTTAACAACATGGAACAAGAAGTGCATTACAAAGAGTATTAGGGGAGGGGTAAGGAGGAAAATGTGTGTCAAAGAAGGAATGAAAATCTAACCTTTTGGTAAAGTTTTATAAAAATCACCACTTACAAAGTCAAGAAAAAAGCATAGTACAGAGTAAGTTTGTGCTGTTACATTTGGCCCTAACTTCATGACAGTAACAATATTTATTGTTAGTTGCCATTGAGTTGATTGTGACTCATGGTGACACATGTGTCAGAATAGAACCGACATATATATATCAGAGTAGAGACTGTGACCTTTGAAAGCAGGTTTGACTTCTGAGACATAACTGGGTAGGTTTCAACTACCAACTATTTAGCTAGTAGATCTGTGTTAACATTCTGTGCAACTTAGGAACTCCAACTGTAGTTAAAAATGTAGTCAAGTCTAGTACAACTCATAGCAATTCTATGAACAATGGATTTGAATCCTGCCCTATCCTGTGCCGTCCTCACCATCTCTGACTTACTTGATCCCCTTGTTGTAGTCACCATGTCACATCACTGGGTCAAGAAAGGGTCTCTCAACAGATGAGAGAGAACAGTTTAAAAGAGATATGGGATTAGCTATTTCTGTCATTACAGGAGTCCTGAATGAAGGCTGCATAGTAGAGTGGACCTGGGGGGAGGGATTATATAACAATGAAAGAATTCTTCTTTTAATTTTCAAAGAGAAGAATGAACTGGAGGGGAGGGGTGGTCAGGGTGAAAAGTG
>NW_006399862.1:2216691-2228114 GCF_000299155.1 Elephantulus edwardii
TTTCAAGCATGATGTCCATATCCAAAGACTTGCCTTTCCTTGCAACCTGCCCTAAGTGTATCTCCAAGGAATACTCTGGCTGTACTTTCTTTAAGACACAACTGTGTCTTCTTTTGACAGTTCATGAGATACTCAATATTCTTCTTGACGACGACAACTCAAAGACATCAATTCTTCTCTCATTCTTATTCAACTGTCTAGCTCTCAGATGAATAGCAAAAGACCATAACCTGAATAAGGTGTGCCTTAGTAGTCTTCTGACATCCTAGCTCCTCTGTCGTTTGGAGAGGCCCTTACGGCAGAATTTCCCAGTACAGTATATCTTCTAATCTCTTGACTGCTGATTCTTGCACGTGCTGATTGTGCATCCAAGCAAGATTCAATCATTGACAGTTTTAATCTTTTGTCCATTTATTAGTCCAGTAGTGTTTATGCTGGTTTTTTTTCCTTGATGTTGAGATGTAATCCATATTGAAGACTATAGTCTTTGATATTCTGTAGTTTATGTTGCAAATCCTCTTCACTTTCAGCAAATAAAGTTGTGTCACCTGTATAAATGCAAGTTGTTGATGAATCGTCCACTGATTCTGATGCCGCAGTGTTGTTCATAGAATCCAGCTGCTCAAATGATTTGTTCAGCACACAGATTGAATAGGTGTGGAGGAAGGATGTATGCAGTTTAACATTCTTCTCTCTAAGAACGTATTTTATTTTATCAAGAATAATTTGCTTAATCCCTAGTAAAACAAAGTTTATGGTATCCAACATAATTAGAGCTATGATTTAGTGGGATTAATATTTTCATGTTAAACCTTTCAACCTTTTACTTGCATCATTTTCTATTCTAAATTTCCGTGTCTATCTCTTGTGAACACACACACATATTCATTGTTTGTTTGTTTGTTTGTTTATGCATTTGATTGTTTGTTGTTGGGTGCCATCAAGTTGGAACCGACCCATAGCTGACTGTCTGCCAGGTTTTCAGAGGCAATTAATGGAACTGGAAGAGATTGCCCATTATTTTTCCCCACAGAGCAACTGGTGTATTCAAACTATGTGCCTTTGAGACTGCAGAGCAGCTTCTTACCACTAGGCCACCAGAGTCCCATATATGTGTGTGTGTACTTCTTATCCAATTTGGCAATAATGAATTCTAATTGAAACACATAATGCAATTATACATATATTTGCTTTAATTACCACATGAGCTACCATATTATCTACCATGTGATCGATGTATTATTTTCCATTTATTCTACCTAATATGTATATATATGTATGTATGTATGTGTATGGGTATATATATATTATATGCCTTTCCCCATCTCATATCATTTTTAGATTTCGAAAAATCACCCCCTCCAGTCTATTATGTATGCAGTCTTTTTACATGTGTGAGTGGTTACCCTATCACTTAATACCTACAACCTTGATTTTTCAAATATTCTTTTAAAAGGATTTCACACTTTTACTCAAAAGTTATCTTAAACTCTGCTGTGCTTTCTTACCACACTCTTACATACACATTTAAGATGATTCTATTTAGGTAGATCGTTTTTTCCAGACCAGCATTATTAGTAGAGGTATAGCCAAGATCAAGCACAAGTCAAGATTTGATTAATATAAATGTCTAAGTCAGAGCTACAGTCAGATCCTGGGTTCCCTAGATCCACTTATTTATTGATGGCCCAAACTGCATATTTATTTACTCTGAAGATGGAGTTTCTCCAAATTTGCTCTTACATTTCAATTACTTTTCTCCGTTAGGCTTCTCACTGACTTTCTCAGTCTGTATCCATATACTTTCCATTATTAAGTTCTCACAATTTACAGTTAACTAAGGGCAGCTCTCCTTGGTTTTCAGTGATCTCACAGCATTTACACGTATACACATACACCACCCATCATATAGCTATTGTTTCATTTTAATTGAGGGTTTGATAAATAGATAGAAAGATAGGTAGATGGATATCTCAATCTCTTTGTCCATCCTATATTTTATAATTAATCAAACCTTTCTTAGCCTATTGATATTGTTTGCTATCCAAGCCACCTGACTTTTAAAACGTAGATTAGAACAGATCATGTTACTGTCCAAGAAGTCGCTAAGAATTTGTCATCCTTCCAGGCTGAATTTAAGAAAATCTATGCAAAAAATACCTGGACTCACTCTAGCACAATGAAGAAGGAGAATGTGCAATGTATAATTTTGGACCAGAGATTACCTCATGAGAAAGACATTCGAACAAAATCAACATCAAGAGAGGTGGCAGAGACTCAGAGACTGACATAAGACAGTGATGAGCTAGAACTTCCATTCATGGAACTAGAGATGGGGGTCTTCACACAAGCTTACTGGTGGAGAGATACAGATTGTAGTTATAAGGTACCTTCTGGTCTACTACATCTCATAGCTACCCTGTGAACAACAGATTGGAAGCTTGCCTTATTCCTGTATCATGTTCACATTCTCTGCCTCACTCACGTCTGTTGTTGCAGTCACTCTGTCAACTCATCTTACTGAAGTTCTCCGTCTCTTTAACTAATCCTCTTTTCCATCATAATGCCTATTCCTAAAGACTGGACCCTCTTGAAAATATGCTCAAATTATGTGAGATGGAGTTTGAACATATTTACCTCTAAGGATCAACTTAGTTGCAATGGGGTCCAAGACCGGTTTGTTCTTTTGACCTGCAATGGGGTATTTGGTATTCTTCACCACAGTAATTAAATAGCATTGATTCTTCCTTTGTCTTCCTTGTTTATTTTCCCACTTTGAAATGTATAAAAATTTCAATTTTTATTTTCTAAATAAATTTTATTTTCCAATAATTTTCTAAAAATTTATTTTCAGAAAGCAATTGAAAATACCATAGCTTGAATCTGGTGCATCACAGTCTTGAAGATATTACCAGAGGTATGTCTATCTGTGCTTCATTGACTATGCAAAGGCTTTTGACTGTGTGGATCACAAGCAGCTGTGGCTGACTCTGAGAAGAATGGGAATCCCAGAACATTTGATTGTGCTAATGCTAAACCTACACTTGGACCAAGGCAGAGTTTAATTCTGTCTCTGCACCTTTCAATCTGTATGCAGAACAGATCATCCAGGACCTTGGGCGGTATGAGGAGGAATGTGACATCAGGATTGGTAGAAAAGTCATCAACAACCTGTGTTATGCAGATGAAACAACCCTGCTTGCTGAAACTGAGGAGGACCTGAAGTGCTTGCTGCAGAAGGTCAAGGACAGCAGCTTCCTATATGGATTAAAGCTCAACATCAAGAAAACAAAGATTCTCACCACTGAGCCAACTGGCAGCATCAGTATGGATGGTGAAGAGATTGAGATACTTAACAGTTTTAGTTTGTCTGACTTCACAATCAGCACTCTTGGTACCAGCAGTCAGAAAATCAAAAGATGAATTGCATTGGGAAAGTCAGCTGTCAGAGACCTCTTCAAAGTACTGAAGAACAACATCATCAGGCTAGAGACTAAGGTACGCCTGATCCAGGCTATAGTCTTTGCAGTCGTGTGCTATGCATCAGAGAGCTGGAAGTGACTAGGGAGGATAAAAAGATAATTGTTGCCTTAGAGCTGTGGTACTGGGTAAGAGTGTTGAATATACCATGGACTGTTAGAAGAACAAACAGTTTTGTCCTGGAGAGGGTGAAACCGAGCTGCTCCTTGAAGTCAAGGATTCTGAAGCTTCATCTGACATACTTTGGACATGTTACAAGGAGGGACCAGTCCTTGGAGAGGAACGTCATGCTTGGAAGGGTGGAGTGACAGCACAGGAGAGGAAGACCCTCAGTGAGATGGATCGATTGATTCAGTGATTGGAGTAGGGGGAGTAGGTGTGTCGGAAACAGTAAGGTACAGCATAGAGCAGGGTTTAAGGCTCTTGTATATATATGGTCACTATGAGTCACAAGTGACTCGATGGCACATAACAACAACTTTGAAATGGCCTTTCGTTGATGGCAGATATTCCCAACAAAATCTATCTTTGATTTCTTGACTGCTGTGTTGATCTTGGATCAAAGTAAAATGAAATTATTGACAACTTCAATATTTTCCCCTTTGGTCCTGTGGTGGGTCTATTTGTTTTCTTGATGTTGAGATTTAAATCATATTGAAAACGGAAGTGTTTATTCTTCACTAGGAAATGCTTCAAGTTTCCTTCATTTTCTGCAAGCAAAGTGTGGCTTTGCATAACACAGGTTGTTGAAGAACCTTCCTCCATTTCCTATATCACATTCCTCTTTCCATAACCCAACATATCAAATTATTTCCTCAGCATACAGATTGAATATTATTGTTTTTATGTGTCTCTCAGTCAGAGTCAGAAGTGATCTGTAGCTGACCTGTCAGAGGGTTATCAGAGGCTGGAAATTACACTGAAGTAGACAGTCTATCTTTTTCATACTGAACAGGATTCAAACTGCGCATCTTTGGACTGGCAGCTCAATTCCTTACATCTAGATGACCAGGGCTCCCTCTAGGTAAGATATAACCCTGATGAACACCTCTTCTGCTTTTAAAACATATAATTCCTTTGTTCTGTTTGGAAACCTAATTCTTGGTCTTTGTATTAGTATTAGTTTTGCATAAGCACATTTAATTGTCTGGATTTCTCATTCTTGTCAACATAAGTTATATTTTTTTAAAAAAGTTGAATTCTTTGCATAGCCAATAAAACACAAGTAAACATCTGATATTCTCTGCTTTCACCCAAGATCCAACTGGCATCGGTAATGATATTGCCAATTCCATAGCCTCTTCTGATTCCAGCATAAATTTCTACCATTGGAAGAACACCAGGACTTTTAAAACTGGGCAATAATCATGAGACAGGACCCAATGAGGCTGAAAATCAGAGGGTTTGAGAGTAAATGTGAGAAGCCGTCCTGATAAAGCAACTGTATCCAGTTTCCTACCTGAATCATAACCTGGTACTTCCCTAAAATGCCCCAGAGTTGTGAATATTGTCTGTGAAACTTGCCATTAAAATTCATTAGCAGGCCTAATAGTAAAGTACTGAAATTGCTGGGAGGGGAAGTTGGTAGAAGGTTCAGAGAATGTAACATAAAAATTTGGTACATTCACACAGTGAAGTATTATGCAGCAGTCAGGACTAACAATTTGGAAAAATACTATTATAACTTAGGAAAGACAAGAGTGCATTATGCTGAGTGAACTAACTCAGTGTCATAAGGACAAATACTGCATAAGGCCATTATTGTAAACATAGAATGACAAACTAGTTAAACATGTAGAGGAATTCAAGGTGGGAAGAGCAGAAGATGGGTGAGGACAAAACCACAGGGTTGCACAGTATGGCAGATGAAAAAATGGGCTGAAGAAAATAGGAAGGATTCAGAGGAAAAGACAGAGTAATGATGGGCAAGATCCAATGGCGATTAATATTATAAAACACAATGCATGAAAATGATTGTATGAAACACAAGATGAATGAAGAATATGGTGAAACACAATGTATGCAAACTTTGTAAACAAATCCATTTAAAAAAAAGGTGAAGAGAGCTTGGAGGGGGGATGTCTGACCACATTGGAAATGGCTTTGATTTATGTTGGGGACTTTCCCCCTTGTGGAGTTAGTAGAGACCAGATGCCACCACCTTCACCCGGATGCACTATTTATATAGAAGTTATTCATGGTAACCAGGTCACAGTATATTATTCTTTGTCCACACTAGGCTCTTTTCCTAATTTCTCAAGTTTTAGATCAATTTTACTTCTCCCCTCGCTACAAACCATTCCAATATGTTCAAGAAATAGCCTTTGTGTGAGCTATTATGCAATTATAGATAGAATTGATGGAAGATTGAGTCTTGCTTTAATTTTTTTCATATTAATGAGATATTAATTTGTTATTTTCTCTCCTGTTTTTCATTCTTTTTTTTCTCCCTGATCTATCATTGTTTTTCCTACAACATAATACTGTTGCAGTGTTGTTTCCTTTTCTTTTTTTAACTACATCATCAGAATGCTCAACTTGGCTAGTTCTTTTGTTTTGCCTAGAATAGATCGCAACCTTTGCTCTCCAAGGATTTGAAGTTTGTGGTAAATGTTTACTGCCTATAATTACTGATGTTATGTTCATCTTTCCCACTAGGATAATATTTAAGGAGGACTGCTGGTGTAGTCTGTAGAGTGCTACAATGTTAATCAAAAGGCTGACTGTGGCTCCAGCAGAACAAGCCCACCAGACACCCTGTGGAAGATCCCAGGGCAGCCTCCTCCTGCCAGTCAATTGGTTCCCACTCTGTATTTTTTCTGACTTTAAGAATATTTTTACTAGTCCATTCCCCCACCCATCTTTTTAAGTGTTTTATTATTATTAATTTTAATGAAAACTTAGAGATCTTGGATTTCCACTCATTCATTGTTGTATTTTTCTCCCTGCACACCCCTCCCCTCCAATTCTTCTCTTTGAAAAGTAAAATTCTTTCATTGTTATATAATCCCTCCTCCCGGTCCACTCTACTATGCAGCCTTCTTTCTGGACTCCTGTCATGACAATAATACCCATTAGCTTTTTAATTATACTATTCTAATGACTAATCTTCAATGTATAGTATGTTCCCTAATTTACATCTTTCATTTTAATTTTCACTTGTTATGGATTTGATTCCTTCTTCCAATAATATGTGTATATTAAATACCACCTATGACCATGACTTTATTTGGAATTGGTTCTTTGGTTGAAGCTATCAATTAAGTTAATGAACTTTTGTATAGTATCTGTTCCTTCTGGCAGTGCCTAATCCATGCATAAAACTGTAGTTTGTGTTTTATGTGCTTTTTTTTAAGTTGTTGTTGTTGTTGTTTTTGTTGTGTACCATCGAGTCAGAACTGACCCTCCTGCAGATTTTCAGAGGCAGTTAATTGTACAAGAGAAGATTGCCCATCCTTTTCCCATGTGACTTTGGGATTCCAGCATAGCTTCTTGCCACTAGTCCACCAGAGCTCCAAGTATTTGCTATAAACCACTGAGCACACAAAATTCAATCATTCAATCTCTGGCCTCATTTCTATCACCTAATCCATACTTTCAAACTACTATCCCTTCTTCATTATTTCCAACACTTACATTCCAATGACCAATAATTATTAATGCATCTTGACTGCATTTTTGGTCAATTTAGGACTGTAAACGTTGGTAGAAATCCTCAATCTCCTCCTCTTTGATGTTGTTGTTGGTACATAAATTTGACTAATAGTGGTATTAACAGGTCTTCTAGTACATGTATGGATAGTATCCTATCCCTCAAAGCATTGTACTTCAGGATGGATTTGAAATTACATTTTTAAACTCCAAAAACAACACTATTCTTTAGTGTTTATTCCCAGGATAGTAAATCATGTGGTTGGCTGATTTCAAGTGGCCCATGCTAGTACATCTCAGTTCACTGATGCCTAGGTTGTCAATCTTTATGGATTCCATTTTATTTTTTACAACTTCCAGCTTTTGTACAGACCATGTTTTATTATTATTTGTTGTTTGTAATATCATTTACCCACTCACTCATGTTAAAACTTACAAATACTTGAACGTCTTTCTCTTTGAAAATCAACTGTCAGTCAATAATCTAATAATTCTGAATTATCCTCTTAGACATCCCTTAATTGTAACCTCTTCACTTAAGCGCCACAATCACTTTCCATTCAAATTCTCACCATCTTCCATTCAGACTATTTAAAAGTCCTCTTAAATAGTCCCTCTGATTTTAATCTTCCTTTTTCTTCTAGTCTTTTCCTGTGCTGTCACCAGATTAATTTATATAAGCTAATAAGATTGTGTCTTTCTATAGCTTAAAAATATGCAAGTCTTTCTCAAGCTCCCAAGACAAAATCCAGGTACCTTATTGTAACCTGTTCATTCATGTTATCTTATGAACCTTATGCACTCATTCAGTTACCTGATAAATTCATATATTCTCATTTTCTTTATATTATTGTATTTATCCTTTTCTCAGAATTGACCCATAGCTGACCCTTTGGGGGATTTTTGGAGGTAGTTAATCACACAAGAGGAAATAGCTCAAGCAGCTGGTGGATTTGAAACATGTGCCTTTGGGATTGCAGTGCAGCTTCTTGCCACTAGGCCACCAGTGTGTGTGTGTGTGTCACACACACACACACACACACACACACACACACACACTCCTGTCCTAGTTTGAAGGAGTTCTTATGGGACAGTCTGTAGGGAGTTTCACTTTTAACTCAAAGGCATCACTCCTCCGGTGGTTCAAATCCACCAATGTCTCACTAAGGGAAATGTAGGTAATCTCCTCCCATGAAAATTCAGCCTAGAAAAAAAAAAAGGCTGGAGGGTCAGCTATGAGTTGATTGCAGCTCAGCAGCTTTGAGTTTGAGATTGTAAAAGCAGAAAACATATGTGGATAGGTGATATTAAACTTCAGATATTCAATTCCTACATGGTTAAAATGAAAACACCTTGTCTACTAACCAAGTGGCTGGCAGACTGAAAGTGCCCACATGTCCTTTGGAGGAAAGGTCTGATGATCCACTTCTGAACTGTCGCAGCCTTTAGGATGTTGTCAAGTTCTCCTCTGAAACAAATGAGGCTCCCTTAACTTGGAACTGCCAATACAATTGTCTTTTTAGGGGGTGGGGTGATGTGTGTGTGTGTGTGTGTGTGTGTGTGTGTGTGTGTGTTTCTCATGAATTTCATTTGTGAGTCTATTATTTGGCAAGACCACAGAAGTTGCAGTGAGGAAAACTATATTTTTGTGGTTATAGTTACCTGGAGTCATAGTGAAATATCAAATATAAGGTGAACAAGAAGGATGAATTGTTGAATAAAAACAAAGTATAAAGGCAGATTGATGCAGTTTCATGTGAGTTCGACTACAGGAACATGTGATGTTCCCTACCTCATGGACAATTTTTGCCTAAGTGACTTCTACATTTGGATTTTGACCATCTTTAGTGGATTAGGAAAATAAAAACCTGAAGGAGAGATTTTTGTTTTACCAACTACATCAATCCTCTTATAATGTTGTCAAGTTCTTCTGTTCCATAGTTACTATGAAACGCCTTTATCTTTCCCACTATACACTGAATACAGATACTGACTCCAGCACATTAATACTCTACTGTCTGTCATTTGCCCTGAGTCTACTATAGTGTTAGAATTCAACTGTGCCTTTGGTTCAGACAGCTTCGTTTCAAAGTACCTCTTCTTTCTAATGTAAATGCTATAGCTAAATATCACACATAATATATTACAATCATACATCCAGTCAGTGAGCAAGCCATTCCTTAGACTGACATGAAGTGCAAATTGAGAAAAGAGTACAGGGTTACCACAAGTACTATGAGAAACACAGCAAATCAGAGCAGATTTTCACTGAATAAATTACCAGGTCTTAAAGCCTGTCATTAGCAAAGGTTACCTTTGGAAACCAGTTGCCAGTTTTAAGAGTTGGAGTCTGTTTTTACTTTCTAAATCGTTATTTGTTTCCAGTCAATTCAGTTCTCAACCAACCATTGCATGCAGCTGGCATCAACTCCAGGTGCTCTTTTCTTATTGTTCTCACTTACAGTTTCTATTTATTATTTTATGAAGTCTACTTGAAACTATTGAAATAATGCGAGTATTGTTTTCATTCCCATGTTACAGATGAGGAAGTCAAGACTTAGGTGTTAAACCGTCACAGGCATCCAGGAGCTTGAAAAAGGATTAATATATGCAAGCAGAGAGATAGATGTGAAAAAGATTGACCAATGATTGTGAATTGCATCAAAAGAACAGACTTCTGCAGAGTCGTATCCATAGGAAATCAAAGTGGCAGGTAATTAAAATATCAGAAACAGAAGGACTATAATCAACTCAATTAGATGGATGGGTCCAAAATGACTGTTTATACTGAAGACAGAAAACGGAAGCCTCGCCATTGAAAATAAGAAATGTGAAAGGCAAACATGAAAGCAAATCAAGGAATATCAAAAGGAACATTTTCTCTTTTGCTTAGGTTTCTACTTAAAAATATCTGACTGTTCACATTGCTGGATTAAATCAAAAGCACATCAAGAAATAGACGGTTGTATATACACTGGAAACTTTGACTAAAATAATATAAAATATTAAAATATTTTTAGCGTGATATTTTATTTGTGGGCTACCTGGCTTCAGATTTTGGTTCTTCATTTAATAATGTTGCATCTTTGAGCAACTTATTAAAACTTTGGGTAGATTATCAGCAAATTAATCTGTACAATACCATCACATAGAGTTGAATTTTAAATAAATTGAGGTAAAGCATACAGCAGAATATCTTGTGAGTACATTTTATGAGTATTTTAATGACCTGTGATGCTCTGTAAATACACTTTCCTTAGTGAGGTCAAAATGTATATTTTCTATGGTAATAATATGGTTCTCTTCCTACACGTAATTATCCTCTTACTAATAGAGTCTAATAATGTGATGTACAACATAAAATTAAAACAAAACAAAAACACACCACCTCTTTAATAGGGTGAGCTGGCCAACAAAAAAATAATGATAAGGAAAGAAATCATTAGGTTGTAAAGATAATGTGAAAAGCTGAAATCTTGAGATCTTTTCAGAGAAATGAAGACCCTTCTATTCTGTCAATTTTTGAGTCTGGATGAGCACTAGCTTTTATTTTCGTAGTACATATTTAACACAAAAGGAGAGATATAAACTGTCTAGCTCATCCTCTTCTTCTGCAACTAGAAAATCTTCTTGAACTTTATTGCCAGATGAAGAAAAATGTTACCTTCTTTGAGGAAAAATGTGCACCTTTTACTTACACAGCTGGGGAGAGGAATATCTTTTAGGTGTAAGATTTTGATTCAAGTAGCCCAATATGGATTTAATATTGAAAATGGGCCAGAAAGTCTCAGAAGTACACATTGATCCTTCCTGGAGAAGCTCATTTTCACCACAGACTTCAGTAAATCTTCACAATTAGCATTTCTGGAGCTCACACATAACAGTAACAAAAGAGACACCAAAAAAACAGAACGAAGAAAGCCATACCATTTACAATTGCTGTTATGCTCCATCAAGTCATTTGTGACTCACAGCTACCCTGACTACAACAGCTTTGAACCCTGCTCTATCTTGACCCAACCTCATCTCTGATACACTTAACACCATTATCCCAGTCAGTGAGTCAATCCAACTCATCCCTGGATTTCTTATGCTGTCCCTCCACCCTTCCAAGCATGATGTTGCTCCCCAAGTTCTGGTACCTCTTTTCAACATGCCCAAAGTATGTCAGATGTTGTTGTTGTTATGTGCCGTCTAGTCGTTTCCGACTCATAGCGACCCTATGCACAACAGCCCTAAACCCTGCTCTATCCTGCGCCAACAGCACCGCCTCTGACACACCCATCCCAATT
>NW_006399862.1:2232280-2252035 GCF_000299155.1 Elephantulus edwardii
GTGGGAATAAGTGTGTTTGATAAGGCTAAGATGGCACAGGATGGAACAGCATTTAGAGCTCTTGTACACAGAGTCGCTATGAGTCGCAAATGACTCGATGGCACATAATAACAACTCTTGTGTACAAGAGTAGAATAGACTGCTTTTGGTAAATTCTATGCTTAACATTCAGATTTCCTAACAAGGTATTTTCCCCCTTTCAAAATGTGTTCTGGCACTTTTCTCTTACCCATGGTGTTCTTCATTGGATCTGTTGTGAGCATTTTTTGTGTTTTCTTGTGTTGTGTCATTCAGTGCTGATGGCTGTAAGTGGTTCAGCAAGCTTGTTTCCTACAAGCACACTTGGTTTATCAGCAGATCACAGGTTGTTAAAGTCTTCCTCCAAACCTGATGCCACATTATTCTTCACACAGCCCAAGTTCTTAGATTATTTAGTGAACACAGACATTGAATAAGTATGATGAAAGGCTGCAACCCTGATGCACACAGTTATGCAATATTCCTTGTTCTGCTTAAATAATGAGTTGCCTTCAGTGATGACTCTCCTGTGGGTTTTCAGAATCAGTCCATTGCTCTGGAGGACATTGTCCATCTTTCTCAATGGAGCACTTGGTGGCTTTGAACAGTGTACCTGTGGGATTTCAGCACAGTTTCTTACCACTAAGCCACAGAGACTACAAATTATTAAGCTGGTCATGCTGTAGCTATAAAAGACTTAAATTGAGTAGGTTTAGAGGCAGACATGAAGTGGTTGTTGTAGTAGGTCAGAGACAGCAGTCTTCAATATGGACTGAAGCTCAACATCAAGAAAACAAAGATTCTAACTACTGACACAAATGGTAGAATCATGATAGATAGAGAAGAGATTGGTGTTGTTAACAATTTCAACTTACTTAGTTCTACTATAAATTAAAAATACCATTGGCATCTGTAGTCAGGAAAGCAAAAGACAAATTGCATTGGGAAAATCTGCTGTCAGAGACCTCTCCAGAATACTAAAGAGCAATGTCAGTCTAGAAACTAAGGAGCATCTGATCCAGGATATGGTCTTCACAATTACTTGCTAAAAATCAGACATCTGGACAATGAATAAGGATTACAGAAGAAGAATCAATGTGGTGCTGGAGAAGATTATTGAATATACTACGGACAGCCAAGAAAACAAACAGGTTGGTCCTGGAGAGGGTGAAGCCAAATTGTTCCTTGGAGATAAGGATTTTGAAGCTCAGTGTCACATAGTTTAGCCATACTGGTCCTCGGGAGGGACCAGTCCTTGGAGAAGAACATCATGTTTGTAAGGCTAGAGGGACAGCACAAGAAAGGAAGACCCCAGATGAGCTGGATTGACAAAGTAACTGACACAATGGGAGTAGGTGTCTTGGAGACAGTGAGACTGGCTCGGGATAGGGTAGGGTCCAGAGATATGGTGCATAAGGTCACTATGAGTCACAGTTGACTTGATGACACATAACAACAACACAACAGTAACCCTAATAAGCTTATAAACATGAGTATGGTTCTATGAGTTCTTTGTGACTATTAAAGTTGATTAACAGACCTGGTAGTAGAGCAGTGAGAGCCCTGGCAGTGACAGTTGCTACTAGAATTGGTAGAAGTAGGTGCAGAAGTGTGGGGGCAATCAGCTTTATGCTGTGAATGTTGTAGATGAGGACTGTTCGCCCTTGTGGAGTTAGTGGAGGTCACACATGGCCACCCCTAAGTCAGCTGCATATTTTTCACACATATCATAAATCTTCCTAGACAGATGCCAAACACATAGGATCATATTAATCATGAAACTTCATTTGCATTACATATGCCTCCATTCACTCTCTCGCTCCTCTTTACATTTCATGCTTTAGTGGGTAAAGCATAAATAACACGTTAATTGTACATCATAAAATTAGTTAGTTTGGGGAAAAATCCCATTGCAAGACTGACATTTTTACTATATTATTTTTACTTAACTGCACACCTTCTTAATGCAAAGGAAATCTATAAAATAAAAAGTAAAACAGCAGGAGAACACTCCTTCAAAATAGCTTACATAGTTTAAATCATGATCCCACTTCCTTATTTTGTGGGATCTTGTTCTGATGAACTACCCAAAGAAAACAGAAATTCATTTAAAGATTGGTAGATTCTCCATAATTAAAATGGAAGCCGGATTTTTTCAGAACATCATGCAGAAACTGATGGAATATAAAGTGACAAATTCAGACTTCCACAAATAATGTGCTTCTGAGTAAAAAATAATGTTTGTAGTTTTGGGTTTTGTTTAGTTTTGATTTGTTCCTCATCAATAACACCTTATTATGGTTTATTCTAGGAGGCTGTGAAAATGAATTTGTAAATGCCAATCCATTGTATTTTCTTTCAGAATAAATAAAACTTTTCCCCAAACCACTCTTTACAGAAAGGTAATAGGTTGTTGCAGCCTTTAAATATGATCTAGTAGAGACTAAAATAAATAAAATACAAATGAGAACACATATGATGAATCCTCTCAAAATAATAATAGTATAATCAATTATGCTATCTATTTTAAAAGTATAGACCAAGATCTCTTATGAACATAGATGCAAAAATCCTTAAAGAATTCTTGGCCATTAGAATCCATCATGATCAAGTGGGATTCTTAACAGGAATGCAGGGATGGTTGAAAAGAAGAAAAACAATTAATGTAGCTCATCACATTAATAAAGCCAAGAAAAAGAACCACAGAACACTATCAGTTAAGAAAAGGCCTTTGATAAAATCCAACACTGTTTCTTGATTAAAATACTCAGCAAAATAGGAATACAGGAGAAATTTTCAGTATAGTATATTTATGCAAAACCAAAAGCCAACATCATTCTAAACTAAAGAAACTAAAGGCATTCTCCAGGTAAACAGAGACAAGACAAGAATGCCCACTATCACCACTCCTATTCAATACTGTATTAGAAGTTCTAGCTAGGTCAGTAAGGCAAGAGAAGGAAATACAAGCCATTCAAATTAGTGAAAACGTCATGAAACTATGTAACTATATCCAGAAGACATGATAGTGTACACAGAAATCCCCAAAAACTCAACCAAAAAGCTCTTAGACCTAGTAGGCCAATTTAGTAGAGTGGCAGAGTATAAAGTCAAAACACAAAAATCAGTTTCATTTCTTGGACATATTTCCAGGAGAAGCTATATTATGGAGAGGGACATCATGCTTGGAAAGGTGAAAGATGGCATAAGAATGTAAGACCCTCAAACAGATGGATTGACACAGCGACTGCAGCAATGGGCTCAAAGATTGTGAGGATGGTACACAATAGGACAGGGTTCAGATTTGTTGTTCATACAGTTAGTATGATCCGTACTTGACTCAATGTCACCTAACAACACAGAAACACAAAAGATCTTTATAAGGAAAACTACAAAACACTTCTACAAGAAACAATAAGAGACCTAACTAAATGGAAAATTATTCTCTGTCCCTGGACAAGAAAAATGAATACTGTGAAAATGACAGTTCTATCAAAAGGTATCTACACATTCAATAACCAATTAATTCTTTAAGGAGTTAGGAAAGGCAACTTTTAGTTTCATTTGGAAGGGAAAGAGACTTGGAATAAGTAAAGCTGTTCTAAGAAACAAAAATTAAGTAGGAGGCATCTCACTCCCTGACCTCAAACCAGCTACACAACCACTGTATTCAAAATAAACTGGTACTGATACAACAAGAGAGACATAGATGAGAGAATCGAATTGAGAACCCAGGAACCAACCCATCTACCTAAGCTTAACTAATATTTGCCAAGGAAATAAAACCCATTAAATTGAAAAATACCAGCCTCTATAACAAATGGTGTTAACAAAACTGGTTATCTTCCTGCAGAAAACGGAAACAGAATCCAAATCTCAAACTATGCACAAAAATCAACTCAAAATGAATGAGAGATCTAGAAACTAAACCCAAAACCATAAAGCTCATAAGAGGAAAAAGGAAACAAATTTTAAAGCCTTAGTCTATGGCATAAAAAAGACTTGCATATGTAACCAAAACTGCACAACCAAGAAAGGATAAAACCAATAAATGGGACCATTCTAAAATCAAATTTTTGTGTGCATCAAAAACTATATTCAATAAGGTGACAAGAAAGATCACAGATTGGGGGAAAACACTTAGCAATGGCATTTCAGACAAGGTTTTATAAATAAACTTTACCGAATAATACAGGGTCTTCATGAGGAAAACACTGGCAATCCAAAGACATAATGGGAAAACTATGAAATCTCTTCATGGAGAAGGACTTCTTGATGACTAACAAACACATGAAAAAATATTTAGGTCACTAGCAATCACAGAGAGGAGGAAAATAAAAACATTAATAAGATACTATCTCTCCTCAGCAACAGTAGAAAAGTTTAATACAGCAAACAATTACATTCTGGAGAGGATGCAGAAAGGATGCAGGAACTCTTACAGACTCCTGGTGAGACTGTGAAATGGTATAACTACTCTGAAAGGTGGTTTGGTATTTCCTTCAAAAACTGAACATAGCAATCTCATAATATCTAAGTATTCTACTGCTAGGAATGTATTCCAAGGAAATAAAAATTTAGACATGAATGCAGATATGGACACATAAGTTCATAGAAGCATTAGTCAAAATAGCAAGAAATTTAGAACAATCCAAAATGCCCATTAATAAATGAATGGTTTGAGATATTGGGGCACAGTCATACAATGGAATATGATGCAGCACTAAGGAACAATGATTTCATAAAATGGTATATAACAAAAGGGAATCTAGATAGCATTATGCTGAGTGAAATAACTGAATCACATAAGGATAAATATTGCAAAAGACCACTGTTGTAAAAATGGGAATATAACTGAGCAAGATATGAATAAATGTTCAAAACAGGAAGAGGAAGGAAGCAGGACTGTGTGGCAGGATGCGGGACTGACCTAACTGGCTGCCCCACAGTTATTTGGGGAAATATCTGCTGTCCAGCTTGACCATGTGGGATCCCTTAACTCAGGCAATAGGGAGGTCCTGGGCACCTTGATGGAGATGGGAAGCCACTTCCAGAAGGGAACAACAGGCTTCCTCCTTGTTCATTCAGGTACTTCGGGGGGAAAACTGCTGTCAGGCCTGAGGCCTGCAAGGTCTAACTGTAAGAAGAAGAAGCAAGCACAAATATATAGGTTCTTCACCATTGTAAGAACATGGAAACAGCCCAAATGTCCAACCACAAACAAATTGATTGAGAAATTCTGGTACACAATGGAATACTATGCAGCATACATGAGCAATGATTTTACCAATTATTATCTAACTTGGGAGGGACTGGAGAGCATTATGCTGAATGAACTAACTCAATCCCTAAAGAATAAATATTGCATAAAACCGTTATTGTAGAATGAGCATAAGGATCCAAGAGGGGTGGGAGACGGTGGAAGCAGAGGGATAAGGATGTGCAGGAGGAGGGGACAATTAATCATGGTGCTGTACAATGTGATAGGGGGTGAGGGAAATTGAAAGAATTTGCTCTTGAAAACAATATATTCTAATTTTGTAAGTAAATCTTTAGAAAATTAAAAGCAAACAATAAAAACAAAAAAAGAAAACTGGGTAGGGGAGAAAGAGGGTCAAAAACATGAAGGAGGGAATAATCACTAGGATAGCATGGATTAGTGGGCAGATGGGAGAGGTGAAGGAATGGGAAAGATTCAATGCGGACTTGAAAAGAGGAGATGGGATAATAAAATGCGTAGATCAATAGAAATTAATTCTATAAAATACAACATATATGAATGATTGTATGAAACACAAAGTACATGAGTGAAATGCAATGTATATGAATGATTGAATGAAAACCAATAAAAATATAATTCATTATAGTATTTAAAAAAACTCCTTAATTAGGGTGCTTTGGTGGCCTAGTGGCAGGAAACTGCACTGCAATCCTAGATACATGCAGTTCAAATCTACCAGATGCTATCCTGGAGAAGGACAGACGATCTTCTCCTGTACCAGTAAGATCCAATTTGATGGTATACACACCAAAATTTAAAAAAAACCAACACAACTTTTCAAATAAAAAACTTACTGTCAAGCTAGAACTGACTCACAGCTGACTCTCCAGTGAGTTTCCAAAGGCTGTAAATCACAGAGAACTCTATTTCACATCTTTCGCCTTCCTTTGGGTTGGCAGTACAACTTCTTCATCACTAGGCCACCAGCGCTCCCTGGGCTACATAAAGGTCACTAAAAAGAAAATTAGCATACAGTTTGGTGAACCTAGGAAGAAAATAAGCAATTTCTCAAAGTATTTTAATCATCCAATGGCCTCACAGATGAGGAAGGTTTTAGAAAGGCTTATGAAGAATCTCTTGTACCCTCTAAGAATACAGATTTCCATAATTCATCTCTTTTCTTGGGTCATATTGACATTCTTATTATCCTATGACTGAATTATAAATTGTAGCCAAGTTATCTATTTTTCTAATTCCTATTAATAGACATACAAAAGCACATTGTCTAGGACACGTTGTCCTTCAAGTTAGAGTCATGGAAGCATTAGTAATATAGGCAGCTCTTCAGAAGAATGAGCATGCAGTCACTAACAGAGGAATCTAAAATATAGTCTTTCACAAATAACGTCCTTTTAACTATGCTGTGTTTTAAAATGTATCAATAACAACAAAAAAAAACATTAATTCATAAAACCAAAAATTCATTTTATTTACTTTAATAAGATAGTTCATGCTTACAAAAAAAGGAAGTGAATGAGGGTAATGTTTTCCATTACATTCTTTTTGTTGTTGTTGTTGTTGTTGTTATGTGTCATCAAGTCACTTACGACTCATAGCGACCCTATGTACAAGAGCCCTAAACACTGTTCTATCCTGTGCCAACTTGGCTGTCTCAAACACACTTATTTCCACCCCCCCAATCACAGAATCGATCTATCTCATCGAGGGTCTTCTTCTCCTGCGCTGTCCCTCCACTCTGCCAAACATGAAGGTCAGTCCCTCCTTGCAACATGCCCAAAGTATGTCAGATGAAGCTTCAGATTCCTTGACTCCAAGGAGCATTCCGCCTTCTCCCTCTCCAGGACAAACCTGTTCTCCTAACAGTCCATGGTATACTCAACACTCTTCTCCAGCACCACAGCTCAAAGGCATCAATTCTCACATTCTTTAGACACAAATAAATGTAGTTGTCTATAGTATCTAAACTCATCTAAATTTTATTATTATATTTTTAATTGAGGCTCAGCCTCACACTCTCTTTACCCACACTCTCTTTTCCATTGACTGTTTACAGTAGGCTTATGTGAAATGTCTTTCTGCCCTCTGAAGCTATCTACTTCACTAGACAGTGGTCATGCAAATACCAGCTAGACTATTACTCACCAAGACAAGGATTACTCTTTTCACTGTGAGATAGTAAATACTCACTTCCTCATTGATGTATACAAATATATAACCCAAAGAGCGGGTAGCTTTCCTCTGACTCTTCACTAACCAAGAAAACATAGATTCCTTGGCCTTTTCCTTGAATCTCAAGTTAAATACATATTAATAACTATCAGAGAGCAAATCTAGTTTTGCATCAGGAAGACATCCAATACATAGAGATAAATTTAACCATGAAGTAGTTTAATCTCTATAATTCAACACAAGACAGGCAGAGGATCAGTAAAATGCTGAACTGCCTTGGACAGTGTCCAAGGAGGAGACCCTGATGGGAATGATAGATACTAAAACTAAGGAAGAGGGAAAAGAAAAAAAGAATCTGTGCACACACACAACCCACCACTGGAGAGGAAAAGAGATAGTTTTATGACCACATGTAAGTACTTAAGTCTTTCAAAGCACTTAATATTTACCCTGTGTCTTTCTATATTGTTCTCAATAATATACCAGTCAAAGTTAATTACATCATCCGGCTCTGTTACAAAGAAATTGCTAGAGGAAAAATTTTAAATATGTAGAATATTGCCTTTATGAGTGACAGACTCAGGAAACTGAATCTAGATCTTGATATTTCTAAGAAAAATGCTCAACCAATTTTAATTATTTTAGCTTACAACAAGCTAAAATGATCCGCTCATATTGTGTATTTCTATTTTAGCATGAAAGAAGTAAACATTATAAAAATAAAGTATCTGAAATCTTTCTAAGAAAAATGTTAAGTAGCACCAAGATATTTGGGGGATTTCCCAGTTATCCTTCTTGTTCCTACTAAATTTACCTAGCTCAAGATTTTCAAAATTCACAAAAAATTAGCAAAAAACCCTGAGTTTCCAAGCAAGAAAGAATAGCAATTGAGATGTTTCAACAGTTAACAAACCTGGAATGTTCATTTGTCCATTCCAAGAAATTTGGAAGACAGCTTCAACCTTATCAATAGAGTGGAGGATAATAGATTATTGACATGACAGATACTACAAAGTCTATGTTATCTTAAGGTTCCACTGAGTTGAGAAGTACTCATAGCAACCCTGTAAATAATGGACAGGAATCCTGTCCTGTTCTGTGTTATCTGCCTCATCTCTGATGCACTTGAACCCATTACTGCACAGTCACTGTGTCAATCCTTCCTGTTGAGGGTCTTTCTTTATTTTGGCTGACCCACCAACTTTCCAACCATGATATCCCTTTCCAAGGAATAGCCTCTACTTGCAACACGTCCTAAGTGTGAGAGACAAAGCTTTGCCATCATTGCCTTCAATGAGCACTGTAGCTGCACTTTCCCCAAGACATATCTATTTGTTCTATTGGCAGTCCATGAAACATTAAATATTTTTCTCCAGAACCAAAACTCCAAGGCATCAATTCTTCTTCTGCCATCCTTATTCATTTTCCAGTTCTCAAATGCAAATCAAGTAATTGAAAAGACCATTACCGCAATCAGGCACACATTAGTCTTTAAATTGCTCTTCAGAATTTTTGAGAGATTCCTAACAGCAGACTTGCCCAAAGAAATATGTCTCCTGATCTTCTGACAGATAGGACCAAGGGTGTTGATTGTGGAACCAAGTAAAATGAAGTTGCTATCATTTCAATCCTTTCTCCATCTATCATGATGTTGCCCATTGGCCCAGTGGTAAGGGCTTTTGTTTTCTTGATGTTGAAATGCAACTCATATTGAAGGTAGTAGTCCTTACTCTTCTGCAATAAGTGCTTCAAGTCCTCCTCCCTTTTAGCAAGCAAGGTAGTGACATCTGCATAATGCAGGTTGTTGACAAGTCTTCCTCCATTCCTGATGCCACTTTCCTCTTCATAGAGCCTGGATTTGCAATGATTTGCTCAGTCTCTAATGAATGACAATTGCGTAATTATGCAGAACAAGCTTTTATACTAATCATTTTTTATGAAAATCCTTTGAACATGAAATATATTCATTCCGTTATCTTTTAACTCCATGTATTTAGCAAAATATACTTTTCTAAATGGAATTGTGAAGTATTCCAATGACAATAATAGAAGGCATTTTTTCTATTTTATGAACTATTTTCTCATTTAAAACAATCTCTTGTTATTTTCAGCTTCATCATGGCACTGCTACACAATTAGAAGCAATATATCCATTAAGAGAGAATGATTTCTAATTAGGGACTAAATGTCACTTCTCTGAGTAAATATTCCAAATTTTTCAATATATAGAATTCTTAAGAGTCAAGAAGTTTAGTGATCTTTTCTTGCTTAGCCTGATAAGGTATACCTAAATTCTTTTTTCTATAGTATATTAATGTTTTGAATATATATAAATGGGTTTCTAAATAGAATTTATTTCATCAAGATTTATAGGAAAGGGGGACTCCTCAGCTAGTGTAGTCAATATAAATATAAATAAGGTGTTGACGATGTACTGACATCCAGTCACCATTGAGTCACTGCAAATGCTCCATAATGAAGGGCATTGTAGATTTAAGAGAAGTGAAACAGTACAGTTCCCGAGATCTTTTGTAATTGTCATTTTGTACATGATTTCCTCCCCCCCACGAATTTGTGTGAAAAACTGAAAGTGAGATTGAGGATTTTTCTGCTTTTATTACTAACCAGAGATAGCCCTTGGGAAGCTAGATTTTTGTAGCAGCAACACCTGGACCTATTAAGATTCATTTTCAATGTAAAAAGGAGGGACACAGGACATCCTTCCCTGTATGTTAGCCAAAGTGTTCACTTCCCTTTTATGTTACGGTATCACCTACATATATCTAAAACCAGAACTTAATCTTTATAAAGACGTTGTTTGATTATGTGCCATATAGTTGCCTGTCACTCATAGCAATTCTATGCACAATAACTCTTAATTCTGCCCTATCCTTCGCCAATCTCACTGATTTCAAATACACCTACCCCCAGGCCCTCTACCCCCTGGTGCTCTAGTTACTGTATCAATCCATCTCATCCAGTGTCTTCCCCACCTGCCCTGTTCCTCCAACCTTCCAAGCATGATGTCCTTCTCCAAGGACTGGTGTCTCCAGGCAACATGCTCTGAATATGTAAGATGGAACTTCAAAATCCTTGCCTTTAAGGACCAACTTGGTTTCACCCAATCTAGGAAAGACCTGTTTGTTCTCTTGGCAGTCCCTGGTATGCTACGTACTCTTCTCTAGCACCACAACTTAGATGCATTGATTCTTCTTCTGTCATCTTTAGTCAATGTCCTGTGCTCTGATGCATAGCAAGTAATAGTGAAGACCATGGCCTGGACCAGGCACACCATTGTATCTAGAATAACAACTATGCCCTTTAGGACTCTGGAGAGGTCCTTGAGAGCAGAATTTCCTAAAACAATTCATCTTTCAATGTCCTTACTTATGGTGCCAAGAATTCTGTGGAGTCAAGCAAACAGAAGTTGTCAACAACATTTTTCTTTCCTCCATCGATCATGGTGCTGCCAGTTTACCCAGCGGGCTATCTTGCTTTTTCATCTGATCGTGCTAATGCGAAACCTATACTTGAACCAAGAGGCAGTCGCCAGAACAGAGCAAGGGAACACTGCATGGTTCAAAATTGGGAAAGGTGTACTCCAGGGATGTGTCCTGTCTTCATAATTTTTCAACCTGTATGCAGAACAGATCATCCAGGAGGCTGGGCTCTATGAGGAGAAATGCAGCTTCAGGATCGGTGGAAGATCTATCAACAATCTGCATTATATGCAATATGCATTAACATATTTTATAATAAAATATAAGGGACAAGTATCTAAAATTTATAGAATACTCCAGCACCTCAACAAGAAAATGGTAAACAACCCAATCACAAAATGAGCACAGGATATGAATACACACTTCACCAAAGAAGACATTCAGATGGTAAACAAAGACATGGGGCAATGTTCAAAATCCTGAGCTGTCAGAAATATGCAAATAAAACTATGAGATATCATCTCACCCCAGCAACAATAGCAAAGTTCAACAGAGCAGCAAACAACAAATTCTTTCAAGTTTGTAAAGAGATTGGAACCCTTACTCAACTGCTGGTGGAAGTGTAAAATTGTGCGACAGCTATGGAAGGTAGTTGGAAATAGAAATGCCATTTGAGACAACAATTGTGCTACTAGGAATATACTCTAAAGAAACCAGAACCACAGCTGTGTAGTAGGTTTTGAGGTCAGGGAGTGCTATGCCTTCAACCTCATTTTTGTTTCTCAGAAGTGTTTTGCTTATTCAGGGGTCTTTTGTCTTTCCAAATAAATTTTATAATTTCCTTTTCAATCTCCTTGAAAATTAATTTGGTATCTAGATTGGGATTGCATTGAACATGTAAACAGCATGGTACTGGCACAATATAGGCACCCCAACCAATGGAACAGAACTGAGAACATCGAAATAGACCCAGCTATCTAAGATCAACTGATATTCGACAAGGATATCAAAGCTATCAAATGGGGAATTGATAACCTCTTCAACAAATGGTGCTGGCAAAACTGTACTTCCACCAGCAGAAAGTTGAAACAGGATCCACATCTCACACCATACACAAAAATCGACTCAAGGTGGATCAGAGACCTGGGAGTAAAGGCCAAAACCATAACGTTCATAAGAGACAAACTGGGATCAAGCTTATTAGTGCTAGTCCAATGTATATAGAGACTGCCACATAAAACCAGAAATGTACAATCTGAAAGGGATAAAATTGATGTATGGGAGCTTCTAATGATCAAATCTCTGTACACATCAAAAACTTTTTCCAACAGGGTGAAAAGAAAACTTACAGACTGGGAACAAACATTTTGTAATACCATCTCAGACAAGAGTCTTAAAACAAAAGTTTACAGAATACTCTGGGGCCTCCACGAAAAAAGACTGATAACCCAATTACAAAATGGGCAAAAGATATGGATAGAATTTTCACAGAGAAAGATACTCAAATGGCAGACACATGAAGATCTTGGAGAAATGACAAAAGGTACACAAGTGTCCAGGTCTTTCTTTTATAGGGTCCCTGTGAGTTGTCTACAACTTGATGGCACTTAACAACAACAACGTGCCACATTTTATATAATATACCATATTTTATAGAGTATATCACATTTTATATGTTCATTCATAAGTAAATGAACAGTTGGATTGTATCTCCTTTGGGGCCTATGTTAATATGCTGCCATGATCATTGATGTACAGGTTTTTGTGGGGGGAAGAATACTTTTCTTTCTCTTGAGTATGTATCTGAGAATAGAATTCTTCAGACTGGAGTACCTGTATGTTTGATTGCTTGAGGAACCACCAGGCTGTCTGGTAAAGCAGCTACATCCTGTTACTCACCCAGCAGCAATGCAGAGTTTTCTTTTTCTCCACATCCTCACCAGCACTTTCTTAACCATAAGAGTGGGTGTGAAGTGGAAATTTTTGTGGTTTTGATGGATTCTGAAATTGAGTAATCTTTTCAAGTGTATTTTGCTATTTGTTTGTTTGGCAAAATGTCTGTCCATTTCTTTTTTTTTTTTTTTGAAACTCTAGATATTTTTATTTATATGTATTTTGTTATTCAACATGAAAATAATATTTAAGGAAGTAATAACTAGTATATATTTGCTAAACACATTTTAGAATATTCAAAGACATTTGCTAAAAAAAAAAAAGATGAAATATATTTATATGTGCCTTGATGGATTTGAACCACATGTCTTTGGGATTTTAGAACTGCTTTTAACCAGTAGGCCACCAGAGCTCCCATTGTTTATTGGTGTTAAGTGCCATCAAGTTGCCTGCGACCCATAGCAATCCTAAGTCCCGCAGCTCTGAATCCTGCCCTTTCCTGAGCTGGTCTCAACTAATTCTGACATTATTATTGAATTTTTCTCTTAGAGTGTTCTTTATTAATTCTAGAAGTAGAAGACTTGTGAATTCTTTCTCTTTTTCTTTGGATTATTTCTCCACTTACTTTGAGGTCCTCTTAGGACCTTAGAAATACAAACTTTTATGTTTAAGTGTAATTTTGTCTATTTTTTCTTTTGTGCTTTTTGTAACATATTTAAGAAGATTTTATCTATGACCACAAGGATTTACGCATATTTTTTCCTAGTAGTTTTTTCCGTTTTATCTGTTATATTTAGGTATATGGTTAGTTTCAGTTAATTTTGTATAGTGTGAAAGAGGGAACCAGATTTATATTTTTATATGGCTATTTTTCCTATAATTATTTGTTAAAAATATTAGTCTTTTTCCCATTGAATTATTTTCCCCTACTGGTGTTTGGATTAATAACAATTAAATCTTAATGTTTTTTAAATCTTTATTATATTTTCATTATATTTCTGTTGATTAAAAAGAATTTCAGATATATGACCCCTGTTAGACATAAAAAATCAATTCCTAACCTAAAAGTAGAAAAAAAGGATTTTTGTAATAAGATTTACAGTGCTTTTCAAAATCAACAAATGCTAATTTTTTACTATGTTGACATTACATTATTAGGATATTGATCAGAGGGAGTTTCTATACCTTATTGTTCTAAAATTCCAAGTAAACTTAGCAACAGTAAAAAAATGTGTGTGTATGTGTATGAGTGTTTGTGGGATTAGGAGAAAGAGACATAATAGGAGGAGTGAAATATCTACTAAATTCTGTTATTAACATGTAACAATGGAGTTATACCTAATAATTAGTAAAATGCTAGCATTAATACAGTAAACATGAAAACTACTGTTAGATTTCTTAAATCACTTAGATACAGACTTTCAGAACATCATTATTTGAGATTTTTTTATTATTTTAGCCTTTATTTTGGCATTGATATGTCTATGGCAGCATTGGTTTGTTGAACCATGTCAATCAGTATTCCATCAAATCCTGGGGCCTTATTTCTTGCCTTCAGTTTCTTC
Source organism: Elephantulus edwardii (assembly GCF_000299155.1). Classification (NCBI taxonomy): domain Eukaryota; kingdom Metazoa; phylum Chordata; class Mammalia; order Macroscelidea; family Macroscelididae; genus Elephantulus; species Elephantulus edwardii. Next base: position 2,246,608 of record NW_006399862.1, read on the forward strand.
AGAGCAGCTTGAACTTCCTGCTGCATCACCTTTGGCTCTTGATCATATGTTTTTCATGAAATTCTTCTGTACCAGCCAATCCGTTTTGGTACAGTGACTCTGTATTTCTTCCATCTCCATTTGATGCTTCCTGAATCACTCAATATGCTGTCCTCAGCAACTTGGCGCGTTTAACCTCAAGGCTGGAATATATTCCTCAGCTCCTTCAGTTTAAGGAATAGTGAGTAAGCTTGTCCCTTTTGATTTCCGAACTCCAGCAATTTGCACATTTTATTATAATACTTTGTTTTGTCTTTCTGTGTTTTTTGGATTCTTCTATTTAGCGTCTTGACTTCCTGACTTCTTCCCTTTGCTTTGGCTCCTCAGTGTGTTAGTGTAATATTCAGTTTCTTTTGATATCCTCTTTAGTCTCTTCCTTGTCTTTTACATTCTTTATGGATGACATTCTTGATATCCTCACCAGATCACTTGGTCTTCTATCATTACTATTCAGGGTCTCAAACTTATTCTGAATCATGCCTCAACATGATTAACACAAAAGTCTTCCCTATTAGACCAAAATGTAACATGATGATAAATGGAGAATAGATTGAACTTGTAAAAAGATTTAAAAACCAAATAGAAGCAGAAACCAAATCAACCTTATAACCTTGGGGAAATCTTGCTACAAGGATTCTCTAAATTTCTAAAGAAGAAGAATTTAAGTTTAAAGACTAAGATGCACCTGATCCAAGTTAAAGTATTTTCACAATTAGTTGCTATGCATCAGAGATTTGGACAATGAATAAGGATGATAGATGGAGGACCAATGTCTTTGACTTATGGTGTTGGAAAAGAGAGTTGAACATACTAAAGACTGCCAGGAAAACAAATATTTCTTTTCTGAAAAGGGTGAAATCTAGCTGCTCCTTGGAGGCAAGGATGTTGAAGCTCTGTCTCATATACTTTAGGCATGGGAGTAGGAAGGAACAGTCTTTGGGAAAGAACATCATGCTTAGAAGGGTGGAGGGAGAGAGCAGGAAAGGAAGACCCAGGATGCAAGGGATTGTCTCATTGACTGGAGAAATGGATTAAATCTGTTGGAGATGATGAAATTGGTTCTGGATAAGTCAGGGTTCAGAGCATGTCTATGACTTGCAGACAACTTGATGTATGTAACAACAACAAAAACCAACTTTTGTAGTCAGAAATTGATTGAATATGCAACCAGGAAGCATTAATAATAATGGGTGACTGCAATGCAAAAGTTGAGAATAAGGAAGAAGGATCAGTATTTGGAAAGCATGGACTTGATAACAAATGAGGCTGGATATAAAATGATAGAATTTTGAACAATCAATGAGTTCATTTCAAATACCTTTTATAAGAGACACATATGGAGACTAAACACTTGTGTCTCATCTTATGGTCTGCACAGGAATCAGGTCTATTATGTCTGTAAAAAGATTCCTTGGAGAAGCTGTGAAAATTAGACCAGGAGCTAATTGTAGAATATACTATCAACTGTGTATATGCAAGTTCAAACTGAAGCTAAAGAAAATAAAAGCAAACATGCAAGAACCAAAATTTGACCTTGAATCTATCCCACTTGAATAAAAACCATCTCAAGAACAATCTATCTTGTAAAGGGGCTTCCTCTCTTTTGCATATACTCCACCTTTCCAGGAATGGGCTCTCCCAACAAGATAATAAAAGCATATGAGATGAAACTATGTCGTCTTTGCCTCTAAGGAACATTCTGGCTGCATTTTCTCCAAGACATATATTTTTCTTCTTTGACAGTCCATGGGATATTCAGAGTACTTTTCCCCAACACTACAGCTCAAAGGCTTTAACTCTTCTATCATTCTTATTCATTATCCAGGTTTCAAGTGTACAGAAAGTGTTTGAAAAGATCATGGTCTGAGTCAGGTGCACCTCAGTCCTCAGATGGACATCCTTTGCTCTTCAGTAATTTGGAGAGGTCATGGACTGTATGAAGACTTTTCCCAGTATGTCTCCAGATTTCCAGACTGCCCATAATAAGTGTGTTGATTGTGAATCCAAGAAAAATGAAATCATTGACAATTTCAGTCTTTTCTCCATCTATCACGATGTTTCCTATACATTCAATGATGAGAGTACTCACATTATTGGTGTTGACATGTAATCCATTTTGAAGATATTTGATCTTTTGGAGCAAGCATTTCAAGTCCTTTTCACTTTCAATGACTAAAATTGTATCATCTACAAAATGTCCACGTTTAGGTTTCCTAAATTTCCATTGCAGTTTTTTTTTACTTGAAATCAGAGAATGCTTATGGGGTAAAGTTTTAAAATAATTAATTTAGCTCACAGAGTTAGTTCTATAAAATAATTTTACTAAAGGAAGCATTGTAAGTTCTCAGTGTAAAGCTATAAAACATCAATAAAGTTTCATTTAAAAAGTTAACAAAGCCCATGGAGACACAACCAAATTTTATAAGAATCCATTGTAGTTATAGTTAATGTTACAAAGACCTAGAACCATTTACCTTATAGACTTTTTCTCTCTCAGGCTTATCACTCCTGTACCTATAATCACAATAGCATGAACATGTAGGAAAGCTTCAATGAGGTAGTTTGGCATAACAACAACAATAATAGGCCTAAAAATGTCGAAGTTCATGAAGATGGTGCCAGACAAGTCTTATTTCATTTCACTATGAGTCAAAGATAACTCTAAAGCAACTGAGAAGATCAACTGTCACAGGATAAGTATGCTGATACATAAGTTTAATATAAAGATTTAGAAGAAAAAAGAAGATGCAGAAGAAGGGAGTATATAGACTATGGAGACTATATATATATATATATATATATATATATATATATATATATATATAGTCTGTACAGTCTGTCTATATATACACTATATATGTGCAGAATACATATATGTACACCATATATATGTAGACTATATGTATACAGAAAGACTCTCTTAGATTCTCTATATAAGTAGACTATATGTAGACTCTCTATATAAATATATCTATATCTATATCTGTATCTGTATCTATATCTATATCATCTATATCTATATCTACATCTACATCTATATCATCTCTATCTCTATCTCTATCTCTATCTATCTCAACTATAATTTAATCCTTACATAAAGTGGTCATATATCAGCTCTCTTTCTTATCACATGTAGGTAATCCATGGTTTTGGCTTAGTAAGGAGCTCTGGGGATGTAGTGGATTGTGTTAGTGTTCCCCGGACTAGAGAGTCAGCACTTTGACTCCACCAACTCAAGGAGAGTAAGATGGATAGTGTCTTCCTATAAAGGTTTACAAATTTGGAAATCTGATGGAGGGTCATTATGAGTTTGGTCAACTCAATGACTATTTGGTTTAAACAAAGACTTCACAGGGGGTGGCTTTAAAGGAAAAGAGAAAAATTTTCCCCCCATGACTCTGTAGGTGATGAGTCTTACAAGGCCTTGGTCATGCTAGTTCCTTCTGTGAATTCCTCTCTTAATTTCTGATAACATCAAAGACCCTTGGCATGCCTTGCCTTTTTATGTGTTCATTTTATGTGGGTCTTCTTGTCTATTCTTCTCTTTTCATAGGTAAGAGATAATAACGTATTTGTCCTTATGAGACTGAGTCAGTTCACCCAGCATAATCCTCTTCAGTCTTGCCCAAGTTATGTAGTATTTTCAATATTTTTCAAAGGCATTCCTCCTGAGTTCTGCATAGTATTCCACTGTGTAGATGTACCACAATTTCTCAGTTGTGGTTGGATAGTTGGGCTGTTTTCATGTTCTTGCAATGATGAATAGCATTTCTATAAATATGGTGTACAAATCTCCATTTGTGTCTCAATTCTTATTTCCTTGGAGTATATTCCTAGTAGCACAATATCTGGGTCATACGAAATTTCCATGTTCAACTTTTTTAGGAAACACCAAACTTCCTTCCAGACTGATTACACCATTTTACAATCCCACCAACAGTGTGTGAGTTCCCACCTTTCCATGTCCTTTCCAACATTTATTGCTTGCTATCCTGCTAAATTTTGTCACTGCTATTGGGATATTGGAATGACATGGCATCTTATAGTGGTTTTGATTTGAATCTCTCTTATTGCCAGTGATTTTTAGCATTGCTTCATATATCTGTTGTCCATCTTAATGTCTTCCTCTGTGAATAGTCTTTCCAAGTCTTTAGCCCATTTTGTCAGTCTTTTTCTTTTGGAGCCCAGGAGTATCCTGTATACTTTTGTTATAAGACACTTGTCTGAGATGACATTGCCAAATGTGTTTTCTAAGTCAGTAAGTTTGGGGTATTTTCACCCTGTTGAAAAGTTTCTGATGAACACAGAGATTTAATCTTTAGAAAGTCCCATTCATCAATCTTTTTCTTCTCCAGATTGGTCATTTCTGGCTGTAACTGTCAACCTTTTAATATCATAGACTAGGTCTTCTAAACTTGGTTCCAGTTTCTCTCTTATGAACTTCATGGATTTGTGCTTTACTTCCAGAACTCTGACCCACTTTGAGTTGATTTTTGTGTATGGTGTGAGATGTGAATCCTGTTTCAGCTTTCTGGGAGCAGTCCAGTTTTGCCAGCACCATTTTTGAAGAGGTTGTCGTTTCCTCATTTGATATAGGTTTTATTTCCTTGTCGAATATCAGTTGAGCATAGATAGCTGAATCTGTTTCTGGGTTCTCAATTCTGTCCCATTGGTCTATGTGCCTTTCATTATACCAGTATCATGCTCTTTTGGTTACTATCTCTGTGTGGTAGGTTTTGGGGTCAGGAAGTGCTATGCCTCTCACTTCATTTTTGTTTTTCAGAAATGCTTTGCTTTTTCGAGCTCTCTTTCCTCTCCAAATAAACTTGACAATTTCATTTTCAATCTCCTTGGAAAAAGGAATTTGGTATCTCTATTTCGAGTTCTTTGAACAAGTAGATTGGTTATGGTAGGACTATTGTAAAAATAGAAGGATAACTAGTAAAACATGTATGGGGACCCAAGGAGAAAAGGGGTGGAAAGAGGGATTAGGGTGGGTAGGGGTAAAACCAGAGGTTTGCACATTTGGTGGGTAGAGACAGAAGATGAAAAAAATGGGAAGAATCCAGTGGGGACTTGAAAAGACAGACTAATAATAGGCAAGGTACCAAGGTGATTAATTTTATAAAATATAATACGTGGGAATGATCGAAACACAATGTGAATGAAGAAAAGTGTGAAACACTCTATATATACGAACTTGTAAGCAAATCCAAATAATTTTAAAAAAAAAAGCAGTATATACAATTGCGTATACTGCACTGAAACAGAGAGGGAGTGGATAATTTAAAAGCAATGTATGATAGGGTATTATGGTTATCACAAGAGTCCACAATTAAGGTTGCATAGTGGAATGTACTTGGAACGGTGGGAGGGGTGCGGGGGGACT
>NW_006399862.1:2252154-2272108 GCF_000299155.1 Elephantulus edwardii
TGTTTATTAAAATTATTTTAAAAATTTTTTTAAAAAGCAACCAATTTTATGAAACACACAGAAAAAAAAAAAGAAAAGCAATTACAATTTAGGGCCCACTTTATACTGATATGGTTTCACTGACATAACAAAAGACAAACCTTATTTCCAAACAAGTTCATACCCAAAGCTACAAGAGCTACGAATTCACTATATAATTTTGTGGGAAATCAATCCAGAAAATTCATGAAAAAGTGTGCATTGTTTAGTAAACACATTTTTTACAAACTGAGTCAAAAACTATAAAAAAAAATCATGACCCATACTGTGCTTAGAGTAGCAAACTGTGCCATTTAGAAAGTTTGCTACTCTTCGTAGACATGGCAATGACCTGATTTCATGCACCTGGCTTTCCAAGTCTTAACTGCTTGTCTTCTGAGTCTCATATTCCAGCACTTTGATGACTGTTTCCCTTTTTATTTAGTGTTCTGAATCAGGCAAATTTTAAAAATTCAGGTATGTTTTCCTCATTCATGAATAAATTGGACTGGATTGGTCCAAAATTCTGATGAAATAGATAATAATGATTATTGACTCTTTCATAGTAATCCAATGAATAGATGTATAGAGGCACCAGAATAGCTTTGATGACAATATTATTGAATTATAAGGAAAGAACACATACACAATAATATGCAGGCATGAAAGGGAAGTTTGTTGCCTCTTGGCCCAGTAGTGAGAACTTTTTGTTTTCTTGAGGTTGCGATGTAATCCATACTGAAGGCTGTAGGCCTTGATTTTCTGCAGCAAATATTTCAAGTCCTCCTCACTTTCAATAAGCAAGAGTGTATCTATCATCTGCATAAGGTTGTTAATGAGTCTTCCAATCCTGATGTCAAATTCTTCTACATAGAGTTCAGCCTAATAAATTATTTACTTAGTATACAGATTGACTAGATATGTCCCTGATGCATACATTTCCTGATTTTTAGTCCTAGAATTCCCTCGCTCTGTTCAGACAGCAGCTTGTTGGTCAAGGTATAGATTTTATATGAGCACAATTAAGAGTTCCTGAATTGCTATTCTCAATGTTAACCACAGTTTGTCATGATTCATGTAGCAAAAAGTATTTGCATAGTAAATAAAACACAGACATTCTTCTGGTATTCTGTTCTTTCATCCAGGATTCATCTGACATCAGCAATGATATTCCTAATACCACTGCCTCTTCTAATCTCTGCTTCAACGTCTGACAATTTCCCACCAATGTACTATCCCAGCCCTTTCTAGATGGTCTTTAGCAATATTTTGTTTGCATGTGATATTAATGATATTGTTTGATAATTGTCACAGGGTGTTGGATCACCTTTCTTAGGAATGGGAATAAATATGTTGCCAATAGAAAATATCATGATAGATGCAAAAAGGATTGAAGTTGTCAATGATTTCACCTGGTTTACCTCAACACTCAACAAACACCCTTGGTACCAGTAAGCAGGAGATCAGGAGACACATTGCATTAGGCCAGTCAGCTGTCAGGGATCTCTCCAAAATACTGATGAGCAATGATTTCAGTGTGAAGACCAACACGAGCCTGTTGATCCAGGCCATGGTCATTTTACTTGCTACAATCTGAGAGATGGGTAATGAATAAAAATTATAGAAAAAAATTGATGCCTTTGAAATGTGAAGTCAGAGAAGAATGTCGAATATCCCATAGGCTGCCAAAAGTAAACAGATATGGCTTGGATTAAAAAATGCAATCAGAGTGCTCGTTGGATGGATAGATGGTGCCATTTCAACCTTGGAAATGGTCACTGTGCTTGAAAAGGTGCAACATTTGTGAAGTAGAGGAAGACCCCCCCATTGGATGGGTTGACCCAGTGACTACAGCAATAGACTCATGTGTATCAGAAACGATGAGGATGGCAGAGGATGGAACATTGTTAAGACTGTTGTTCATAGGGACACCATGAGTCGTATTTTTCTTTTATCATCTCAGTTATTAATAATTTAAGTTCCACAGGATCATAGAAATGGAAAAATAAATTAAAATAAAAATCTTCAAAATTATTTGTAGGAAACTATTTTCTACCATCAGAAAGGGCAAATAAGATATCTAATGAAGAATATGTTAAGTAGTTCTTTTAAAGTCTTGACTATTAAGATGAGAAATTTTATCTAAGAAGTATATTGTTCATACCTGGAACCAGAAAACTCAGGTTCCGATCGCTATGAGTCATAGTTGACTTGATGGCACCTAACAACAACAACAATTGTAATGTTTAAAAGTGAACATGATACCATTAGTCAATGACTACAAACCAACTGAACTGATTCCTTTTGCTTTCTGGAGTCCAGAACCTTTTATCAAATTAACTGCGTTTCTGTTGGAGAAGTGAGGAGAAGATAAAGAAGACAGTAACTGAAATATGTGTCAAGAGCCCATGTTCTGAACAACTGTCTGTGTTTCACATAAGGTAGACAGAGGTCTACACATCACCATAACACTACAAATATTTTAGATATTTCTCGTGAGAATACAGCTGTGAAACTTATTGGAAGATTAACGTCCTCTCATTAATGAAATCAACCAAGAAGTTGGGCATTCTTTGGGAAATTGATCATAGTTAAGGCTAATGACAGTATGTCCCCCATTAAATCAAGGTATAGGATTCAAGCATGGCATAGAGAAAGCAGGCTTGATAAATTTTGTGAATATTCAGGGGAAAAGTCAGTTTGACTCTCCTTCTTCACACAATAGCCAGCTTCTTAAAGATATATATTTATTCATTTCAAAGGCAAGCATATACTTGTACAAGTTACTGCAATGATCAATGCTACTTGTCAACCTTCATAACTTCATATGCCCTTAATGCTGTCCATTGCCTTGAAGTATCTATACAAGAGAGAAATTACTAAGCTAGGGCACAGAAGACCCTTGAGGTATACCAGCCACTTTTTGGACACAGACCTGTCATCACACCCTTCCAAAACACATTTTCACCTGCATGCACACACTCAAGCATTCATCAAACTCATTTCTTGAAACTTTCTCGATAGCATTCGTTCTACTTTAAACCACCTGTCAAAACAGCCCTTTAATTAGGTTAAGCTGTCTGGCTTTGTGAAAAGGTTTACTGTACTCAGTTGTCTCTGCCATAAAATTAATAGTTTGCCCAACTTCTAAGGAGACGGATTTTGTACTCGTGAAAGTCAAATTAAATCCACCTTTGCCAAACAGAGGGAAAAATTGGTGTGTCTGAAACTTTGAAAGCAGCACTTCATTTATTATAATCTTTCGAGTGCCAAAGTACAAATTAGGTAGAAGTGCAGCTGCAGGAAAGCTCATGTTATAGCACATTGCTCTGGTGACCCTTTTAGTAGGCAACGCAACTACAAGATAATGAACAGAAAGAAAGTACCAAAGGCGGCATTGCCAAATTTCCGACCAAATTTGCAATAAGCAACCAATCATTCAGTAAATTAATAATCCACAAACTCCAATATTACGTGGGTTAGTCACTGCATATGATTTCTAGACCACAATTTGGATAATATTTTCCAGGAACAAAGCTCATTTTGTTATTAGAACTCGGTAAGACAGGACCGGTTAACAATGCTTTATAATTCCACCCAGATATTTCTGAAATTACTTTTAAGACCTATGTTCTTACAGTTGAGGTTGTGAAGAGAATCATATTCAAGGCCATTTAATCCTGAAGACAGAAACAGTTTGGAGATTTGGTTTGGGATTTTGTTTTTCTCTCAATGCATTGCAGAATGGGTCTTCTATTGACTTGTTGGCAAGAATGATTCATGATTCCAATTATGATCTAAGGTGTGTAAAGACTTAAGGTCTCTAAGGCAGCGTTCAAACTGGACAGTAGACTTAACCAAGACAAAGCACTCTGATATTTTTCATAGAGTCAAAGAGAGTCATCAGAAAAATTTTAAAAATAATATATTTTACCTTAAAACATAGATCAAAAATTAATTTAGAACAAATATTTTTATTGACTCTTGAATCCTCCTTCATTCATTTAATGTATTTTACTGAAACTTAATATGTTCATTTCCTTCAACCATAATTTTATCGACTTTACTGGAAGGAAGAAATTTGATTTCTTCTTTCTAGCCTTCATCACCACTAAATGCAGAGACATAGGAATCACTAAACTCTGAAAATAATCCCTCAAATTTTTCTTCTTTATCAAATATTTATGTGGATATTTCTGTCTAGACTGTTGTGTTCTTTATAAACGTATTAATTCATTCGCATGAATGTTTCTGGAGGCAAGAACCATTATTTTGCAAAGGATATTGAGATGCAGAATAACTTTGCTAAGAATATACAGTAAACAACAGAAGCAGGTTTTGTAACCAAGCACTCTGAGTCTATGCTGTATTGTTGTGTGTACCTGCAAGTCTGAACCACTCCATAGCTGACCCTCCAGCAGGTTTTCAGAGGTAGTTAATCACATAGGAGCATGAATCCCATGAAGCAGCTGGTGGATTTTAATCACATGCCTTTGGGATTGCAGTGCTTTTTTTACCATTAGACCACCATTAGGGAGTGCTGGTGTCCTAGCGGCAAGAAGCTATGCTGCAATCCTTAAAGCACATGGTTCAAATCCACCAGTTGTTCCACAGAAGAAGGATGAGCAGTCTCCTCTCATGCAATTAACTTCCTCTGAAAACCTGCTGGAGGGTCAGCTATGGATAGGTTCCAACTCAACAGTAGACAACAACAACAACCACAGACCACCATTGTTTGTTGATGCTATGTGCCCTCGAGTCATTTGAAACCCATAACAACCCTCTGTATGGCAGCTCTGAAGTCTGCCCTGTCCTGAGCCAGTCTCACTGATTCGAACACATCAAGCACCATTGTCTCAGTCACTTTATCAATCCATCTCATCCGGAGTCATCCTCCCCTACACTGTCCCTCCACCCTTTCCAAAATAATGTCCTTTTCCAAGGACCAGTCCCACCTGGCCAAATGCCCAAAATATATGAGATGGAGCTTCAAAACCCCAGCCTCCAAGGAGAAACTTAGTTGCACCACCTCCAAGACAAACCTATTTGTTTTCTTTGCAGTTCATGGTGTGGTCAAGACTCTTCTCCACCACAATTCAAAGGCACTGATTCATCTTTTGTCATCCTTAGTCATTGTCCAGCTCTCTGATACATAGCAAGTATTTGTGAAAACCATGGCCTGGATCAGGCACACCTTAGTTTCTAGACTAACATTGTCGCTTTTCAATACTCTAGAGAGGTCCCTGACTGCAGATTTTCCCAGTGTAATTCATCTTTTGATTAACTGACTGCTGACACCCATAAGTATGACCTAAAAATCAGAGAATCACTAAATACATCTACTGTCTAGTATGAGGAAACCACAATGCAGTCCCAAATACATGTGGTTTGAATCCACCATCTGCTCTGTAGAGAAGGTTAGACAATCTCCTCCCACATAATTTACTTTCTCTTAAAACTCACTGGTACCTGTGGGTCGGTCCCGAGTCAATGGTACACAACAAAAACAACATCTGGAAAACCCACCATTTGTTGAAGTATGTCATTTACTTCTGTTATGAAGAAACTACATTGGAAGTGATATTGGCTAATAGAAGAGATGTTTTGGTTTTTGTTTTTTTTAATTTTTTATTATTTGTGTGTGTGTGTGTGTGTGTGTGTGTGTGTGTGTGTACCATCATATTGGATCTGACAGGTTCAGGAGAAGATTGTCCCTCCTTCTCCAGCAGAGCATCTAGTGGATTCAAACCACATACCTCTGGGGATTGCAGTGCAGCTTCTTGCCACTAGGCCACCAGAGCTCCCTAGAAGAAAAGAGATATAAAACATCTTGGATGAAAAATGACGGAAAGAGAAGTATTGAACAAAGAAGAGAAATAAAAAGCTGTGGGGAAATAGTGAGACAGATCTCTGGGAACATAATAAAACAAGTTTTAAAAATTAGAACAAAAATAAAAACCCATATCAATATTTAACAACACAAAGGGGTATTTTTGTTCTGCAGGAATAATCTTAATAATAAAATGTAATGAGATGTCCATATCTCATAGTTTTTGCTAATTCCATCAATGCTTAAATCATTTGGCTGATAAAAAGAGCCCAACTAGTTCTCTTACAAACATTGATGAGAAGTTTGCAAATTGAGCATAATCCAGAGTCAACTTCTGTGAGAATTGTAATAACATGAAATGGAATATCTAAAATCATACACAATTATTGGTAAAGTTTCCAACAGAACGACCTTCTCTTGACTTACATGATATTTGCATTTCTGAGTTCTTCAGTTTGCCCAAAGACTGTCCAAAAGCAAAGCAATTTTAAACTGATAGGTAAAAGTGTGTGGGGCTATAGGCTTTGGTATAAACACATTTTGCGCAGGAAATTTATGAACTCTAAAGGATACGGACAATACATTTGTTTGCAGGATAACCATACTGACCCTATTCACTAAACCCAAGGAATAGCCACCCCAAATGTTATGATAACTAAAAATAACCTCCATAAATTTTCAAAAGACACCCTGGAGGCTGATACCTCCCCCATGGCGAACAATTGATTTAAGACTTTGCATCCATAGGAACCTAAAGCAAGTTTCACAGCTTGAATTATGTAACTGTGTAAACCACTAAATTCCATTTTTTGGCAAGATACATTAGATTAAAAATATGTTAAAATATAAAGATAACCTTTCCTTAAAACAAAGCAAAAATGAACTTACACTTTTCCTTCATTTTTTACTACCATGATTCTATGAGGATATGGAAATAAGAACAACATAAAAGCAACTGAAATGTCTTCAGATTAATAATAAATCATATTCATTTCTGTTACCAAGGCCATATTTTTCAATATCCAGTCTTCTTTATTTGTCACAAACTTTTGTATCCCACTCACCGATTATTAGGAAGTCATCTGTATTGCACGTTTGACCAACTTCAGATTGCAAAAGTTGTTAGAAGTCCTCAATTTCTTCCCCCTTAGTATTAGTGATCAGTGTGTGTATTTGAATGCTGTTGTGTACCATAGAGTTGGAAGTGAACCATAGGTGACCCTCCAGTGAGTTTTCAGAGGCAGGTAATCACATGGGAAGATATTGTCCATCCTTCTCCCATGGAGCTGCTGGTGGATTTGAACCACAGACCTTCGGAATTGCAGAGCAGTTTCTTGCCACTAGTCAATCAGTGCTCCCTATATCTGAATACTAGTTGTACTAACAAGCCTCCCTTGTATGCCTATAGATAGTAATGAATCACTCATCGCATGATACTTCAAATAAATTTTGTAATATTCTCTTTTATTATAAATATAACATTCCTAAAGTCATCATTCTTGACATAATAAATCATTTAGTTGTCTGATTTAAAGTGACGAATCACTAATGCCCTGGATGTCTATATTTATGTGTCTTATTTTGTCTTTTACAATATAAAATTTTCCTAGATTCATAATTTCTACATTCCATGTTCAAATTATTAGTGGATGTTTCCAGCTGTTTCTCCTCATTGTTTCCTCTGTTTTCTAATCTAGCAGCTCTACTTCTGGTACTATACCTAACAATATTCTTCTGTCATTTACAGACTTTTCAAAGATCTGTTATTTCAGAAATGGCTGGTCAATGCTACTTCTAGTCTTAGTCTAGAAGCTCCACTGAGATCCGTGTTTGGATTACCAATGCTATCGCTTCCTGCATCACAACAATGTGCAAGTTATCCTGGCACAGTAAACTAACAGACAAGTGCTTTGTCCATAATAGCAACAACAAACAAGCAAGCATACCTATAGAAGAACTAGAAAATAAGTAACAATATGAAAGTCTTCATGACCTAATAATACAGCAAACTGACATTTTATTTGTATAAGAACAAACCAAAACCTAGCAGACATATAAATATTGTGAAACTAACTCACACTTATGGGGACCAGAAAACCAACTGCTTGACCTGTCAGTTCAGCAGAAGCCTGGAGTTGGGGTGAACAGGCAGATCAGCATTTCTGCTAATCTGATCGGAGCCTCCAGATGTGAGTTACTGCAAGGGTGATGCTTCTTTTAGTCTTCGATATGTCAAGAGTGTATAGAGATGGAGTATTCAACTTGGAAGGGAGCTCTGGTGGCCTAGTGGCAAAAAGCTGCGCTGCAATCCTGAAGGCATGCAGTTCAAGGCCATCAGCCGCTCTGCAGCAGGATGGGTAATCTCCTCTAGTACGATTAACTGCCTCTGAAAACCCACTGGAGGGTTGGCTATGGGTCAGTTCTGACTCTGTGGTATAAAACAAACTACAGACCAGCCTGTGGCAGAGATTCTGCTGGTCTCAGATAAGCCCGGCCTATTTTACTTGCTGGAGATGGAGTCTTGTTAGTCCAGAGAACCATAAACATTACAGCACAGTCCTTTTTAATAACTATCATGTGGCGTGCAATCCCAGGACTGTGGCAACAGTATTCAAAGCAGGCTTAAGAGGTTGAATTTCACATTGGAAACAGGATACATTTCCTCAGTCAGGGCAGTTTCTCAAATGTGCTTGCAGTCCCTTTGACATTCAGCCTTATGATTTAGCTGCGTGTTAAAATGTCCTCTTAGTATTTCCAATTGCGGCGTGTTCTCTCAGGCCTCCAGCAAGCTTGGGCCCCCAGCAGGCTTGGCCATAGGTCCCTGGTTCTGACTCTGTGTGACAGTAGTCCCAAGTCAGCTCTGACTAATGCCAGCTTCAGGTTCTCCATGGAGGATGGAGGCTGCACCTCCTCTTATGTAGGTCCTGATGTGACTGACTCTGAAGAATGTGCACCGTATTCTCTGCTCGTTCGTCCTGATAGTAAGATTTACCCTTCTCTGCAGGAATTAATATGTACATATGTTCATATATTTGTTGGGGAAGCTCTGGTGGTACAGTACACAGAGAACTGCACTGATAGCCCAGAGGCCATACATTTTTTGGCAATTCAAATCTAATAAGAGAAAATGGGCAATCTCTACCCTTGTGATTCAGAGTCTTGGATACATGCTGATGGCCAATCCTTAGTCAGTTGCAACTAAATGGCAAAGAGGTTTTGGGGGGGGTGGAGAGAGAGAGAGAGAATATAGAATATTTTAAACATCAACATGTATTAGTTAATATAATAAATGTGCAAGACAGATGCTATTAAATGCAGATGACACAACCTTGCTTGATGTGAGCAAGAACTCGAGGCAATTACTTTAGAAGGTCAAGTAAACAAATGTTAATATCAATTATATTCCACCTTGAAGAAAACAAAAATCCTTACTACTGAGACAATAAGCAATATATGAGTTGTGATGCTGGAGAAGAGTACTGAACATTTCATGGACGAATGTGTCTTGGAGAAGGTCCAGTCATAGCGCTACTCGGAGGCAAAGATGAGCAAGCTTTGTCTCACATACTTGGGACATGTTGCTAGGAGAGGCTATTTCTTGGAGATTGACACTATGCTTGGGAAGGTCAAGAAACAGCGGAAGAGATGAAGATCCTCATTTATCTGGATCTGCATGTGACTGCATGCAGCTCAAGCATAACAGAGATGATAAGATTGGCACAGGATAGGGCAGAGCTCAGATCTGCTATTCATAGGGTTGCTAAGAGTCATACTTAACAGTGCATAGCAACATTTAATAGGGAGGGAAACTCAGGAACAGAGTATAAGATGTCAAGATTTTAATTTAAACATTTAAACATAATAAGATTAAAATTATGTTTTATCTTAAAGTTAGAAAATATCTTCCATATTGCCTGACCACTAAATGCACATATATATACATATATATATTATATGATTTTGTGTTACCATATATATATGGTTGTATATATATCATATATATATGATTTTGTGTGTGTGTATATATATATATGAGAGAGAAAGTTGTGGTATCCTAATGAGTAAGGAGTTGCAGAGACAACCTAAAACAGACAGTTGGAACCCACCAGGTACTCTTTGGGAGAAACGTGGGCAATCTCTCAGGAAATTTACAGTTTCTGAAAATTGGCAGGAACATCAACTGCCAGTCGGTTTCAACTTGACAGCACATAAAAGCAACCATGTGTTTATGTGTGTGTATGTGCATGCATGTTGTTATTGTTTGTTGTTGTGTGCCATCCAGTTGGAAGCAGCTCATAGCTGACCCTCCAGCTGGTTTTCAAGGGAAATTAATCACATGGGAGAAGACGGCCATCCTTCTCCTTCAGAGCAGCTGATAGAACCAAACCACTTACCTTTGCATTGGCAGAGTAATTCCTAACTATACCACCAAAACTCCCCTTTAAAATTATATAGATAGTATTTATACATTATAATTTCAAAGTCTTTAAATTAACACTTAAAAAATATTAATTTGCATACCTGAGATCTTAGACTATTGGTACAACATATATTCAAATTAAAAAGAAATCTCAATACTAAGATTCTGAAGGGGTTTATTAAATACATTTGCAAATATAGATAACTAGAAAACATATCATTTTATTCTACTATAATTCAGTCTTATCTAGCTTTTTAAAATATTTAATAAGTGATTTATTACACATTTAAAAGAGAATATTTTTGTTGTTACATTGAGTTGGAACCAATAGAGTCTATAAATCAGATAGGAGACCTTTTTTCCCCACCCTCCATTTTTTCCTAAGCAGCAGCTCAGGATGTGAACCATCTAACTTTGAGCTGTCAGAGTAATGACTTACCCACTAAACCACCAGAGATCCCATTAAATGAATGTATAAAGTTATCCCTAAAAACATCCAAAGAACCAAAAACCTCTCCCAGTTTTGATTTTGTGTTACCATATATATGAAGTTAATATGTATAAAAATCAGATGGAGTTTTAAATTTCTCTGGGATCTAGGAACTGTGATAAAATATAATAATCTAGGATATATATTGATAGATACAGTTATGACTGGAAAGAGTGATGAAGGAGATGTCTTGGTAATACAGATTTTAAAAGTACTATATCCTCAGTTTTAATACATTTTTCACATAAACTTCAAATACTTTTATGTCTTTGATATAATTGCTAAAAAATGTTTCAAATTCCCCACTTGAATTGCATACTTATAAACCATAACTCTTAACTTCCAAGGGACGACTAGCTCTTCCTCATCAACAATTTTGAAATATTTGTTTTTAAGATCTGTATCAAAGGTGCAGACAACTTCCACTATTACAAATAAACATTATCAGTCAAACCACCAAAACGTATTAAGCCCTTCGTACGATCCAAATCAGTGCTGCCACTGAGAGTCCAGCAGATCAAGGGAAACTCCTTACTCAGGGGGTTTTCCATTTTACAGATTCTTGATTTGCATGGACAGATATTCGGAAATGTTGATAGGAACTACGTTCAGAACATGCAGATGTGATGCCTCAGACTCAAATATTCATAATGATATCAAGGAGAGCATATGATATTTGGGGATTAGAGATCAACATTTATTATTCTGTTCCTAAAACTGACTCAGGTTTGATGCAGCATCAGAATTAACACCATTTCTAAATCTTCCAACTTTGTACCTACAGGAAGACTACACTTCCCTGAGTTTTTTAATGCAGAAGTGATCAATTGATTTTTTTTTTTTTAGGGTGGGTTGTTTTGTTTTTTGGTGTTCTTTTGTGTGGGTTTGGTTTTTGTTTCTGTTTTTGTTTTCAGTTTTTTTGAGCAGAGTAGATGGGCCTTTGTCATTTCCTGTAGGAATATTTGATAGCGGATGTGTGATTTACTGATGCAGTTCTTACCAGTGTATGTATTATGGAATCCTGCGTGGCAAAAGGAATATCCTCAAACAGCAGCAGCCTGGTGAGCGGAGCAATCATGCAGAAGTCAATTCAAGTGCACAATCATTAGATTCTCAGAGGCTGTTGCGTGCCATGCAAGAAATAAACGTTATCTCGGAGAAGTCGCTGAAGTGAGTATCATGTTCTGTCCTGCATCTTAACTCAGACTCTCCTGACTGAAGTAGCCTGAGAAAACAATGCCAAGGTTACCTTACACTTGAAGCATAAAAAAGCAATGAGTTGTTCAAAGTTCCTTGCATTACAATTGGCAGAAACACACGCAATCCAGTAGTTTTGATTACATTTTCTATTGAAATGCTCTCTACTTCTTACTGTTTCTTGTAGTGATATTTTGTCATTGTCCTTATCTGGTCCTTATGGCTCCTAGTTAATTGTAATGGCTTACTAGTAAGGAAATGCACTTCCAACACAGAGGTACACAGTTCAAATCTACCAGCTGCTCTGAGGGAGAAAGACAGGCAATCTCCTCTCCTGCAAGTTACTGCCTCTGAAAACCTGCTGAAGGATCAGCTACGGGTCAGTTCTATCTGGATAGTGCACAATAAGAACAACCTGGGTTTCTTGCTAAGTATTTCACCTTGTGGTTGGCTATTGTAAATGGTATCATCTTTATTGCTTCATTTTCCATGCTTCGTCACTGTAGAAAGATCCAGCTGATTTTTGTATGTTGATCTTGTATCCTTTCACTTTACTAAATGGGTCTACTAGGTCTAGCAGGGTTTGTTGTGGTGGTTTTGTTGTTGTTTTTAAATTTTATTACGTTTTTAAGGCTTTATGTGTATACCATTAGACCATCTGCATAGAAGCATAGTTTCAAGTCCTCCTGGATGTGCTTACCAAGTTGTCCCAAGAAATGTGGAGGACAACAACCTGGCCAACAGCTAGAGGAGGTATATATTTGTTCCAATTCCAAAAGAAAGGTGATCCGACAGAGTGTGGAAATTATTAAACAATATCATTGATATCACATGGAAGCATGAAGGGAGCATCAACAGAGAACTGCCAGATGTGCAGGCTGGGCTTAGAAGAAGCCATGGTACTAGCGATATTATAGCTAATGTTGGCAGAAAACAGGGAGTAAAAGAAGAATGTCTATCTGCATTTCATTGACTATGCAAAGGTGTTTGACTGTGTGGATCACAACAAACTGTGGCTGACTCTGAGAAGAATGGGAATCCCAGAACACTTGATTGTGCTAAAGAGAAACCTATACTTGGACCAAGAGGCAGTCATCAGAACAGAGCAAGGAAATACTGCATGGTTCAAAATTGGGAAGGGGGTATGCCAGAGATGTGTTCTATTTCCATATGTTTTCAATCTGTTTGCAGAACAGATCATCCTGGAGGGAGGATGGACTGTGTGAGGAGGGATGTGGCCTAAGGATTGGAGGAAGATTCATCAACAGCTTGTGTTATACAGATGACACTACCCTGCTTGCTGAAACTGAGAAAGATCTGAAGTGCTTGCTGCAAAAGGTCAAGGACTGCAGCCTTCAATATGAATTGAAGTTTAACATCAAGAAAACAAAGATTCTTACCACAAGGCTAATTGGCAGCATCATTATGGATAGTGAGGAGATTAAGATTGTTAACAGTTGTCTTTGGTTTGGCTCCACAATCAACACTCTTGGTACCAGCAGCCAGGAAATCAAAAGACAAATAGCATTGGGAAAGTTGGCTGGCAGGGACCTCTCCAGAGTAGTGAAGAGCAACGATGTCAGTCTGGAGACATTGATGCTCCTGATCCAGGCCATGGTCTTCATAATTGCTTGCTGTGTTTCAGCGAGCTGGACAAAGACTAGGAATGATAGAAGGATAATTGATGCCTTTGAGTTATTGTGCTGGAAAAGAGTGTTGAATGTACCATGGACTGCTAGGTTAGTCCTAGAGAGGGTGAAATTGGACTGCTCCTTGAAGGGCAGGAATTTGAAGCTTCGTCTGACATTTTGGACATGTTACAAGGAGGAACCCAGTCCTTGGAGAGGGGCATCATGTTTGGGAGGGTGGAGGGACAGCACAGAAGAGGAAAACCCTCAATGAGATGGATTGATTCAGCCTCTGGGGTAATGAGATAGCTGTGTCAGAGACTGTGAGGTTGGCCCAAGATAGAGCAGGGTATAGGGATCTTATACGTATGGTTACTCTGAGTCACAAGCAACTCAACAGCACGTAACAACAACAAGTCCTCTTTGCCAATTTGGAGGCCTCTTATTTCATTCTCTTGCCTTTTGGTCTTAGTTAGAACTTACAACAAAGTATTAAACAGGGGTTGTAATGATGGACATCTTTGTGTGGTCCCTGTTTGCAAAATGGATGTTTTAGTCAACCAAGAATGATGTTCACTCTTGGTTTTGCACATACACTTTTAACTATGCTGAGAAAATTCACCTCTATGCAAATGGTTTGGAATGTTTTAATTAGGAAACTGTTGGATTTTGCTGAAGACCTTTTCTCTCTCAATTGACAGGATCATGTGGTTCTTTTCCTTGCTATATTAATATTCCCTGTTAATGAACAGGAAGACTCAACACTGTGAAAGTAAAAATCCTACCAAAAGCAATCTACAGGTTCAATGCAATACCAATACATACACCAAATACATTCTTCAAGGAGCTGGGAAAGTGATTTACAGTTTTATCTGGAAAGAAAAGAGACTTCAAATAAGCAAGCTATTCCGAAAAAATAAAAAATGAAGTAGGAGGCATCACACTCCCTGATCTCAGTATCTGTCATACAGCCATAGTGATCAAAATAGCTTGTTATTGGTATGACAGACAGACAGATCAATGAAAAATAGATAAAGCACTGAGAAATCAACACATCTACCTACAATAAATTTATAAATATAAATATAAAATGAAAAAACATTGCATTAAAGGGGGAAACAAAAACTGAACTTACATGAGCAGAAAACTGAAACAGGATCCACATCTCACTACATACACAGAAACACAACTCAAATGTATTAGAGACCCAGGAATAAAACTTAAATCCAAAAGGATCACCAGAGGAAAAATATATAGGAACAAATTTAGAAACCCTATAGTATAGCCTAAATAGGCTTGCAAGTATGGTTAAAAACAAAAAATAAATACAGAACCAGGACAGGATAAAATCAATGAATGAAACTCTCTAAAAATCAAATCCCTGTATGCATTTAAAAATATTCCCAACAGAGTTAAGAGAAAACCCACAGACTGGGGAAAAATACTTGGCAATGACATTTCAGACAAGGATCTCATAAATAAAATATACAGTAAACGACAGGGCCTACACGAGAAAAAGACTGATAACCCAGTTACAAAACGAGTAAAAGAAAAACTCCTCACAAAAGAGAACATCCAGATGGCAAACAGACACATGAGGAAATGTTCAAAATTACTGGCAATCAGAGCAATGCAAATCAAAACAAAAATGAGACATCGTCTCAGCCCAACAGCAACAGCGAAGTTTAGCAGGGCAGAAAACAAATGATGGAGAGGATGCGGAGATATTGGAACTCTCATAACTGGTGGTGCAATTGTAAAATGGTACAACCACTTTGGAAGACAGTTTGGCATTTCCTCAAAAAGGTGAACAATATCCCCTCTGGCCCAGTTATTGCATTACTAGGAATATGCTTCAAGAAAATCAGAGCTGAGACACAAACAAGAAATATGTACACATATGTCTATAACAGAATTATTCACAATAGTCATAAAATGGAAACAACCCAAATGTACATCAAGAAATGAATGGATAAATATTCTGTATCATATTCACATGATAGAATACTATGCAGGACCAAGGAACTACAAAGTATTCATAAAAATATGATACAACATGGGAAAATCTAGAGGATATTATGCTGAATGAGATAACACAGCATAAAAGGCTAAATAATGCATAAGACTAATACCATGATGACAGGAGTGTAACTGAGGGGTTGGGAGCAGGAGAAGGGGAAGAACAGAAAAAGAATGCACAGATAATGAGCACTGTCTATTTAAGACTCAAACCACCATTCCATCACTTTGTACTTCTGTAGGGGGTTGCACAGTATTGTGCTGCTTAAAGACATGTCACTGATATTTCAAATATCTATAGATGAGTGCCAGTAGAAGTTACAAACTAAGACAAATTAGGAAGACTGTTTAAGATCCAACTGAGAAGGCATGGGGGAGAATAAGGGTACTGGGGAAAACATTGTGAACAATAACAGAATGTTATTTGATATAGTGCCAGAAAATGAGCCCCTCAGGTTGGAAGACCTGCTAAAAGAGCTCTAGTCTCAAAACAGAGTCTCCTTAAGTATATGCAGATGGGATGAAACTTTCAGCCAGTTAATGGCAAGTATTTCCTCTGGATTAAACCACAACATATAGAAAACAAAATCAACTCTCACAACTGCAACAATTAACTACATCATAATAATTGCAGAAAAGTTTAGAGTTGTTAGAGATTTCCATTTACTTGCATCCCCAATGACCATGGAAGCAGCAGTAAAGGTATCAAATGACTTCTTTAATACACTGAGCAAATGCACTTTGAACTTCCTCTTTAAAGTTCTAAAGAATGAAGATGTCACTTTGAGGACCAAATTGTGCCTGACCTATTTAGGGCACTTTTGGTCACTTCATATGCCTTTCATAACCTCACATATTTTGGGCACATTGCTAGGAAACACTATTCCTTGAAGAGGGACATCATACTTGAAAAAGTGGAAGGACAGCAAAGGAGAGGAAGACCACCAACCAAGTAGACTGACACAGTGACAGCAGAATGTGTCAGAGATTGTGAGGTTGTCACAGGCTAGGACAAGATTCAGATCTGTTGTTCATAGGGTCAGTGTGAGTCATACTTGACTCAATGGCACCTAACAGCAATATATGCATGTAAAAGTTTCACAGTGAATAAGAAAGACTGAAAAGAAATTGACTCATTTAAGAATATTGAGTAAATCCTACACTGCCAAAATAATGTGTGTGTATGTGTATTATACTCTCACTATAATATGAACAGACTCAACTTCATCTAACAAAAAATAGTTGGCTATTCTTTATTTTAAGACTAATGTATATGTCAGACTCACTAATTGTTATTTCTTTTTGAAATTCTGATATACTAATAACATTTTTCCAGTGCAATGTATACTACATATTATGTTATATATAATAAAAACATAAAATTCTTGTTCACATACTTTAATTTTCCATCCAATATCTTATGCAATTGGTATATCTATTTCTACATTAAAAAATGATATAAAAATACAAGTTCTACTCCTTTTCTATCTCTAGGCTGCATCCCAAGAATTATCCCATCTGAGCACCTTCCTTAGCATTTTATAAAAGTGTTCTTAGATAATGCTTGTCATTTTGTGTCAGTTGATTTCACTTAACAAAATATGCTTTGGATGCATCTATGTCAGCAATATTTAATTTATTCCTCATTGTTCTATAGTGTAACAACCCCCCATTGTGTGAATGTGATATAGTTTCTCCAGTAATTTATTACTTGATGGTTTTTAGATTATTCCAATCTCTTTGCTAGTATAAATGTTGCTACAATTAAGATGGATGTGCACAAACCTGTTTATTGCACAGCTATTATTTCTTTGGCCTATATACCTAAAAGTAAAAAGTAGTAAAAAAGAGAATAGTCACATATTAAGATGGGATGAAGGTTCAGGCAATATTCAAAAAAAGTTTGAATAACACACTATCACTAAGTTAAGGGAAGACACAGAAGAAGGATAGAAGAATTCATGACAATCACAATTATGGAGAGGAAGGAGGAAAAAATGCAATTTTACTGTGAGTATTGAAATCAACACTACATAACAAAGTGTGTTTGAATTGTTGGATGAAAAATTAAGTTGTCAATATGCCTTCGTTCATCTTCAACAATAAATAGGTAGCAGCTTTATTGGTTTTATATTTCAGTTACTTAAAAATATATTCAAGTTTATCTAAACTTTATAATAGTCTGTTTCCTATCTTTTTAGACATTTATATACATTTATTTCATTTGTTATGAATTGGCTTATTCAACTCAAGTAATTAAAGAATATTTTAAAAATTCTTGTCAATGAGAGTTCTAATCTGAATACAAAGTTTTATATTTCTTAAGAAAAAATATATATATTTCAGAACTCTACCACAAAATGTTTTGATTGTAATTTCAAATTGACAGTATGTAAATATATCAAAATTAATTGACTACTTGTTACTTTCCATACTTAATGTGTACAAAATTTTTAGAATTCAAAGTGTTTTTATTTATTCCAATACAAAATGATATCTTAACTTTCCAAGATCACTATTGTCTATTGCCGTGCAATCTGTTCCTATTCATTGCAAATTTGAAAGACAGACTAGAAGTGCACATAAGATTTCCAAGACTATAATCTTGATGGAAGCTTATTGTTACTGATTTTTCCAACAGAGAGACTGGTGGATTCCAAACACACTGACCTTTTTAGTAAACAGCCCTGAGCTTAGTCATTGCACCTTTTTCTGAAGAGTATGGCAAAGTTAAATTATTTTCCAACATTCAAATATTAAAAAGCCTTTGAACTTTTTCAGGGCTTCTGATTATGGGCCAATCTGATTAAGGAATTATTTTTATAACTAAATTCCTTAATACCCTGTGATTGAAGTTCTTACCTTTCATCCATTAAAATTCCTCAGAAAAACCGCCTTGCTATGAGAGTAGCTGCTTGCACCTGCTGAAATTAGCCTACTCTTGAATGAAAAAGGACCTTTAGAAACTCCTTCTCCTTCCTTCATTCAAGTCAGAGGATACCACTTCCGTATGAAGAGAACATATCTTTCCTGCTTTCCACTAATTGTTGTTGTTACTGTTGTTGATTGCTGTCGAGACAAGCAGGACTCATAGCAACCCTATGACTAAAAGGCCTGAAGTCTTTCTACAACTATCGATATTTATCAATGTTCATTGAGTTCCCAGAGGCACGTTGTTTAGGAAGTGGATGCTACTCCTTAACCTCCCTGAATTGCTAGGCAAGGGGTATATTTCTCAGCCTCAGGTTCATGCTACTGTTTCTTGTGGTGTTTTGTTTTGTTTTTTTATCTGAATGTGTTTGGAGTGGGCTTGTTTAGCTTTTTCTTGCTTAGCATGTATTGCCATCTCTGCGAATAATATCTCAATTTTCCTTTTGTAATCCAACTCACTGTTCATCATCAGTCCATTTAGTTTATGTGGAAAGATCCCTCTCCAAGATCAGGGAAGGAATATGCCACTCATAGAAGCATGTTCCATCTTTTTGACATCTTACCTGATTCACGAAAGTATATGGAACAGATTAACATAACAAAATTGAACTAAGGGCTTGTTGAAGTGACTGAAACTGGGACACCACCTTTGCTCTGGGTTGCTAATTAGCTTATGTAAGTTAAAGTTGGACCAATTGGCAGCATCAGGATAGGTGGTGAAGAGATTGAGATGGTTCACAGCTTTAGTCTGCTTGGCTGCACAGTCAACACTCTTGGCACCAGAAGCCAGGAAATTAAAAGACGTATTGCCATGGGAAAGTCTGCTGTTAGGGACCTCTCCAAAGTACTGAAGAGAAATGGTGTCTCTCTGGAAACTAAGGTGAATTTGACACAAGCCATGATCTTTGCAATCACTTGTTATACATCAGAGAGTTGGACAATGACTAGGGAGGATAGAAGGACAATTGATGCCTTTGAGCTGTGGTGCTGGAGAAGAGTATTGAGGGTACCATGGACTGCTAAGAAAACAAATAGATTCATCTTGGAGAGGGTTAAACTGGGCTGCTCCTTGGAGGCAAGGATTCTGAGGCTTCATCTGACATACTTTGGACATGTAAGGAGAGACTGGTCCTTGGAGAAGGACATCATGCTTGAAAGTGTGGAGGGTAGGTGCAGGAGGTGAAGGCCCTTTAGGAGATGGATTGATTCGGTGACTGGGATAATTGGGATGTGTGTTGGAGACAGTGCAATTGGCACAGGACAGAACAGAGTTTAGGGCTGTTGTACATAGCGTCGCTATGAGTTGCAAGTGACTCGGCAGCACTTAACAACAACAACAAGTTAAAGTTGCTAGTTGTATGCTCTCAAGTTGATTCTACTCACAGTGGCCATATATGGCAAAGTAAAATTGCTCCAGAAGG
>NW_006399862.1:2272208-2277225 GCF_000299155.1 Elephantulus edwardii
AAATTAAAAGAGGTATTGCGATGGGAAAGTCTGCTGTTAGGGACCTCTCCAAAGTACTGAAGAACAATGGTGTCTCTCTGGAGACTAAGGTGAATTTGACACAAGCCATGGTCTTTGCAATCACTTGTTATACATCAGATAGTTGGACAATGAGTAGGGAGGATAGAAGAACAATTGATGTCTTTGAGCTGTGGCGCTGAAGAAGAGCATTGAGGGTACCATGGACTGCTAAGAAAACAAACAGATTCATCTTGGAGAGGGTTAAACCGGGCTGCTCCTTGGAGGCAAGGAATCTGAGGCTTGGTCTGACATACTTTGGACATGCAAGGAGAGACTGGTCCTTGGAGAAGGACATCATGCTTGGAAGTGTGGAGGGCAGGCACAGGAGGTGAAGGCCCTCTAAGAGATGGATTGATTTGGTGACTGGGGTAAACAGGATGTGTGTTGGAGACAGTGCAATTGGCACAGGACAGAGCAGAGTTTAGGGCTGTTGTACATATGTTGTACATATGTTGTTCAATTTTGTTATGTACTATGAGTCGCAAGTGACTCGACGGCACTTAACAACAACAACAACAACAAGTTAAAGTTGCTAGTTGTATGCTCTCAAGTTGATTCTACTCACAGTGGCCATATATGGCAAAGTAAAATTGCTCCAGAAGGTTTAGTAGGCTCTAGTTTTAACTAAAGTATTCCACAGAGCAGCTAATGTGTTAAGGCCATCGCCTTTTCCGTTAATAACCAGCAGCGGGACTACTGCTGGGGCTCTTGAATGTTGCTAGTAGCCATTAGTCCTATCCCTAGTCAAGACTTTCCTACAATCAAATCAACAGACCCAAAAGCAGAACAAGAAATCAAAGTTTCTTATTGGCTTCCTTTCCATACCTAGATAAAGGTTTACCTCAAGCCTAAAAATAAGGTTTTGAAATTTCATTTATTTTAATGGATACTATTTTCACATACACATTTTTGAGATGTATTTATATCTCTTGCCACAAAAAGAGTTCAGTTCTGGATTATCAAGTTATTCTCTAAAGCATATTTATGACAACACACATCTGAAACATGCTTTTAAAGCTCCCAGACTCCTGTGTTCCACCCCTGGCTAAATGAATTGTAATTTCTGGAATATGAAGACTATATAGAAGTGTCAGCAAAAGAAAGGAATGCTTTCAACAAGGAGTACTGGCACGGTGACTTGGAAAACCTTCAAAGAGGTGGATTGATGGCAATGTGTCTGAGCATAGTGGATACTGTGATGATAGCAAATTTAGGGCAAGGTTCTATTGTTTGTAGGGGCAAAATGAGTTGGAGTCAACCTGACTCGACATCATCTAAAAAACAACAGTTACACCACTCAAATGTCTGATAGTCTTTTACCTGGAATCTGCTTGCTTCTCTCCTCTTTCTTAAATCACTTGCATCCACAAATAAACGTCTTTATCTAGAAAGTTAAAACTAATTACACGCCAGGTCAACAATTTTGCAAAATTACTTGGCCTTCACCTTCCCTATTTCTAAAGTAACTACCTAAGTATCCAGGTCTTGGTCTGGTCTGGTCCAGAGATTGTCCTGAACATTTTTCTTAGAGCTAGAGAAATTTTGAACATTGTAACTTTGTAAAATTTCATTTACAATTTCTGATAGCACACTATATAGTGTCTCACTGCTAACTAAAAGGTCAACTGTTTGAATCCATGCCCTCCTTCTTGGAAGAAAGAAATCAACTGTTCAAATTTACCACCTGTTCTCTCTTGTTATGTTCTGTGAAATCAGAACAATCTCAGAGCTGACCCTCCAACAGGATTTTGGAGGCTGTAAATTGCTTGAAAGGAAATTTCCCATCTTTCTTTTTGGAGCACTGGTGAATTTAAACCCCATGCATTTAGGTTGGCAACAAACCTCTTTTTACCCAGTAGGTCACTAGAGGTTGAGATGTAAAGCATCCTCACATAAAAATTTACAGTTACTGCCCTCACAATGGATAAAGACAGTGCAATAGGAAGAAGATGATCTCCAGCTGCTCTGTATACCAGCACCACAAAAGACACTTAAAAACTTTAGAAGAGGTGGGTGCAAGCAGAAAAGATTCCCACCAATCCAAAGGAGACCTGAGAAGGCAGCTGCATGAAGGAACAGGGCTCTGCACTCATTGTCTCCACACTAGTTAGAGAGAGTGCAGCACCAAAGTAGAAGGTGTTCTCTTTCTGCCCTGAACACCAGCATCACCAAGGACAATTACAAACCTTAGAAGAGTAAGTACAGGCAGGAAAGATTACCAGCCGGCTGCTGGAGATCTGAGAGTATATTTGCACAGAGGAACTTGGTAGCTGTATCCTCATCATCTCCACACCACACAGGAGAGTGCAGCAGCCAGCTGGAAGTTGGTCTTCAGCTGCCCTGTGCGCCAGAACCACCAAGGACAATTACAAACTCTAGAAGAGGCAGACAGCATTCACTCAGGCAACATTCCTGCGGGTCTGCACTATAGTTCAGACAGAAGTGGAAAGGCAAGCTTTCTCACTGCACAGAACCACAAAGGTATCCTGGTATAGAGAGTGCCCTCCCCCATAAAGGGAACATTCCAAGTCTCCAAATAATCCAAAACATCATAAAAGGAGAGAACTGTCACCAAACAACTCGGACACAATAGATGTGACCTTACAAATAGATATAAAAACTTCATATGATGTAAAGAGTACAGCATAAAGCTTAAGGCATTATGGGAAAACAAAATAAGACTTCTCCTAACAAAGCAGAACATATTGTACCTCCAGATACAGCGATGCAGAAGAAATATCAATATATTTCCTATGACATAAGGTCATACAAATAGCTGCAGAAGAAGGTACAAATGACAGGATAGAATAGACAGAAGACTGAAAGCTATAAATAAAGTCAACACCCCAGACACAGGGAACCAGAGAAAATATATTCCTGTGGAGTTGTATGAACAGCTACAGAAAAAGGTGCAAATGATAGAAGAAAGAATAAAGTCATAAATAAATACTACAGAGATTGAGAGCCAGAAGAAATATATCAACACAGAGAAACGTGATCAACTACAAAGATATTGTATAAATGGAAGAATTGAAGCTATGAATAAAGAGACAGATGAATTTAAAAAAATCATCATAAACGGAGTTAAATTTAAACTGACTTTCATAGATAAATTGTTTCTTTGTCCCTACACCTAGTATATTTGGTAAAGTCTTTGCTGGTTCACCCATAGTCCATCTTGGGACATTCACTTAATGTGGAAAGGTAACACTAACAATTTTGGAATTATAACCTTGATGTCTGAGATTACTGAATTCTATAGTTGATCTTATTTAAAACTATTTCTATGATTTTGAGAAGAGTAAAGAAAAGCCTTTAGGCAATTATCAGTTACATAATAAGTATTCTCTTCTAAAAAGAAAATGTTTTACTCTTACTTATGGATATTATAGATTTAATTGAGTCAATGGTCATGAGCTAAATGGCTTAAAAATTTCCAAAATGTCTATTATTGTATTAAATATTATTTTCTTTCTAATCTTTATTTATCCAGGAAGTAAAGAGAATAGATATATGTTTCCTTTATGTGCTATGTTGTTGTTGTTGTTCTATATCATCGAGTTGGAGCTGACCCTTAGCTGGCCTTCTGGTGGGTTTTCAGGGGCAGTTAATGACACAGCAGAAGATTTTCCATATTTCTCCCATGGAGTATCTGCTAGGTGTGAACCACGTGCCTTCAGAATGGCAGCGCAGATTCTTAGAACTTTTAAAAAATATGTACTGTATAAAATTTAAGCTCAATGTATCTTCCATATATAAGTTCAAGCAATAATAATGATAATAATAATATAATAAAAATATAATTATAATTAGTACTGTGCCTCAAAATTTAGTTATAGGCAAGACTACAGTATAATTAAAATTTCTGGTAGATTTTACTACACCAAAATTTCATGATGAACTCAATATCTTTAATAAAAGAAATGCAAATGAAAACACAAAACAAACAAAAATATCAGAAGACAGAAAGAGTACAGGCAACACTTGAACACTTGTATAATTTTCATCCTTTCTCCAGGTTCATAGTTTCCAGAGGCCAGTTATTTCAGAAGTGGATGCTACTCCTGCTTCCAAGCTAGTTTCAATCAGGCAGCTCCACCAAACACTGTCCACTATGGGAAGCAATTATCACATCTGACACATCAGTATCACAGTGTTCAGCTTCACAGCAACCACTAGTTACCACTGTAAAGCAAGTGGACAGATCGGGGCTATATGACCTAGAAGATAGACCATAACAACCAGAAATAACAGAGAAAGAAACATAGAAAAATGAGAGTGATAAAAAACAAAACAAAACCTGGTCTGTCAATTATGACTATGTGAATGGATTAAATGCACCAATCAAAATAAAGAGTAGCATCATCAATATGTTGGCTACAAGAAACATATTTAAGAAACAAGGAGAAAGACAAAAATTAAAAAAATAAAAATCAAAGGCTGGGAAAACATACACCAAGCAAATGGCACCCACAAAAAAGCAGGAGTGGCAATACTAATCTCTGATAAAATAGGCTTCAGGATGAAAGTCACCATACAAGATAAGGAAAAGCTCTTTATAATGATTAAAGGCACAATAGATCAAGAAGACATAATCTTGGTAAATATCTACACATGAAATTACAAAGCTAAAAAATTCATAAAGCAATGGCTAGCTGACTTGAAGAAAGAAATAGCACCAGCAAAGTGGCAGGAGACTTAACCAAACAGTACTTTCCCAAGGGTAGGTCAATTTGAAAGATACCTAACAAAGGTGTAGAAGACCTAAATTATGCAATCAGCCAACTCAACCTTGTAGATGTATTCAGGGAACAGCACTCAACTGTAAGTCAATATACTTTCAAGTACATACATGGTACATTTTTCCAGAATTGATAATATACTAGAACACAAAGCAATACTCAACAATAAATAAAACACACTGAAATATCATTAAAACTAATAAAATTTAATAATA
>NW_006399862.1:2277786-2307181 GCF_000299155.1 Elephantulus edwardii
ACACAAAATTTCATCCTAAGTGAGATTAATAATAACTATGCAAGGATAGTTCAGGATAAGAAAAATAATCAACATAATTCATTGCACTAACAAAGCAAAGAACAATAAACACATGATCCTACCAATTGACATAGAAAAGGCATTCCACAAAATCCAACACCCCTTCCTGATTAAAACACTCAGCAAAATAGGAATAGAAGATAATGTCATCAACAGAGTGAAAAGTATATTCTCAAACCCAATAGTCAGCATCATTCTCAATGGAGAGAGACTAAAGGTATTCCCCTTACGAACAACAACCAGGCAAGGATGCCCACCTTCACCACTCCTATTGAAAGCCAGAGTGGCATCCACTTCCTAAACAACATGTCTCTGGAAACTCTATGAACTCTATAAATATTGATAGTTATACAAAGGCTTCAGGCCTTTTGTTCATAGAGTCACTATGAGTCGTGTTCAACTAGATGGCAATCAACAACAAAACAACAATTCAATATTTTGTTGGACGTACTTGCTAAGGAACTACTGTAAGAGAATATGAAGCGCACAGATCAGCAAACAAGTGCTCAAACTGTCACTATATGCAGATGATATGATAGGGTACAGAGAAAACCACAAGGATCCAAAAAGAAAAGAAAGAAAAACAACTGTAATACCTAGTAGACCTAGTGTGTAGAGTGTCAGGATACAAGATCAATTAACAAAAATTAGTGAGATTCCTCAACAGTAACAAAGAAAATAAGAAAAGGAAATTAACAAAGCTGGATAATTCACAAGAGCAGACCATAAATTGAGATACCTGGGAATAAACCTAACTAGAGGCACAAAAAACCTTTATAAAGAAAACTACAAAAGGCTTCTGTGAGAAACAACACAAAACCTAAGTAAATGGGAAAATGTTACCTGTTCATGAATAGAAATACTCAATAAAGTGAAAAATGACAATCCTACCAAAATATATCTACATGTTTAACACAACCTCCATATAGATACCAAATTCACATTTCAAAGAGATAAAAAAGTCAATTGCCAAATTTATTTGGAAAGGAAAGAGACCGCAAATAAGCAAATAATTTGGGGGGGGGGAGAAAGAATGAAGTGGGAGGCATAACACTCCTTCATTTCAAATCCTATTCTACAGCTGTAATAATCAAAACAGCATGATACTGGTACAATGACAAGCACATAGACCGACGGAACAGAACCAAGAACTCAGAAATTAAGACTATGGTCAGTTGGTATTTGACAAGAAAATAAAACGTATCAAAAGGGGAAATGACAACCTCTTCAACAAATGGTACTGGCAAAACTAGACTTCTCCTCACAGTGAAGCAAGATCCACATCTCACTCCCATACACAAAATTCAACTCAAGTTGGATCAGAGACCTAATGGTAGAGTTCAAAACCATAAAGATCATAAGAGACAAAATGGGATATAATTTAGACGGCCAAGCCTATGATGCAAATTGGCTGGCAAAGTCAGCCAGAAATGCGCAACTAGAACATCAATGAATGGGGCCTTGTAAAGATTAAGTCCCTGTGTGCATCAAAAACTTTTTCTAATAGGTTGAAAAGATAGCCTACTCACCAGGAAAACACATTTGTCAATGACATCTCAGACAACGGTCTTGTAAAGAAAGGTTACTAAATGCTACAGGGCATACACACACACACACACACACAAGACTGATAGCCCAATTACAAAATGGCCAAACAACATGGAAAGACCCTTCTCAGTAGGAAACATTTGGATGACCAACAAATACATGGGGGGAAAAATGTTCAAAATTACTAACAATCCTAAAAATGCAAATCAAAACCAGAATGAGTTTCTATCTCATTAGCAGTGACAAAGCTTAACAGATTTCAAGTAAGAAATGTTAGGGAGGATGTAGAGAGATTGAAACTCTAATACACTGTTGGTGGGATTGTTAAATGGTACAACCACTCTGGAAGGCAGTTTGACATTTTCTCAAAAGCTGAACATAGAAATTCCATATGACCCAGCTATTCCACTGCTTTGAATATATCCCAAGAAAATGAGAACTGAGGCACAAATGGAGATTTGTACACCAATGTTTTTAGCAGCATTATCTACCATTGCAAGAACATGGAAACAGTCCAAATGTCCACCCTCAACTAATGGATTGAGAATGGAATACTATGCAGCATGCAGGAGCAATACTTTTGTAAATTACTACCTAACCTGGGAGGGAGTGAAGACCATTACGCTAAATGAACTCAGTTCCATTAGGAAAAATGCTATTTTGGACCATTAATATAGAAGTAGAAAGATAACTAGTGTTAAGATAAAACTAGATAAACTAGTGTAAAAATAAAAAGTGTATAAGGATCCAAGAGAGGGAGGGAAGGAGCAGAGGAATAAGGATAGGTAGTGGGATAATCATAGGATTGCACAATTTGATGGGTAGCAGAAAGGACAGGTGTGAAAAACAAGGTATACAAGCTTTGTAAGTAAATCTGTATAAAATAATTTTATTTTAAAAATAATACAAAGCATGGCAATGGCTAGATGAAACACAATGTTTATAAAAGAATGTGTGAAACACAATGTATACAAATGACAAGAAGCTGGCAAGAAGCTGCACTGCAATCCCAGACATACACGATTCGAATCCACCAGATGCTCTACTGGAGAAAGAAAGGCAATCTCTTCCTGTACCAGTCAGATGTGACTTGATGGTACACACACAAATAATAATTTTAAAAATATATATAAATATACTTATGCAAACCAATATAAAATGAAAATAAATTAAACAAATATTTATAGCCATAAAAACCCAGTGGAAGGTCACCAAGAGTAAAAACAGTGGATAAATAGGTTTTCTATCTAATAAGAAATCTGTAACTAACAGATTCTATAGTTATCCAAAGTAGCAAAGTTGGAGTCTGTTACAGTTCATTCTCCCTCCTGTCAAAGGAATTCCAAACGGGCAGTCCTCGGATTATGAATAAATTCTGTTACTAAATCTTCCTTACAACCTCAGTTTGTACACAGGTTAAATCAGAACACATGTTTTTCATCTAATATAAGTTATTCAAAACTTTGTCTTAGCATATGAGTGTATACTATATATAGTGTATATTTTACACATAAAACATTATAGAAACACTTCCACGTACTCTAAAATAACTTTAAATATTACAAAAATAGCAATGTGTTGGTGGATACTGCAAAGTAGATCCCCCTTTTTTTTTTATTTTTTTATTATTTTGTGTGTGTACCGTAAAAAGATCCCACTCATTGGAATCTACTGTTTGTATCTCAAATTTTTAATATGAAGATATGTTTATATGAGGTTTATTCTGTGGGGTTTGTTCCTAACTATGGGTTGGATGTAAACTGGCGCCGTCTGTACATTGCAGAAAGACTTCTAGAGCTGGATTACAAAGATGTAAACCAACACAAATACTGCTAGAAGGATGTCATTCACATTGATCAGAGACACACTGTTGGACAGAAAGCAAGAGGAAAGAGAAACAAAGGGAGATTAATGGCATGGACCTCTCCTTCAAGAGAGTGGACATAATTACAGTAGAAGCAGTTAGGGTACCGCGTAGACATGGTGCAAACTTGCTATGAAATATGACCAAGCAGTCAGCCTGCCCACAGCACCTCCCTGTCTGTGTGTTCACACAGTGGTAAATGTTTCCTCTGATTGCGCTCTGGTGGTCTGTTTGTTGGAGGTCTTTTTCTTTCTATCGAGACGCTAACTTGTTCTCCATTTCCCAGGTCAGTTCGTTCGACTAATTACCTGATAAAGAGTGGAGGCAACATTTCCAAACCACTACTCCAAATACTCTCATTAGGCAGGAAGTCCCGTCATCTGTCTAATTGATATTAAAAAGGTGCATTTTACCCAGAACAAACCTAGGCAGCCAGCCACAGAAATTCCTTTCATTTACTTCTCTTTGCTATTTCATCAGATCTTTTAAGTTACAGGCAGTTATAATGAGAGTGAAAGGGCCCTTCAGTTTTCCAGATGGAAGTCAGACTTAGAAGGTGTTCAGACTGCTAAATTCAGACAGTTGAAATTCCTCCACTTCCACATTTCAATAGTTAATCATGAAGGAGCTCAAAACTGTACTCCACTTTTGAAATGTTAATTATCTACAGAGGATGTTTTGTTATTTACTAGCTTCGTAAGGAACACAACAGGGAAAGCAGCTCATAAATGTCATTCTCTGGCATCATGTTAAAAAGGACAATAATAGAGTTACATTGTCAAGAAGGATAGATTGTAGAGTCCTAGGAACGTATTTTACCAAATGAATATTCACAGTTGATACTGATATAAAATGCTGAGATTGGCAAGGTCTATAAAGCAATATTTAGAACAGCTTAGAGGCAACGATAGTGAGTTTTAAACGCTGCCTACTTCATAGCTCTCATCCCAGTATCTACGTTCAAAGATCCAGGGACCTCAGCTCATCCTCCAACCTGGATCAAACTTTGGGAAAGAATGAGGTGTTCTACTGTAGAAAGTAGTGATAAAGACAATGTCTTCAAATCCACAAGAACCGAAGTCTGACCTTGAGCCTACCCCGCCTAAATTTAAAGAGCATCTCAGGAAAAGCTTTGAGGTCTTGAATACTAACGAGCAAAGAAGAGATAAGCTATGGGAGAATATCAAGGATAGCATTCACACAGAGCAAGTTCTTCCCTTTTTATTCTCCAATTTTAGCTTTCTGCACATTCCATTATTATAGTTTGCTTTGTACCCCTGAGCTGCCCTTTGAAATCATCTGTTGAGTTATTTTACTTCAATATGTTTTCCTTTTATTTTAGCTTCTTGACATCCCTGTGCAATCTTGAGAGTCTCTTCTGACATCCATGGTGATTTCTCTTTTCATTCTCTTCTGTTTTTGTAATGACCTTTTGCTTTCTTCATGGATAATATCCTTGATATCATCCACAACTGTTCTAGTCTTCGATCACTGGTGTTGAATGCCTCAAACCTATTCTTAAGATGATCACAAAATTCAGGTGGAATTGATTCAAGATCGTATCTTGGTTCCTGTGAACTTATTTTCATTTTCTTTTACCTCAATGTGAACTTTCATATGAGTAATTGATAATCTGACCCACTGGTCTAATTTTGACTGCCGATATTGAACTTCTCCAATTTCTTCCACAAAAGTAGTCCATGCAGCCCATCAGGTGAGATCCATGTATAAAGTCATCATTTGTATCTTTTCACCAAAGACAACATTCAGATGGCAAAGAAACACATAAAGAAATGTTCAAAATCCCTAGCTCTAAGAGAGATGCAAATAAAAACAACTATGAGATACCATATCACCCCAGTAAGAATAGCAAAATTTAACAGAACAGCGCACATCAAATGCTGGTGAAGCTGCAGAAAAACTGGAATCCTTATTCACTATTGGGGGCAGTGTAAAATGGTGCAACCACTGAAAGCTGTATGGTGCTTTCTCAAAAGGTTGCAAATAGAAATTCCATTTGACACAGCCATTCCACTTCTGGGAATTTACCATAAAAATCCCATAACCACTACTCGAGCAGATATGTGCATACCCATGTTTATTATAGATTTTTTCGCAACAGCAAAGAGCTGGAAACAACCCAAGTGCCCATCAACCAATGAATGGATAGAGAAGCTCTGGTATATTCACACAATGAAATACTATACAGCACTGAAAAACAAGGAACTCATGAAATATGCTAAGTGGATGACCTTAGAGGACATCATGCTGAGTGAAATATCTCAGTCACAAAAGGAGAAATACTGCATAGGGACACTATTGTAAAACAGGACTGACATTGGGGTTGAGGGAAGTCAGAGAAGAAGGGGAGGAATGATGCATACTGCATTGCAACAGAGGAGGGAGAGAAACTGTTTAAAAGGGATATATGATTAGGTATTATTATCATGTCAAGAGTTCATAATGAAGGCTGCACAATTCAGTGGACTTGAAGGGAGGGACTGCATAGCAATGAAAAAGTCTTTTTTTTTTACTTATCAAGGAGAAAAGTGAATTGGGGGGCAGGAGGTAGGCAGGGAGAAAAGTGCAACAATGAATGACTGGAAACCCTAAGTCTGTAAACTTCCATTAAAATTAATTTAAAAAATAAATAAATTTAAAGAAAAAGAAATGGGATAAAAGGGTATTTTCAATGAATAAATCATTGTGAATACAAAATTCATTCATTCTATATGCAGCTTCATTTAAGCCCATATTTTCTAAGTGCTATATGGAGAGGAGAGTGAAACTGTCAACAGCTTCCTTTTGCTTGGATCTACAATTAACACCCTTGGTACCAACAATCAGAAAATAAGGAGATACATTGCACTGGGAAAATCTGGAGTTAGGGACCTTTCTAAATTATTGAGGAGTAGGGATGTCAGTTTTAAATCTAAGGTGTGTCTGATTCAGGCCATAGTCTTTCTGATTGCTTATTATGAATCTGACAGCTGGACAATGATTAAGTATAATGGAAAAAGAACTGATGCCTTCAAGCTGTGATGTTGGAGAAGAGCACTGAACATCTCATGGACGGTCAAGAGAACAAACAGATGTACCTTGGAGAGGGTGCAGCCAGAGTTATCTTTGGAGGCAAGAATGATGAAGCTCCACCTCACACATTTGGACATGTTCTAGAAGATGCTACTTCTTTTCTTTTTAATTAATTTCAATGAACATTTATAGAGATTGTGGATTTCTTTCATACATTGTTGCACTTTTCTCCCTGCCCACCCCACCCCCACCCCCAGTTCACTCTTCTTTAAAAGCAAAACTCTTTCATTGGTATACAATCCCCCCGCAACTTCCCCTCACCCCGAGTATACTCCACTCTGCAACCCTCATTCTGAACTCTTATGATAATCATAATGCCCTAAAATATATACTTTTAAACTCTTCTCTCCCTCATAGGCTTCAAATTGTACATAATTTTCGCAGTTTTTCTCAGTCTTACTCCACCCTGACATGATGCTGGGAAGTGTGAAGGGTCAGTGAAGGATAAGAAGATCCTCAAGCAGTTGAATTAACATGGTGACTGTTGCAACGGGTTCTTGTATGTCAGGAAGTGTAAGGATGCCACAGGATAGAACAGGGTTCAAACCTTTTGTTCATAGGTTTGCTATGAGTTGTGCACCTAAGAACATCCATGGAAAATTCAAAAGCTTATAACAAAGATGGAGTAAAAAGAAATGACCAAGATGAATGCCAGAAGAGACTCTGACTATTGCACATAAAACCAAGAACCCTAAGAAAGGGAAGAAATCAAGATGTTAAGGAGATGAAAGAAGATTTCAAAGAGCTGCATAAAAAGACATAGGAGAGTATTATAACAAAATATGCAAAGAGCTGAATTTGGAAAATCAAAAGGGATTTACTTACTCGTTATTTCTGTTCTTTTTTATTTTAATGAAAGTTTACATAGATTTTTAATTTCCATTCATACATTGTTGCATATTTTCCTCCCTACTGACCCCTCCTCCAGTTCATTTTTCTCTTTGAAGAGAAAAAAAAATCCTTTTATTTTTCTACAATCCTCCCCCCCTCCCAGTCCACTTTACCATGCAGCTATTATTCTGGACTCCTGTCATGAAAACAATAGCCAAACATATATTCCTTTTAAACAGTTCTTTCTCTCATCTCTTTCAATGCAGTATACATTATTTAACCCTTCTTTTCTTTGGTTCCTCTCAACCCCAATGTCAGTCCCATTTTACAACAGTAGCAATATGCAGTATTTGTTCTATTGTGACAGAGATGTTTCACTCGGCATAATGTCCTCCAGAGTCACCCATCTTGTATAATATTTCATGAGTTCCTTGTTTTCCAATGCATCATAGTATTACATTGTGTGAATATAAGACAGCTTCTCTATCCATTTGTTTGTTAATGGGCACTTGGATTGTTTTCAACTCTTCGCTATTCTGAACAAAGCAGCAATAAACATGGATGTGCATTTATCTGCTTGGATGGCAGTTTTGGCTTCTTTAGGGTATATTCCCAGTAGTGGAATTGCTGGGTCAAATGGTATTTCTATTTGCAACATTTTGAGAAAGCACCATACTACTTGCATAGTGGTTGCACCATTTTACACTCCCATCAGCAGTGAATAAGTGTTCCTGTTTCTACACAACCTCATCAGCATTTGTTGCTGCTCTTTTGAAATTTGCTATTCTTGCTTGGGTGAAATGATATCTCATAGTTGTTTTGACTTACATCTCTCTCAGAGCTAGGGATTTTGATCACTTTTTCATGTGTTTGTTTGCTATCTGAATGTCATCTTTGTTGAAGTGTCTGTTTATATTCTGTGCCCATTTTGCAATTGGGATGTTTATCTTCTTGTGGTGCTCAAGTATTCTACAAATTCTCGATATAAGTCCCTATCAGACATGTCATTACCAAATATTTTTCCCAGTTTGTGGCTTCCCTGTTTACCCTATTAGAGAAGTTTTGGATGTGCATATGGATTTGATTCTTAGAAGGCCCCATTCATCTATCTATTTTATCCTCTCCTGGTTGTAGGATTTTCAGGATGCTTGGAAGACTGTTCATGTTTGGATTAGGACTTCTAGAGTTCCTTTAAGCTTTTCTCTAATAAAGTTTATGGGCCTTGATTTTAGTCTTAGATCCTTGATCTACTTCGAGTTGTTTTTTGTGTATGTGTGAGGTATGGATCTCGCTTGAGTTTTCTGCAGATAGTTTTCCAATTTTGCCAAAAACATTCCTTTAAAAAGCGATACTTTGCCCACTTAATTGATTTTATCTCCTTATCAAAAATCAGTTGTCAAAAGGTAGATGGGTTGATTTCTGGGTTCTCAAGTCTATTCCATTGATCCATGTGTCTGTCATTGTACTAGTACCATGCTGCCTTGACTACCACCACAGTGTAGTAGGATTTGAAATCAGGGAGTGAGATGCCTCCTACATTGTTTCTCTTTTTAAGGAGTGCTTTGCTTATTCTGGACCTCTTTCCATTCAAAATGAAATTGGTAATTTCCTTTCCTTCTAGTTGAAGAATGGAATTGTTATTTGTATTGGGATTGCACTGAACGTGTAGATTGCCTTTGGTAGTACAGTCATTTTCACAATATTAAGTCTTCCTATCCAAAAGCAAGATATAGTCTTCTATTTCTCCAGGTCTCTTTTTGTTTCTTATAATAATGTTTACTCCCAAGCATTTAATCTTGTGGTTAGTTATTGCGATGGGTATTGTTTGTCTTAGCTCCAGTTCTGTATTCTCTTCGTCACTATAGAGAAATCCAATTGATTTTTGTATGTTGATCTAGTATCTTGCCACTTTGCTGAATTGGTCAACTATGTCCAGTAGTTGTCTTGCTGAGTTTTTAGGGTTTTGTAAGTGTACTATCATATCATCTGCATATAAAGATAATTTTACCTCCTCTTTGCCAATTTGAATGTCTCTTATTTACCTCTTTTGTCTTATTACTATTGCTAAGACTTCCAACACAATATTTAATAAGAGAGGTGATAGTGGGAATCCTTGCTTAGTTCCTATTCTCAAATTGCTCAGCATTTCTTAAGCTGAAGAAGCTAAAAAACAAATTCAAGCCTCAAGTTGAAATACTTAAGATTCTATGGGCAGAATGTTGAATTACCCAGGAAGTATCAAAAGATGTTTGGAGTACACAGTCATGATACCTTAAAGAATTGACTGACATATAAGAATTTCGTGAAACAACATATGATCTAGAAGCAATGGTGATGAAAGAGGAAGTTCTAGCTGCTCTTAAGAAATTGGCAAAGAACAAGGTCCCAGGAATTGATAGTGTACTACTTTATATATTTTAGCAAACAGATGCTGCCCTGGACACACTCACCAATTTATACCACAAAATCTGGAGGACAATTACTTTGACAACTGA
Source organism: Elephantulus edwardii (assembly GCF_000299155.1). Classification (NCBI taxonomy): domain Eukaryota; kingdom Metazoa; phylum Chordata; class Mammalia; order Macroscelidea; family Macroscelididae; genus Elephantulus; species Elephantulus edwardii. The sequence continues at coordinate 2,287,678 of NW_006399862.1, forward strand.
CTGTAAGAGATCCATATTTATTCTCTTTAATTTTTTTAAAAAAGGTGATTTGACAGAGTGTAGGAATTATCAACCAATATCCTTAATATCACAATGTAAGTAAGATCCTGCTGAAAATTATCCAAAAACAACTGCCTTTTCCATCATCAGAGAACTGCCAGATGTGTAGGCTGGGTTTAGAAGAAGCCATGACCCTAGAGACATTATAGCCAATGTTATTTGGATCTTAACTGAAAGCAGAAAGTACCAAAGGAATGTCTATCTGTGCTTCATTGACTATGCAAAGACAATTGACTGTGTGGATCACAACAAACTGGCTAACTCTGAGAAGAATGGGAATCCCAGAACACTTGATCGTGCTTATGCAAAGCCTATGCTTGGACCAGGAGGCAGTAGTCAGAACAGAGAAAGGAGACACTGCATGGTTCAAAATCAGGAAAGATGTAAGCCAGGGGTTTGCCCTAGCTCCATACCTTTTCAATCTATTCATGATCATCCAGGAGGCTGAGCTTTATGAGGAGGAATGTGACATCAGGTTTAGAGGAAGACTCATCAACAGCCTGTATTTTGCAGATGATACAACCTTGCTTGCTCAAACTGAGGAGGACCTGAGGCATTTTCTGTAAAAAGCTAAAGACTGCAGCCTTCAATATAAAGTCAACCTCAAGAAAACAAAGATTCTCATCTCTGGGCCACTTGATAACTTCATGATTGATGGAGAAGAGATTGAGACTGCTGATAACTTCAGCTTGTTTGTTTCCACAACCAACACTCTTGGCACCAGCAGTTAAGAAATTAAAAGATGGATTACATTGGGATATCCTGCTGGCAGGGACCTCTCCTGAGTACTGAAGAGCAAAGGTGTAAATCTAGAGACTAAGATGTGCCTGATTCAAGCCATAGTCTTTGCAATTACTCGCATCAGAGAGCTGGGCAATAACTAAGGATGACAGAAAAAGAATCTATGCCTTTGAGTTGCAGTGCTAGAGAAGAGTATTGAACATATCATGCACTACTAAGAGAACAAACAAATCTGTCCTGGAGATGGTGTAATCAGGCTGCACTGTGGAAGTAAGGATTTTAAGGCTCTGTCTCACATACTTCAAGCATGTTGCAAAGAGGGACCATTCCTTAAAGAAGGACATCATGTTTGGAAGGGTGATGGGACATTTCAAGACAGGAAGACCCTGGATGAGATGGATTGACTCAGTGACTGGGGTAGTGGGGGTAGGTATGTTAGAGACAATGAAATTGGCTTAAGCTACAGCAAGGTTTAGAGCTGTTGTGTATAGGGTTGCTATGAGTCACAAATTCTTTGATGGTACATAACTACAACAACAACAAGGTAAACATTTCCACCTAAAACTTCTGAGTTACTGGGAAACAGAGACAGACAGAAAGGTGTTGCTCCTTCCCACAAGAAACTCTTACACAATGTAAAAATTAGATAGTCATCAACATTTACAGCTTGGGAAATGCGAAGGAGACAGATACAACATCACTCTTGTGGGTTTGGTTTAGGTGGTTTGAAATTTCAAATCACGAATTCAGTTGATTTCACTAGGGGTAAATCCTGACCAATTTTATCAACTCACTGAACCATATTTTAGTCATGATTATGTCCTTGAGGAGAGTAACTAAATAAATTTTATTTCTTCAGCAACACAACACATTAATAATATATTGCTATGAAATGAAGTTTATGTGGCTGAACTGTATGCATGCCAATGTATCTGAAATGAAAAGTCTTCTGGTCAGAGTCCTCAATTCACATGAATCCTTTGTATGATGTTCCTTTTACTGAGAAGTTTTCTCTTGATTACTCACGTGGCAAATTCTTGTTTTTTCAGGGGACATCCTCAGTAAGAAATGTCCCCTCATTTCTCCAGAACATGTAGGCACAGTTGCTCCTATGACTCCACTGCTTCTTCTATGTTCATTTGTCAACCATAGACATTATTCCATGATACTGCACTTTTCTATTCATATTACTTTCTACAATTATCGTTACCCAATTTTCTCAAGAAATAGAGATGAAATTTTTCCAGTTCTCTGTTACCATGGGCTTCTACAGTGCCTCATTTTTCTTAAATACACCTACTCCTCAATAATTGATAAGGTTAAGTTCCAAAGCTCAGGTTGATATATGACAGTCAGCATTTTGTGAAAATGGAGAATGACAAAATCAAATCATAATATTTTGGATGATTGCATGACTTGTCAATTACTTAGCTGCAAATTACACAATTGCAGAACTTCTAAATTACATCATTCCATTGCATAACTGTCAAAAACACTGAGAATCATGACCCAATCATATGCTGACACATAACTCTAACAAAAATAGCCAGCATTACTCTCAAGTCAAAACCTCATCACCTTTTATTGCTGGACATATCTTGCAATGTGAAAAATAGGCAGATAGCAAATTTTTTCATCATTGTTGTAAATGTGAAATAGTTAATAATTGAAGCTTTGTTGTTGTTAGGTCATAGTGACTCTATGAACAATAGATCAGAACACTGTCCCATTCCATGCCATCCTCATCATCTCTAACATATTTGAGATCATTACTGTAGTCATTCTAGCAATCTTTCTTGTTGAGAGTCTTCTCTTCCTTTGTTAACCCTCCATATTTCCAAGCACAATGTCCCATTCCAAAGAAGAGCCTCTCCTAACAACATACCCATGGTATGGGGGAGCTCTGGTGGCCTAGTGGCAAGAAGCTGCACTGCAATCCCAGAGATACGTGGTTCGATTCCACCAGATGCTGTGCTGGAGAAGGAGGGGCTGTCTTCTCCTGTACCAGTCAGATCCAATTTGACAGTACACACACAGAAAATAATAAAATAAAAATTAAAACAAAAACATACCCATAGTATGTGAAACAAAGTTTCACCACCCTTTTCCCTAAAGAGCATTCTGGATGGACTTTCTCCAATACATATATTAGTTCTTTGATGAGTGAGGCAGAGAGGTATATCAACAAATGATTGAACTTCTCAACTCAGCATTAAAATGGACTCTCAACAATCAGTCACACAATGTGAGTGAAACAACAAAAGTCTAATGATGATCTAAACTGATTTCATGGGAATGTGCTTAGGTGGAGGCAGATGGGCTATAATCTGGCAACTGGGACATGGAACACTTGGGCACGTGTTGGACAATCACCAGCAATAATGCTAGAAGATCTCGGGCTCCACAAGCTGTTATTTGCTGAAATAAGCATGATGCATACATATAAAAGTGTACCCAAATCCCACACACTCCGCTGACATGTCAAAGGTGAGCTTTTCTGAGATTTAACATAAAATTCATCCCTGTGGAGTCAGAATCAACTCATTGCTGATTCTCCCTGGTCTTCCGAAGATGTAAATTACCTAGGAGGAGAATGTCCGCCTTTCTCTCATGAAGTTTCTGGTGGGTCTGAATTGCCAGAGGCAAGGTCTTTAGGTAAGCAGCAGGGTCCCCCAAAGGCCTAACCCAGAACTCCTTCTTTGAGATTTAAGGAAAGTTAATTCTTACTCCTTTAGTGGAATCTTTGAAACAACATCAGAGATCTTTAACTATTGCTATTTCCAAGACCATGTGACATCTGTCAAGTCTTCATGGGATGATTTTGTCTCTTTAACTATCCAGACCTTACTTATAATTGTCTCTGTTGGAAAGGACAATAACAACCCCTCATTGTTCCTTGAGTTGATTCCCATTTAGAGGAGGCTCTGGCAGCCTAGTGGTGAGAAACTGCACTGCAGTCCCAAAGGCAGGTGATTTAAATCCACCATTTGTTCTGCTGGAGAAGGCTGGGCAATCTCCTCCTATGACATTTACTGCCTCTGAAATCCTGCTGGAGGGTCAACTACGGGTCTGTTCCAACTCGACGGCATACAACAGCAACAGCAACAACAACATAATACAGAGGAGAATCATCCCGCTGGGTTTCCAAGATTGTAAATCCTTTCTGAAGTATGATGTCACATCTTTCTTCCAAGGAAAAACTTTTTAAGTTTGAACTGGTAAAATTTCGTGTGGCCATGATCTCCTCTGGAAACCAATGGCTGTAGAATGGAAGATGAATGGGATCGTCTTCAGCCTTGCTTCGGGCAATCACATTTTCGCCTCATCATTCCACTTTCCCAGCCCTGACATTTTGCCTTTCCATACACTGCTGTCTGATATTACAAATTGTCCTGGATAATTTCCCTCAGCCAAAATAGGAGATTTAGAAACATGAGGGAGTTCTGGAAATCTATCCTGTCCATCATGAAATGCTTCCTGTCCTGGTTTAGAAGCCCCAGGGAGAGAAGAAATGAGTCTACATAAGAGTGAGTATAGTGGGGTCGCTACAAATAATAGAATCATGAGACTCACAAGGCAGTGGGGAGGAGGAATTAAAAAACAACTCTGGTTGGTTTTCTTTCTAAGAATTGACACCCTATAACTAACATTTGCTTGGAAATTTCTTAAACATTACTTAATTGACCTGCGTTAATATGACATGATTAGTTTCAGCAGTCTGGCTTTCACAGGATTATTTACTGAAAAACTAACTTTTGAGGGACTGGTAATTGATACTTCTAACCTCAGTGGTAAAGAAGTTTCTGTTTACAAAAGAAGAGGAAGGCTGAAGAGTGGGTGGGAATTAGCTTACTTGAGTCAAGACAAGAGAAGCTACACACATGCCTTCCATGAATAAATTTTCAGGCTTCTGTGTCCTTAACAAAGGAATTTACACTGGAAGTTTGTGGAGTATCTGTCTGTCCATCCCTCTCTGGTTTAGAGTTGGCTCCCACTCATAGACCCTCCACTAGCTTTCCATGGTTTCAATTAAAAGTCTCACAGGAGGTGACTTCTCATCTCTATGTCTCAGAGCAGTTGGTGGATTTGAACTGTCCAAGAAATGCAGTCTTTGGATTAGTAGTGCAACTCTATGGCCTATATTATCAGAGCTCCTTTGCTTTGCTTGAATAAAGCAAAACAAGAAAGATTCCATTCAAACTCAAAAGTCTCCAGCTGTTTAAATTTAACAACTACCCCATGGGAGAAAGATGGATTTTTCTTGAGACTTATAGCTTCAAAATCTTGATGGAAGTTCACTATGTGTTAGCTAGAGTGCAGTGGGTTTTCATTTCTGTTATTTAAGGAACCATGGTAGCATAGTGGCATGTTCTACTAGTTGATAGGTAGACAGTTAGATTTCATCAGTTGAGCCTCAGGAGAATGATGTTGTTGTGTTGTGTACCAACAAGTTGGAACCAGCTCATAGCTGACCCTCCAACAGGTTTTCAAAGACAGTGAACCACATGAAAATTGAGAAAATTGATTACCAGTCTTTCTCTAAAGGAGAAGCGTGGGTTTGAATCACATACCTTCTGGAGAAAGATATATTTTCACACAGATTTACAGTTGTAAAAACCCAGTGGAGGCTTTTGAAGACTCAGAACTGATTTGATAATGGTGGTTTAGTCACATATTTTAGGACTCAGCTAGTTAGGAGACTGGGATAATTACAAATTGGCTTAACTTTTCAGAAAATATGTTGTCACTTTGAAGTTGCAGTGGAGGTATTTGGTTGTTTCAAGAAGAAAAAAAAAAACAGGATGAGTGGGCAGAATCATGGTCACTGTCAACACTCATCTCAGCCTGTTCAAAGTCAAGTTCAATCACAGGTCTCCTGGCTCACAATATGGAATTTCTTCTCACTTGTAAGATGGAATTTCAACTAGAAACATGCTCAAGCCTATTTAGACAGTTAACTAATCACTATAATTACTGAGGTGGCATATGGACAAAGTGAATATTAACTTCAAAATGAGAAAAATAGGAGATTGGCAAAATGTAACTAACTAGAAACAAAGAACAGTAAATTTCAAAAAGACTAATCAGCCTCACCTGGGGACACAGAGGTCCAAAGTAATGCACCATTTGACAGTACTTTAAGCCCATAAAATTTGTACAGAAAGAGTAGTAGTAGTTGTTGTTGTGTGTCATCAAGTCACCTATGACTCATAGTAACGTTTTGAACTATAGCTCTGAACCCTGCCCTGTCTTGAGCCAGTCTCACTGACTGTGACACACCAACCCCCATTGCCCTAGTTACTGTATAATACATCTCACCCGGGATCTTCCTCTCCGGCACTGTCCCTCTACCTTTCAGAGCAAGATGTCTTTTTCTGAGGATCGGCCCCTCCTGTCCACATGCACAAAATATATGAGATGGAGCTTCAAAATCCTAGCCTCCAAGGAGAAACTTGATTTCAACCTCTCTAAGACAGACCTATTTGTTTTCTTGGTCCATGGTATGTTCAAGACTCTTCTTCAGCAACACAACTCAAAGGCATTAATTCTTCTTCTATCTTTTCAACCTATATGCAGAACAGATTATCTGGGAGGCTGGGCTCTATGAGGAGAAATGTGGGGTCAAGATTGGTGGAAGATCTATCAACAATCTGCTATATGCAGATGACTTACTGAAACTGAGGAGGACCTGAAGTACTTGCTGCAGAGGGTCAAGGACTGCAGCCTCCAGTGTGGATTGAGGCTCAGTGTCAAGGAGACAAAGATTCTCACCACTGGACCAATTGGCAGCATCAGGATGGATGGTGAAGAGATTGAGATTGTTCACAGCTTTAGTCTATTTGGCTCTACAGTCAACATTCTTGGCACCAGTAGCCAGGAAATTAAAAGGCGTATTGCCATGGGAAAATCTGCTGTTAGGGACCTCTTCAAAGTGCTGAAGAGCAATGGTGTCTCTCTGGAGATTAAGGAGTGTCTTATAGAGGCCATGGTCTTTGCTATCACTTGTTATGCCTCAGATAGTTGGACAATGACTAGGAAGGATAGAAGGAGAATTGATGCCTTTGAGCTGTGATGCTGGAGAAGAGTATTGAGAATACCATGGACTGCTAGGAAAGCAAACAGATTCATCCTGGAAAGGGTTAAACCGGGTGGCTCCTTGGAGGCAAGTGAGGCTCCGTTTAACATACTTTGGACATGTTGTGAGGAGAGACCGGTCCTTGGAGAGGGACATCATGCTTAGGAGGGTGGAGGGACAGCGCAGGAGGGGAAGGCCTTCTATGAGGAGGAATCATTCAGTGACTGGGGTAATTGGGATGAGTGTGTCGGAGATGGTGCGATTGGCACAGGACAGAGCAGGGTTTAGGGCTGTTGTACATAGGGTCGCTGTGAGTCGCAAGCGACTCGACAGGACATAACATCTTTCTTAGTCATATCCAGCTCTCTGATATATAGCAAGTAATTGTAAAGACCATGGCCCGAATCAAGCACAGTCTCAATGACCAATTAACAATGATATGAAACTTTTCCTACCCTGTGCCATCCTCACCGTCTCCAGCACACTTGAACCCAGTGCTACAATCACTCAGTCAATACATCTAATTAAAAGTCTTCCTCTCTTATGCTAATCTTTCACCTTCCCAAGCATCATTTCCTTTCCCAAGGACTAATCCCTCCTAACAACGTGGCCAAAGTATGTGAGATGAAGTTTCACCATCCTTGCTTCCAGAGAGCACTCTGGTTTCTCTTTCTTCAAGACAGACCTGTTTGTTCTCTTGCAGTACATGAGCTATTCAGTCCTCTTGTCCAACACAACTCAAAGCATTCATTTCTCTGGGGCAGGCAGGGTGGAGACCCAGAAAATATGAAAACCTTTTTCTGCATTCGTTGATGTCTCCTTTGTACACCTGAACCTATACTTTCAGACAAGGATTTTGAAATGTCATTTACTCTTAGGTGTAGACGGTAGATATGGTCTATTTTGCATCCCTTGGTATGGATTATTATTCTATTGGGAAGAACTATTAGCACTTCTTCAATTTATAAACCTGAATCAGTGAACTGAAACCTCACTAAACTGACGTCCCCCCCATCTATATTTGTTAAAAAGTAACATAATGATTGGCAGCCCAAATCCATCACCCACTCTGAGGGAGAAAGATGGGAAGGTACTTCCTCTCCTCAAGATTTGCAGCTTCAGAAACCAAACGAAGGCTTGATGAGCAGGGACTGACTAGCCCCAGTGTGCTTGGCTTTGGTTTGGCCCACATGGAAGGAAAGCCTACGAGTGAGCAGATTAGCAATCTTGGAGGTTCCCTCCACCTCCAAGCCCTTTCTGATTTCCATACCATTAGGAATAGACATGTAAACTAGTGCTATCAGCAGTTGTCTGTCATTGCCTTTAGTAAGGGTCTTGGCATGGTATGACTAACTTTTCTTTCTATCCACTGGTGTGCTCTTTTATCACTGAGACACAGTTTTGCATGTCTTTTGACTTTTGGTAACCTTTTCCTATTTACCAGGCAAGTAGTAAATTTTCTGAGTAGTGCCCAGCTCATTGGTTCAGCTGCTAAGTGAAAGTCCAGAGACTTGAGTCCATCCTGACATACCTGAAAGAAAAGATGATGGCTCTAGTGACCTTCTTCCAACTAATTAGCCAATGAAATGACGTTCCACACGAAGTACACATGGGCTGTGATGAGTCAAAATTTACTCAATCACAGTTAGTTTTTATCCATTTCTTCCTTTTTCTTTTTTTCCTTTCCACTGGGATTTGGCACCAAGAAGTGTATAATCCATTTTCTCCGTTCTGATACTATGTCATATTTGGGGAAGTCATTGAATCTATTAAACCCACCATTATTTTTATTTTAAAAGTAGGAATGACACGTTCTTCAAACTTTGGCCAGGTTTGATCAGGATTATATGCAAGAAATACCTATAGAAACTAAAATCCCATGTGGTGTTGCTTGTTAGGTGCTGTTGAGAAGGATATGACTCATAGCGATCCTATGAACAAAAGATCTGAACCCTGTTCTATCCTGTGACATCTCATACTTCTTAACACATACGAGCCCATCACAGCAATCACTGCATCAATCCATCCAGTTGAGGATCTTCCTCTATTTTGCTAACACTCTACCCTTCCCAGCATGTCATTCTCCAAGGAATAGCCCTTCTTAGCAACATGCACAAAGTATGTGAGGTGAAGCCTCATCATTCTTGTCTCCAAAGAGCACTCCAGCTGCACCCTCTCCAAGACATGTCTGTTCATCCTCTTGTCCATCCATGGGATGTTCAGTGCTCTTCTCCAACACCACAGCTTGAAGTCACCAATTCTTTTTCTGTCATGCTTATTCTCTGCCCAGCTCTCAAATGCATAGCAAGTAATGAAAAAGGCCATGGCCTGAATCATATGTACCTTAGTCCTCAAACTGATATCATCACTCCTCAATAATTTGGAGAGGTCCCCAACTCCAAATTTTCCCAGTGCAATGCATTCCTTTATTTGTTGACTGCAAGGGTGTTAATTATGTATCCAAGCAAGATAAAGCTGCTGACAGTTGCAATCTCCTTTCCATCCATCATGATGCTGCCTATCTGTCCAGTGGTAAGAATCTTTGTCTTCTTGACAGTGAGATGGAATCCATACCAAAGGCTGCATTCCTTTATTTCTGCAACAAGTGCTTCAAGTCCTCATTTTTAGCAAGCAAGGTTGTATTATCTGTATAATCCAGCTTATTGATGTGCCTTCTTCCGATCCTGATGCCACACTCCTCTTCGTAGAATGCAGCTTCTCAGATAAATTGCTTAGTATACAGATTGAATAGATATAAAGAGAGAATACAATCTGACTCACTCCCTTCTCATTTTAAGGTATGCAGTGCTTCCCTGCTCTGTTCATACAACAACCTCCTGGTTCAGGTATAGGTTCTGCATGAACACAATCGAGTGCTTTGGGATTCCCAATCTTCTTAATGTCATCCATAACTTGTCATGATCCACACAGTTAAACACCTTTGCATAGTCAATAAAGCACAAACAGACCTTCTTGTATTGCTTACTTTAAGCCAGGAAAGTAATTAAGATAGACTGATTAAGAGAATATGAAGCCGGATGGACCATCTACTTCTAAATAATAGGCCTTTGGATGAACACTATGAATGAAAACTGAAAAAAGAAGATATTTATAGTAGTGTAGTAGTAAATCACTGATTAGAAGTCAGTTTAAATGAGAAAAAAAATAAAAGCAAATATCATTTAATAATTGGAACATGGAATGTATGTAATTTGAATGTTGGAAAACTGGAAATTGTTAAAAATTAATAGAATGCATGAATATCAACATACTAGGCATTAGTGATTGAAAGCAGCACTGGCATTCACTTCCTAAACAACACGCCTCCAGAAATACTCTAAACTTTGATAAATACAGATAATTGCAGAGGGGCTTCAGGCCTTTTGTTCATAGGGTCGCTAGGAGTCATACTCGACTCGAAGGCAGTCAACTATAGCAACAAGGCATTAGTGAAATGAGATGGACTAGCTTTGGCCACTTTAAAATGGCATGATGCTCTGCTAAATATTGCACCTCTATATTCCACTATCAACTCTCTGGGCACCAGCAGTCAGGAAATCAAAAGGTGGATTGCATTAGGGAAATCTGTTGTTAGGGACCTCTCTAGAGTGCTAAAGAACAACAGTCTAAGTCTAGAGACTAAGTTGTGCCTGATTCAGGCCCTTCTCTTTGCAAGTACTAAGGATAACAGAAGAATAGATGTCTTTGATTTGTGGTGCAAAAGAAGTGCATTGAACATTCCATGGACCACCAAAAGAATAAACAGTTCTATACTGTGTTAGTAAAACAAAGCTGCTCCTTAGAGGCAAATATTTTAAAGCTGTACCTTACATACTTTTGACACATGGCCAAGAAGGACCAGTGCTTAGAGAAGGATATTATGCTTAGAAGGGTAGAGGGACAGCACAGGAGAGGAAGATCAAGGATGAGATGGATTGATATGGTAACTGGGGTAATGGGAATAAGTATGTCAAAGACAGTGACACTAGTTCAGGATAGAGCAGGGTTCAGAGCTATTGTACGTAGGATCACTATGAATCACGGAGATTTGAGGGCACATAACAACAACAAGAAGAACAACATGAGATTCGAGGGCGCTCTGATGGCTTTTTGTTAGGAGTTGCAATACCAACCTAACGGCCTGTGACTTTAATCCATCAACCCTTCTTCAGAAGATGGGCAATCTCCTCCTGTGCATTTTACAGCCTCTGAAAACCCACAAGAGGGTCAGCTATGAGTTAGTTCTGTCTCTACGACACATAGCAAGAAGATGAGATGCTACTATATGTGCTTTGGGGACAAGATCTTTTTATTATTATTATTATAAATGAAATGTTACAGAGATTTTGGATTTCCATTCATTCGTTGTTGCACTTTTTTCCCTGCTCATCCCCCTCCCCTCATTCGCTTTTCTCTTTGAAGAGTAAAAGGAAAATCCTTTCATTGTTATACAATCCCTCCCCTCAAGTCCACTCCACTATGCAGCCCTCATTCTGGAATCCTGCCATGAAAATAATACCTAATCATATAGCCCTTTTAAACAGTTCTCTCCCTCGTCTGTTTCAATATTTATCCAATCTTCCTCAGTCTTCCCCTCAACCCCGAAGTCAGTGTCATTTTACAACAGTGGCACTATACAGTATTTGTCCTTTTGTGAATGAGATACTTCACTCAGCATAATGTCCTTCAGGGTCACTTATTTTGACTAACATTTCATGAGTTCCTTGTTTTTTCAATGCAGCATAGTATTCCATTGTGTGAATATACCAGAGCTTCTCTATCCATTCATTGATGGGCACTTGGGTTGTTTCCAGCTCTTTGCTATTGTGGACAAGATCTTTTTAACTGTTGACATATTTTTTTTTAATTTTAGAGGAACAATTCCATGCATATGCTAAGTGTGTGGCAGGAACTAGAATTGTATTTGTTGTTAGGCTCTTTCAAGTGGACTTTGAATCATAGTGGTCTTCCTAGCAATGCAATGGACAACAGATCTAAGCCTTAGTCATCCCTGCACCGTCCACCCTCACAGTCTCCTCTGCGCTTACACCCTTACGGCAGTCACTTATGTAAATGTACATCCTGCACGGTCTTGTTCCCCTTCTCTGACGCTACACTTTTTCCAGACACCATGTCTCTCTGTGAGGTCTAGGCCTCCTGATAATATGCCCAAAGTCCATGATATGGGCCTCCCTGTCTTTGAAGGAGACCCTACTTAACTTCTTCTAAAAAAGAGGAATGGAAACACTAAAAATCAAACACATTAATATGAATAACAGTCAAATATTCCAAATAGTCCAATATTCTAAGTGGGATAAACAAAACTTGTTTCAGGTCAGTTTAGGTTAGATTTTTTTTTCCCCAAAAAATGTACTTTTAAAAATGTATTTCAATAAGTGTGGGTTTGGTTTGTTTGGTTTTTAGTATGGTGATGAAAAACTATCTACCTTTATCCCCAAGGTTTGAATATCTGAATACGGAATCGCTTTCCTTATCAGGATGATCAAGCAGATTTCATTAATAAAAAAGTTAAGTGCCTTGATTTGCAGGTCACTTTGATGGGCTTTTCTCCATTTGGTGTATGAACAAATAAACAATGAATGAGAGTTCCCAAGCTCAAATCTTTCTGGAAACAGAGCAGATTTGGACTTCCTGACATATATTGAGCTGCCACTACTAAAGTACAGCTAAAAATGATAAAAATAAGAGAAAGAAGCAACAGTAAAAGAGAAGTATCTTCTAGAGCTCAAGCATCTACTCCCTTTCTCCTCAGCTGATTCAAACTCAGAAATGCAGTTTTGTTCCCTAAATGACAATGGAAATATCATAGAGCTAGCTGAGAGGCAACCCTGCTTACGTTTCCATTATTCCTCATTTGGACCCCCTCCTCATCATGTTGGCACATTTTTTTTTCGTGCTTATCATATGTATAAAGCATTTCTAAATCGCCTTTGAAGGAAGCAGTTTGACATGCTAAATTAAACGGCGCTCCAGAGACATTTGTTTGAGGCAGCAAAACAAACTCAACTAGACAAAAAAAAAAAAAAAAAAAAAAATGCCGAGCCCATCAGATCTGGAGCCATATTTCTCCTTGTCTGCATGTTAAACGGCAATAATATAAATGAACGCGAACCGCTTGGCGAGCTGGGAGAAAATAAGCTGAAATTACGACGCTGGCGAGTGAAAGTGGAAATGGGCGGAATGTGATGATAACGTGATGGGTGGGGACCCGAGCCTTCATTAGAGCGTCTCGCTCATTTCTCACTCATTTCATTTCCAGTTATAAAGTCCAGTGAAATGGATCTTGGTAATTGCAAAGCTGATTGCTACATCAGTTTGGGGGAAAATGAATATCGCTATTACTTATCTCCTTCCCCTTCTCCCTTCCTCCCTCTCTTCTGCTACATCCATGGGATTTTCAGAGAGCTTTTCCGAACTATCCGGAGGATCGATTGAACTCTTTAGTAGTTTTGACATGTCTATGGCCTGTGGGCACCAGTGCAATTTTCTCTTTAAAAAATGAGTCATGATACCATCAGCACATGACAAGCTAGAGCTGACGCATTGGTACCATGGATATAAAGGCTCTTTCCTCTGCCAAGGAGGTAGGGGACATGGATTTACAACATGTGAAAAACTTACTTGCTTATGTAAAATCGTAGAAGGAAATCAAAGAAGGCCGGAAGACTGCTGAATTGTGCTAGAGACGAGGGCAGCAGAAATTTCACATCCAGTGTGTTCCTTCTCAGTGAAACACATGGCTGTTTGATAACTAGTTAGTTCTTCAAATTAAACCGGGAGAAACCTCTGGGTTAGGTGTGTCATGTTAACACACTCGGAAAGTGAGTTAAGGGTTGGCCAGGTCATGGACAACAGGTACTGCTCACTTTTGCCAGGAGAAGGAAAGAGGCCAACATTTCACCGATGTTTTCACAGCTCTTTCTGTGTCTTTTGGAGATAGCAATGATTGTCAAGTTGAAGGAGATGCATATAGATTGTATCCAAAATATGTTGGCAGGTTTTGACCTACAAGTAGGGGAACGAACTTGACGTTCAACTTGACTTTAGCCTATGTGTGGGGATGAACTTCAGCCCCAATGCCAAGGTATTATTCTCAATCTGTGGAAGCTGGTCCCATATGTTCATTCAGGCCACCTAGAGTAATTACACAGAGGCTTTATCTGCAGATAGCAGAGGAATAAAGGACATTGGGATGAAGGTTTACTGTCTGTATAACTTTCCTAGGGCTTCCATGAATAAATATATGACCAATTCAGAAAAGTAGTGATCCATTAGGGAGCTCTCATGGCCTAGTGTCAAGAATCTGCACTGCAATCTTGAAGGCAAGCAGTTGGAGACCACCAGCTGCTCCACAGAAGAAGGATGGGCAGTCTTCTCCTGGGTGATTAACTGCCTCTGAAAACCGGCTGGAAGGTCAGCTATGGGTTGGTTCTGACTCAATCGGACAAGACAACAGTGATCTGTTATCTCACAGTGTGTGTTCACATTTGGGCTCTTGTGGACTGTGTTCATTTTTTTCAATTCCCCTTTCGTCTTTCATATAAAAAACTAACGGTCTGTTCCACAGTCAGCCTCTCACCTTGTTCTTACTGCTGATAATGAGTTTCCATCATCACTTTCCCCAGATGTAGTCAGCCTGATTCCTGTACGATCTATCAAGTGAGCTCCATGTGTGCGGTCACAGTTTACATTTTTAAAGAAAGCATTTTCAATGAGTAACTTATTAGTTACATACAGTTCTATTATTACATCTTTTGTCTCATTTATTCTCCCAAGGGCATATTTCATACTTCTGGCCAAAGCCAAGATCTTTTCAATCACTTCATATACATGTGAAAGTGGGACCATAAATAATGAAGACTGAGGAAAAATTGATGTCTTTCAATTATAGTTTCATGAAAATATTGAAAATACCATGAATTGTCTAAGAAACAAACAAATCCATGCTGAAAGAAATGCATAAAGAGTGTTACTTCAGCACAAAAATGCTAAGACTTTGTCAGACAGATTTGAGGCATTTTGTCAAGTGGGACTAGTTCTTAGAAAAACACTTCATGTGGAAAGATGGTGGGTCAAAGGAGAAAAGGGAAACCCTTGAAGAGATAGACTGGAGCAATGACTGCAGCGGTGTGCTTGGACATAATGAAAATGATGAAGATGATACAGGATCAGGGAAATTTTAGCCCTCCTGTACATAAAGTCACTATGAGCTGAAGTTGACTGGACAGCCCCTAACAACAAATAGCAACATGGAATTGATGCCTTTGAGCTGTGGTGTTGGAGAAGAGTATTAAGAGTATCATGGCCTGCTAGAAAAACAAACAGATTCATCTTGGAGAGGGTTAAACCGGGCTGTTCCTTGGAGGCAAGGATTCTGAGGCTTCGTCTGACATACTTTGGACATGTTGTAAGGAGCGAGAGGTCCTTGGAGAGGGACATCACGCTTGGGAGGATAGAGGGACAGCGCAGGAGGGGAAGATCCTCCATGAAGTGGATTGATTCAGTGACTGGGGTAATCGGGATGGGTGTATTGGAGACAGTGTGATTGGCACAGAACAGAGTAGGATTTAGGGCTGTTGTTCATAGGATTGCTATGAGTCACAAGCAACTCAACAGCACATAACAACAACAACAACAACAGACGTTGTTAATTACAATCGAGTCAGCTGCAACCCAAGACAATCTTATGGACAGCCTACCGAAACAATTCCAGTCCTGCATCATATTATAATCATCTGCATGGATGAGTCTGTTGTTGGGGCTATTACTATAGTGTTCTCCAAGCTAGAGGTCTCATTCTACCTCATGGTATCAGACAACAAGCTGCAACGAGTCACAGGATTTCCACTGGCTTTTATATTAGAGAAAATGAAGAAAGAAAAAGTAAAGACAAGGCATTTCACAATGTTGGAGTCTGCTTCCAACTTTTGTATCTCATTTCTAGTAACTAAAAGTAATCAAGACATTTATGCTATTAAATTTCTTATTTTTGCAAAATAAGGAGCTTGGGAAATAGTGTTTCTCTCTTGCTGAATCATTTTTTTTTTAGTTTTTTTTTGAATCATTGTTTTACGTGAGCATTTGTGTTTCTAACATTAAATACCATACTCATTCTCTCAACTTCCTCCATCCCTAATCACTTGCAATCTGACTTTTGTCTACCGTTTCACAGTTGGGATTTATGAAATCCTTCAAATTGTCAAATTCAAAGGCATCCACTTAATCCCATTCTTCTTGGACACCATTGGGTATCTGACACTGTGAGTCACTCCCTGAGACCATATGTGGAGATGTGTTTTTATGTTTCAGTGTCATATTCCTAGGAAAAGATACCATAGCTTTCATCAGAATTTCAAAGAGGAGTATGACATAGAAAAAGGTCTTTAAAGTTAAATAATAGGAGTTTCAAAAAAGAAAAGAAAAGCAAAATAGTTCCTGAATGCTAAAGAAAAGTCAAGAAAATACCAAGAAATCTGTACTCTTTCTTGAGTTTGGCTTTTAGGAAGTCATTGGAGGCCGTTGTCAAAATAGTTCTATGATGTGTTTGAGATAAAAGCAACCTATTGCAAAAACGGAGTTGAAACGTGAAAGAAAAGTGATGAAGTGGGAACATCAAATGTAGTCCACACTTTTCAGAAGGAAGTCTCCTTTTAATCACGCTAACCATTTTAATCTGCAGGAATGATTTGAAATTTAAATTCAAAAGGGCTGTCTGGCAGCATGTGTAATAATAATCCATTAAATTCCCTCATTTCATTGAATTGATACCGAGATATTTTATCTAAGCTGATAAAAAGAGTTTGGCAGATTTAAGCCTAGATCTCAAGTTTCCAGATTCTTACAGGCCAATTCCTTCCTTCATAGTGTTTTGCTATTTATTATTGATAACGTTCCTTATTTGCTTTCCACCCAATCCGAAGACTGTCACAAGCATATCCCTGTAGTTCTTATCAAGATTTCTTTGTAAAGGGCCTGGGTGTTGGGTCAAGATATTTGAGTTTTAGTTTGATCAATGTGAACCCTGAATCTGTTTCTTAATCTGTGATGTCAAGATAATAAGGCATTCCATTTATTGTGGATTTTAAGAGGGACTACATGTAAAAGCATTGCATAGACTGATTAGTCCATAGAAATCAGTGAGTCTATTATTTCCATGACTCTTGCATTGTTTTACATGGTGCAGTGCAGAATATGGTCAAGGGTGAGGGCTTTGAGTTCTCAAAGTCATCAAAACAGATGTAATAGCTATTTTAGAAATGTCATTATACTATCATATCACTATGAGATTAAGGTAAAAGTTTTAAAACAAATGAGTAAAGGAATCAGGATTGGCATTAGTCACTCCACCTTATTATTCAAAGACTATCATTTAACCTAGCAGTGGTTTAAACTCTATTTTCCATGTATCTCCATGGTCATATGGAACAGATGAATTGCATGCCCGATAGCCCCTTTCATTGCAATCTCTACACCTAGTAATTATGTTGGTTTCCTTGACATAAGCAGAAAATCTATTGTCCTTTAGAAGCAGAAGTACCAAATATCAGATGCCTCACAATGACAGGCTCAGAGGCAGATAGCTGTGCCACGTGATGCACACAGAGTTCTTCAATTCACACTTTACAGAAGATTCTAGTGGCAGTCACCCACTCTTTTATTCATTGTATTGAGTTGAAACCAACTCTCATCTGACCCTCCAGCAGGTTTTCAGAGGCTATAAATCACATGGGAGGAGATTACTTTTGTTTCTCCCAAAGGCGCTAGTGGATTCGAATCAGCAGGATGACTCCTTACACACGAGACGTTCCTCTCTTGGACAACTTCTTTAATTCAACAAAATCATCCTGAAGGCTCTCTGCTCATGACCCAGAAGCCGTCCAACCCTGCTTTGAATTCACTACACCATCCTAATTTCCACAACGTGTTCTAGGACTGTGGAGAAGATCTTGCCAAAGAGACACACTAGTCCTACATAGACCTCTCTGAAATGCTTTGCAATTATGAAAAAAAAAGTCAATTCAAAAGAAATCAGATGCTCTCCCCCTTTTAACTACATGTTGTGAAACTATCTTTACAAAGCCTCAGGTCCCTTGGTGGCTTATATCATTTGTGTTCAAGTGCCTAATGATATGCTTCCACAAAAATCACAGCCAAGGACCCTCAGAGCAATTCAGCTTTTTAACACATGTTGTTACCATGAGTCCAAATTGACCACATAGTAACTGGTTATTTTGGGATTTCACAAAGACTCTTTTAAAGCATGTTACATTCCATCATGTGAATGTACCACAATCCGACTGTTGTTGAACATTTGGGCTGTTTCCATGTTCGTCTAAGGGTGAATAACGCTGCTATGAATATTGGTGTACAAGTCTTCATTTGTGCCTTAGTTCTCATTTTCTTGGAGTATATTCCAAGCAGTGGATTAGCTGGGCCGTATGGAATGTGTATGTTCAGCTTTTTGAGAAAACACCAGGCTGCATTCCAGAGTAGTTGTACCATTTCACAATCCCACCAACAGTGTATAAGAATTTCTACCACTGAACATTCTGTTAAACTTTGCCACTGCTACTGGGATGAGACGCTTTCTCATTGTGGTTTTGATGTGCATCTTTCTTATTGACAGTAATTTCAGGCACTTCTTCATGAGCACTGTATCTGTTGGCCATCCGAATATCTTCTTCTGTGAAAAGTCTTTCCATGTCTTTTATCCATTTTGTAATTGAGTTATCAGTCTTTATCTTGTGGAGACTCAGGAGTATTCTGTAAACTTTTGATATGAGATCCTTGTCTGAAATGATATTGCCAAATGTTGTGGAGGTTTTTTCCCCAGTCAGTAGGTTTTCTCTTCCCTCTGTTGGAAAATGGTTTTTGAGGGTGTTTTGGGATTTGGGGGTTTCTATTAATTTTAATGAAAGTTTACAGAGACTTTGGATTTCTGTTCATTCATTGTTGCACTTTTCTCCCTGTCCAACCTCACCCCTAGTTTGCTCGTCTCTTTGAAAAGTAAAAAAAAAAAAAAAATGCTTTCATTGTTACAAAATCCCTCCCCCCAAATCCACTCCACTCCACTATGCAGCCCTCGTTCTGGACTCCTGTCATGACATTAATACCCAATCATATATACCTTTTAAACAGTTCTCTCCCACATCTGCTTCAATGCAGTATACATGTTGTTGTTGTAATGTGCCATGGAGTCACTTGCAACTCATAGCGACCCTATGTACAACAGCCCTAAACTGTGCTCTGTCCTATGCCAATTGCTCTGTCTCTGACACACCCATCCCGATTACCCCAGTCACTGAATCAATCCACCTCATAGAGGGTCTTCCACTCCTGCTCTGTCCCTCCACACTTTCAAGGATGATGTCCCTCTTCAAGGACCGGTCCCTCCTTACAATATGTCCAAAGCATGTTGTTAGAAGAAGCCTCAGAATCCTTACCTTCAGGGAGTTGTCCAGTTTAACCCTCTCCAGGATAAATCTGTTTGTTTTCCTAGCAGTCCATGCTACCCTCAATACTCTTCTCCAGCACCACAGCTCAAAGGCATCCATTCTTCTATCCTCCTTAGTCACTGTCCAACTCTCTGATGCATAACAAGTGATA
>NW_006399862.1:2307791-2324663 GCF_000299155.1 Elephantulus edwardii
GAAACACAGATATACATTCCTATGGTATTCCCTGCTTTCAGCCAAGATGCATCTAACAGTAGCTACAATATCTCTAGTACCAAGACCCCTTTTAAACCCAGCCTTGACTTCTGGCAGTTCCAGTAGGTTTGGGATAATCTTCAGTAGAATCTTGCTTGCATTTGAAATCAATGGTATTGTTCTATAGTTTTCACACTCTTTTGGGTCTCCCTTTTTTGGGATTGGAACAAATAAAGATCTTTTTCAGTCAGTTGGCCTAAATATTGTTCTCCAGATTTCTTGGCACAACTTAGTGAGCACATCCAGGCCAGCATCTGTTAGGTGAAATATGTCAGTTGGTGTATCATCTATTTCAGCAGTATATATGATTTATCCCATATTTCTTAGTCTTCCCCCAACCCTGATGTCAATCAGTCTTGTTTAAAACTGTGGCACTATGCAGTATTTGTCCTTTTGTGACTGAGATATTTCACTCAGTATAATGGAAAATGTTTTTGACACACAGAGAGATTTAATCTCCAGAAGGTCCCATTCGTTAATTTTATCCTCTTCTAGTTGTGTATTTATGGCTATATTTGTCAGTCTTTTTATACCATGAGGTAGGCCTTCTAAGCTTGGTCCTACTTTTTCCTCTTATGATCTTTATAGTTTTGGATTTACCCCAAGTTCTCTGATCCATCTTGAGTTCATTTTTTTTGTGCATGGTGAGAAGTATGCACCCTGCTTCAGCTTTTTGCAGTTAGCAGTCCAGTTTTTTCAACCCCATTTTTTGGGGGGTGGGGAGGTGGAATCAATTCTATGCAGCATGTAGAAGCCACAATTTTAAGAAGTAATAAATAACTTGGGAGGGGCTGGAAAACATTATGCTAAGTGAACTAAGTCAGTCCCATAGGACAAATACTATATAAGACCATTAATATAGAAATAGAAAGATAACTAATAGAACATGTATGAGGATTCAAGCAGGGGAGGGTATGAGCAGAGGGGTGAGGATGGGCAGGGGGTGATCATAGGGTCTCACAATGTAATGGGTAGAGGGATGTGTGGGTAAAAGAAATGGGAAAGATCTGGTATGAAAAACAATGTATATAAATTTTTAACAAACTAGTATAAAATATTTCTTATAAAAGAAAAAAAAAGCAGGTTACAGAAACTAGCCAGTTTAATCCAATAACTGAACAATTCTAAGAGCTAAATGTTACTAATTCATATCATGGATGCAGAAATTAAGTTAAAGAGCGATCACGAAATTTACCCTAAACAGTAGATAGGTTTCATTCTCGGGTGGAAACCCTGGCTTCCCTCTCTGGCCTTTTTCTACACTCGATGGCACACTACATTATAAAGTCCGGGAGACACTTTGCAATTTCGAGCTCCTCTCACTTACTGGAGAGGTTGAAGTAGGCTAGGACTGTCTCTCCTGACGCTGGTTGTGACTGTACTTGTCATGAAATGGAGCTGGCTCATGACTTCCCGTATGCTGATACCAGCACAATTGTGAATTATGTGAGACACAGACGAAGGAGACCATTCAACTGTAGAAAATGACTCGGCTTCCTCTTGGTCTCCCTACTTCCTTCACAAGACAATGCATCTGTGTTTTTATGCTCTGAAAATTGCTCTCTCAAAAAGCAAATGGAATCAAGAGACTAAATGAGGGAGGAAAAAGTTATTTGGGCCTTTTTTACTTTTTTTTTTTTTTAACAAAAGCTTTCAAATTAATCTCATGTGCTTGAGAATTTACAATTTCTTCCCAAAGGGAACAATCTCTATTAAAACTAAGTCAGCAGGGTCCCATTTGGGCTCCTGGCCCCTCTCCCCTGCTGAGCCAGGAGGAAGCCTGCTGCCCCCACGCCAGCTGTTCCAGAAGCCGGGGCCTGCTCCACCTCCAGGGACATTAGCTGTAACCTTTCAGTTCTTTGATTCAATCACACAGTCGTGTAATTAAATTCCAATAGTCAAGTTTCAGGGGCAGAGGAGGCAAGGCTGGGCCCGTCCCAGTTAGGCCAAGCAGATGGCAGACACTGGGCCTGGAACCTGCTCACATTGCATGGTGCTGGGCTTTGCGTTGAGTCCCATTAAATACAGGCAACAAAAAGGTCCAGTTGGTTGGCTTGGAGCATGAAAGCATCTTCACCTGCTTCCGTGAGATAAGCCGCTATGTATTTTTAATGTACACTTTTATCTCTCCTTGGCAGTCAAGATGGTTTCCACGTGATAGCCAAACCATAAGGTAAGCAAAGCTAATAGGTCTGATTTGTAGACAGCATATGGACCCCCAGGTTCCAATTAATGCATTCTTTCTTCTTCTGTTGTCGAAAGCTTTTTAAATGTTGACGAAGAGCTTCCAGGATTGAGTTTAAAGATGCTTCTTCAATTTGTTTAACATTGTTTATAGCCAGGTGTTATTTCAACATCTGATTGAAGTCTGTTTTATGATTTTACCAAGAAGACATTAGCTGCACCTCCTACCTAGTTAAATTAACATTATGTTGCCAAGGATATAGTGAAATTGAAATTTCCCTTCTCTGTGGGTAAATGTGTAAATGAGTAAGAACTTTTTTTTTTTCAAACATATGCATACCTGCCAATTATTCAAAATATGCAAGCACAAAGAATACATGATGTAAAATATGTGCAAGACTGAAAAAAATCTGAACTGCCATTATTAATAAATTAATATTGGTACTTTTAAAAAAATTTTACTATTTTTTGTGTGTATACCATCAAATCAGATCTGACTGGTAAAGGCGGAGATTGTTCCTCTTCCAGCAGAGCTTCTGGTGGATTCAAACCACATACCCCTAGGATTGCAGTGTGGCTTCTTGCCACTAGGCCACCAAAGGCCCCTTGGCAAATAATATGAAATATTTTGAAAAGAATACTTTGATATAAAAATTAATCCTGGAGGATCCAAGTCTCTCTAATCATTCTATATTTTAAAAATAACACCCACATTAGAAAATTGTTGCATTAGTCTCCTCTGACTGGTAGGAATATGAAGGGTTGTTTAAAATTCTGTGCTACATGTGTTGCATTTTAAAAAAGAATTTTAACAAAAGCATATATTACAATTGCATATATATATATAGAGGAAATTTCCTATATATAGGAAACACTATTTACAAATGGGTGGTACAGCTTACTCTTAACTACAAACTTTCAAGCTGGTGGTTTGTATCCACCTAAAGATGCTTTGGAAGAAAAATCTGGCAATCTTGAAAAATTAAGGAGCACAAAAAACTTTCGGCATTGTTGTTGTTGTTGTTATGTGCCGTCAAGTCGCTTGCGACTCATAGCAACCCTATGTACAACAGCCCTAAACTCCGCTCTGTCCTGTGCCAATCGCACTGTCTCTGAACTCCCATCCCAATTATCCCAGTCACTGAATCAATCCACCTCATAGAGGCCTTCCTCTCCTGCGCTGTCCCTCCACCCTCCCAAGCATGATGTCCCTCTCCAAGGACCGGTCTCTCCTCACAACATGTCCAAAGTATGTTAGACGGAGCCTCAGAATCCTTGCCTCCAAGGAGCCACCCGGTTTAACCCTTTCCAGGACAAATCTGTTTGTTTTCCTAGCAGTCCATGGTATTCTCAATACTCTTCTCCAGCACCACAGCGCAAAGGCATCAATTCTCCTTCTATCCTCCTTGGTCATTGTCCAACTCTCTGATGCATAACAGGTGATTGCGAAGACCATAGCCTGTATCAGATGCACCTTAGTCTCCAGAGAGACACCATTGCTCTTCAGTACTTTGGAGAGGTCCGTAACTGCAGACTTTGCCATGGCAATGCGCCTTTTAATTTCCTGGCTGCTGGTGCCAAGACTGTTGACTACAGAGCCAAGCAAACTAAAGCTGTGAACAATCTCAATCTCTTCACCATCCATCCTGATGCTGCCAATTGGTCCAGTGGTGAGAATCTTTGTCTTCTTGACACTGAGCCTCAATCCATATTGTAGGCTGCAGTCCTTGACACTCTGCAGCAGGTGCTTCAGGTCCTCTTCAGTTTCAGCAAGGGGGGAAAAAACCCACAACATATTGTAATATCCTGAGCAGCTATGAGTCAGAAACCTAATACAATCAAATATATTTGTTGTTTATTTACAAATGACCATGTGTTTTTATTTTGCTTTATTTTGAGTGAAATCTTAGCAAATTGAGTTCTAAGAACTCAGAAGCATTTTGTTTTGTAACATTGGTTGCATTCACTTGCTCCTGGGTTAGCTAATTCCCTTGTCCTTGCTTCTGATCCCTTCCTGTTTTCAGGGCTTTCTCTCTGGGCAAACACTACCCTTCTGACTCGTGAATACTAATGAGTGTGTACTTCCCTGATACTGTTTCTCATTTCATAGTTCTTCTATCACTTGGCACGAAGTTGAGCCACAGAGATGAGCACAAGCCTGAAGGGAATCCAAGGGCCATCATCTGATTTTTTTTTTTTTTAAAGAAAAGAACAATCTTTAATGACAATTTACATAAAACAGTTCAAGTGGGAGAAGAATGAAAGAGACATATTTGTAACATAAAAGAAGGTTGGTGACCTGCACAATTAAACAATTTTCTCAAGAAAATGCCGGTTGTGAGGGTTTCACCAGCCTCTATTAGACCAGCAGACATGATCTTTGCTATGATGTTTTGTGTTTTGTCCCATGATTTTCTCACACTCTGTCCAGGACTTCCTAATGTAATCCCGATTGGAGCTGCCAGTGCTGGTAGCGAGGAGGCATTGTCTAGTTCTTCCAGTCTCGGTGTCATGGAGGCTGAGTTCATTTGGTCCACTAGACTTCCAGAGTAATTGTTTCCTTACACCTGATTTTCTTCACTCTTCTTTGCTCCAGATGGAAAGAGGACACAGTAGTTTCACCTTAGACAACTGTTCACCAGATTTTTAATATTCCAGTTTCTACTTGCTAAAGATGGTTGCAGAACATTGGGGGAGGGGGTGTACACTCTTGATTAGCTGATCCTCCAATGGATTTTCAGAGACAGTAGATCATCTGAGAAAATATCACCCTTCTTCTCCCTCATGCTGATGGATTCAAGCCTCTAGGTTGGCAGTACAAATTCTTACAACTAAGGAACTTTTATGTATATTGTTGTTACTCTTGCTGTTGTTAATTACCATCAAATCAACTATGACTCGTGGCAAGCCAGGGAATTTTGCTCTATCCTGAGCCAACCCCACTTTTTCTGCCCCATCTGACCCCATTACCACAGTCACCATATCAATCCATCTTATCCAGTCTTCCTCTCCAGAGCTAACCCTTCCACACATGATGTCCTTCTGAGAATGGTCCCTCATGACAGCATGCCCACATATCTAAGACAGGGTGTCAAAATCCTTGCCTCCAAAAAGCACCTTGGTTTCACCCTCTCCCGGACAGATTTGTTTGTGATCTTGATGACGGATGGTGTTCTCAATGCTCTTCTCCAGCACCACAACTCAAAGGCATTGATTCTTCTGTCATTCTTAGTCACTGTGTATTAATTGTGCCAGCAGTCCTTGATCCTGCCCACAACTTTTGTCCTGAGATCCTAAGTCCAGCGAGTGATTCCTTCTAGATGTGTAACCAACACATTTTCATCATTTCCCTGCTGTTGCTCGAACATACCCATGGAAATATCTGCTGTACATATAAATATGCCTGTAGAAATATCTTCTGTCACACCTCTATCAAATTCATGAATGCAGTCCCATTTGTTGTCTTATTCTATTCAGCTTGCATCTATCAGTTATCATGACATTTTTTAACTGTCCTAAACTTACGGTATAATTTTTACAAATAATTGAACAGTATAATGTTTGGCTCAGATATAAATGTCAAGGCATTTTTAAAATAGCATTTTTTTTAAAAAAAGGATTTCTTGCAATGAGTGAAATCATTCTGATATTGATCAGACAACCTTGAAAAACAAGACAATAAAGGATAATTAATCAGTTTACAGAAAGTTACATCAGCTTGACCTAAGAGGAGAAAGAGTATTTTGGAACCATGCGCCATTAGTATCAGCAAAGACCCTTAAAAGTAGAAGTGCTTTGTACTGTAATTTTAAAGAAAAAGAAAAAATCAGTGTTTTTCCAGGCTTCCCTCACTCCTTACTAAAAGCCTGCTGCGTACCTCGCTCTCTACGTCTCCCTAATCGAAGCCCACAGAGAAGAACTCGGGCACACAGATTTATTCTCCAAATGTCCCTGCAAACAGTCCAGGAACAGAGCTTACAGGAGTCCAGAGGTTAAGTGACTCGATCAAAGTCGTTCTGCGGCTGAACTCCTCTTCACTGCGGCCCTGTGTCTGTGTCTCAGGGCAGCCTCTCTCGAAGTGGCTTTCATGAAGGGAAACCAGTGAGCTTGGATCTGAGTTCCTTTTCATGTGCTTCTAGCAAAAGGAAGCAAGTTTATGTAACCTTGTGGAGAATACTAATGGATCCCCTAGCGGAAGCATTTTTTCGTCTTTCTAGAAGTTTTCTTTAATCCACCAGCAGATAGCATGAAGTCAAGATTCTGGAGATCTCTTTGTCAGGAAGTAGTATTTAAATGAATTAATGGAGCATCCTCAGACCGGACACAGAATCCCCGGACATTCTTCACCCAGGCGTGACTAGCCAAATGGCACTGCATTGATGCCATCAGGAGATTTGTCAGCTAGGATCACTGACTTGGTACCTTTCCAAGCTCTATCTGTCCCCCAGAAAAACTCTGGAAATGGCCTCAGCCTATCTATGTAAATGTTCTGTATGTTACAGGTTAGATATGTTTAAAAAGAAAATATGGTCTAAGTTCAGAAGCAGCCCTGAAATACTGAAATATCTGGCACTCACTTGTTGCCTTCTTTTTTGGCGGGCAATGGCTGTTACTGTGGCCAATGACTACGAGCCAATTTCGATTAAAGGCTACACTTTCTCCTGATTGTTCTTATGGGGTTAAAGGCAGCCTCCACTCACAGGGTTGAATATGACATTCCCTTAACAGACAAATCAAAGCATTCCATCACTCGAGAGTTAAAGGGCCATTAGAGTGCTAACGTTCAAAACCAAACACACCTGTCATTCTAGTAGATTCTGGCTCCTCGCAGTTCTATGGGCTAGAATAGAACTGCACATCAGGCTGCTAAGATTTTGAATCTTTTTGGGAAGAAATTACCTCATCTTTCTCCCCAAGAGCAGCTAGTAGTTTTGAATCATTGGCCTCCCCATCAGCAGTCCAATACCTAATCTATGACATCATCAAAGTTCCTCTAGGGTATTACTGCCTTGATTAATATATCCCAAAAATTGCTGAATATCTTTTCACACATGTCAGTCAGGAGACTAAGGAGCACCTGACTTAAGCCATAGTCTTTGCAATCGCTTGCTGTACATCAGAACGCTGGACAATGACTAGGGATGATAGAAGGAGAATTGATGCCTTTGAGCTGTGGTGCTGAAGAGTACCATGGACAGCTAGGAGAACAAACAGATTTGTCCTACAGAGGGTTAAACCAGGCTGCTCCTTGGAGGCAAATATTCTAAACTTCCATCTGACATACTTTGGGCATGTTGCAAGGCAGGACCAGTCCTTGAAGAGGGATGCCATACCTGGGAGGGTGGAGGGACAACACAAAAGAGGAAGACCCTCAATGAAATGGATTAATGCAGTCACTGGGGTAATGAGAATAGATGTGTCAGAGACAATAAGATTGGCACAAGATAGAGCAGGGTTTAGGGCTGTTGTACATAGAAGCGCTGTGAGTAGCAGGCAACTCAACAGTACATAACAACAATTTTTAAAAAATGGAAGATAGCAGTTAAAAAAACCCTATTCAAAAATTTTAAGAAAACAAATTTATTGTTACATCAAGGTTATTGATAATCCTTAAAATAATTTATCAGATAGTTTAGTCATAGATTTCTCTTCATCAACTTAATTTTGCATAACTAAAAGTAACTTGAAGAAAGACATTTATCCTGATATTTGTTCATGAATAGAAAATAATTATGTGTGTGTGTTTGTGTGTTTGTGTGTATCTCACCAAGAGAACAAACAAGTGTGTCTTGGGAAGAGTAGAACCAAGCTAAGCTGTTTCTTAGAGGCAAATTTTGGAGCTCCATCTCCCATATTTTGGGCATGTGGCCAAGAGGAAGCACTTCTTGGAGAAGGACATCATGCTTGGCAAGGTGGAGGGACAGCACAGGGAGGAAGACCCGGCATGAGATGGACTGACACAATAACTGGGGTAATGGGAGTAGGTGTGCTTGCCTTCTCTGTGGTTTTCAGCCCCTGAGGGCCTACTATGACTTGGTTTTGAATCAAAGGCACATTAAAAAAAACCCAATATATACACACATATCACTCACTCATTCATTTCTCTCAGGATGAAACTGACTCTTAGCTGACCCTGTAATGTGTTTTCTGGGGCTGTAAACTGCACAGGAGGGGATTGCTCATCTTTATCGTGTGGACGATGGTGAATTCAAAACATCAGAGAGGCATCACCTTTGGATTGGCAATGCAGCTACTATGGATTGGAACATCAGAGACCCATATACATGAACATATAAATGTGTGTATTAGACAATAAAGCGTTTTTAGATACAACTACTGCAACATATATATTTATAAACATTGTAGTAGCTCTGGTGGCCTCGTGGTAGAATCTGTGCTTCAATCCCAAAGCTACACAGATCGAATCCACCAGCTGCTCCATGGGAGAAGGATGGACAATCTTCTCCACAATGATTACTGTCTCTGAAAACCTGCCGAAGGGTCAGCTCTGTTTCCATTTCTGACTCGATGGTGGTGGTGGTTGTTGTTTGATGCTGTCGAGTCGTAGATGACTCATAGCGACCCTATGAATGAAAATCTTGAGCACTGTTCGTACGTAAGAGTTTCTGGAGGCAAGCCATTTCGGAAGTGGATGCCGCTCCTGCTTCCAGGCTTGGTACATAACAATAATAATACTTGGTACATAACAATAATAATAATAGCAGTTGTAGATCACAGTAAGTCATATTCTCTTGGTCTGATTTTTTGAAGTTTTCTAATATTTTTTATTATTAAATTTTATTAATTTTAATGAACATTTACAGGGATTTTGGGTTTTCATTCCTAAGTTTTCTAATATTTTTATGAGACAAAGTATAATGGTGGTTTTCCTTTTTTGTTTGATAAGATGAACAATATAGAGAAATCTTTTCCAAAAATATTTTTCTAGAGAAAAACTAAGTTAAATCTACTTTAAAGTGAAACAAAGTATTTCTAAAATGAAAATTTGTTAATTTCTATACTCCTTCATGAAAAGAGTGTCAGGAAATAGACTTTTTACATAATTTGAAATAACTATTCTGTACAGCACAGATGTGAGTGCATATCAGAGCATCTGATAGTTCTTTGTTTTAATATTCTCCAAATAATATATCATCTGAGATCATTAAAACATCACCTGAGAGAATGAACTCTGTCCGAAAAAGTGACATACTGTATAATTCCAACAAAGGAATTTTGAAAAGAGCAGAACTGAAGAGGCAGTAAAAATATTAGTGCTGCCTAGAATTGAGGAAGACAGAAAAAGGGGTGAACAGGCAGAACACAGGGCATTATAAGGGCAATGAAGTAAGTCTATGTGATATAGCAAAAGTGAACACACAACAAAATATTTGTTGACATCCGCAGACTTGGACAACATAAGGAGTGAACCCCAATGTAAAGGATGAACTTTGATATACCGATATTGGTTCATCAGTTGTAACAAATGTATCATGGGAATTCATAATGTGAATTATAGGAGAAATTATGTACATAAAGGAGAAGAGTGCATGTGAGAACCTTTCCGAATTTTGGAGACAATCTGTACAATTACATTCCTTTATTAAATAAAATTTGAAAGAGGAAAATCTGAGGTAATGAACAAATCATCATTAAAAACACACTTTGGATAGACTTTGAGCAATAATTGGTTTATGAAAAAAATCATCAGCAACATCAAGCATTATTAATGTGAGGTTTCCTTATGTGTAAGGAATATTGATTATTTGGTATTCTTTACTCACTGATGTAAAGTGAATCGTCTGATCTACATTATAGTCATAGTTTGCTGGTGAATAGTTTATTGGGGAGAAAGGGAGGACCTCTGGCCAGGACAGATCGCCTACCTCCAGATAAGAGTAAGCCTCCCAATGGCCTTTAATATGGGGTAGAGAAAACTCTTGTGTTTGGCTGAACTAACTTGAGAAAGCTCACCACCTAGGATGACAGCTGCCACATCTGTTGAGGTGGGCGTAGTCCACACGAGGCTGAGGTTTTCTTATCCAATCCACATGTCCCATGTCTGCAAGCCCACCCTATTGTGTCTTCCCGTTTACTTGCTCATATATAAGTGTGCTGCAGCCCCCAATAAAGTTCAGCTGGATGGACTCTCTGAACGGCTCCTGGAGTGATGTGTCTCCATCATACTTACCCCCGTCAGGGTGTTGCTGTTCGCTACTGGTGAACAGACAGCGACAATAGTTGTTTTGATTCTTATATTTAATATAATGGGGTTTTTTTCTTTTATATGTGGTATATGTGAGTTTCTAGTCCGGGCGAGAAAGTGTATGTAAGTAATTGGGTGTTGAATACCAATAGTAAGTTTAAAATTCCCTTTATTGCTCAAGATGAAGGCAAAAAGTATTGATTTATTTTAGACTTTAAGTCAAATATGCATTGCATGCTAAGATTTTCAAGAAGCCAATATAAAGTACAGAAATAGAATATGTGTCTTCCAAGTTAATTTTAACTTAAGGCATATATATATATATATATTAAAAATAGTAAGAAGAAAATAATTGGCTAACTATGTATGTGATAATCAAAATAGAGGTTATGCCAGTGTAGCAAACTTTTCACTTGAGATATTAAGTGGGTGACTAAATTTTGAAAATCTCACTAGAAAATATTTCATAAAATACTATATAACATGGTAGAGTTTAGAGAACATTATGCTAAGTGAACTAAGCCTCTGAGAATACTGCATAAGATCACTGTTGTAAAAATAGATGGATAACTAGTAAAATGTGCATAAAAGTAAAAAAGATGGAAGAAAGGGGGGTTTGCTGCTGTTGTTGGGTGCTGTTGAGTCAAGTATGACCCATAGCAAACCTATGGACAACAGATCTGAACCCTGCTCTATCCTGTGCCCTCCTCACACTTCCTGACACACGAGAGCCCACTGTGGCAGTCACTGTGTCAGTTTACCAGTCAAGGGTCTTCCTCTCCTTTGCCAACTTTCTTTCTGGGCATCATGTCCTTCTACCAATGAATAACCCCTTGTAGCAACATACTCGATATATGTGAGGCAAAGCCTCATCATTTTTTGCCTCCAAAGACCACTCTAGCTGCACCTTCTCCAACATATTTGTTTGTTCTTTTGGCCGTCCATGAGAGGTTCAGCATTCTTCTCCAACATCACAGCTCAAAGGTATCAATTCTTCTTGCCGTCCTTATCCATTTCCCCTGTCTCAGATGCATAGCAAGTGTTCTGAAAGACCATGACCTGAATCCAATGCACCTTTATCCTCAAGCAGACATCATTACTCCTCAAAAATGTAGAGATGTCACTAACTGCAGACTTTCCCAGTGCAATATGTCTCCTGATTTCCCAGCTGCTGATAACAAGGGTGTTAATTGTGGGTCCAAGCAAAATGAAGTTGTTGACAACTTCAATCTTTTCTTCATCGATCATGATGTTGCCTATCAGTCCAATGTTAAGAATCTGTTTTCTTGACACTGAGGTGCAATCCATATTGAAGACTGTATTCTTTGATCTACAACAAGTCTTCCTCACTTTCAGCATGCAAGGTTGTGGCATCTGCATAATGGAGATTGTTGATAAGTCTCACCCCAATCCTGATACCACATTCCTCTTCATGGAGTCCAGCTTCTTGAATAATCTCTTTAACATGAAGATTTAATGGGTATGGAGAGAGAAGATAACACTGACACCTCCCTTCCTAATTTTAAACCATGTCGTGTTCCTTTTCTTTGTTTGCATAACAGCTTCCTTGTCTAGGCAGAGGTTTCACATGACCACAGTTAAAAGCTCTGGGATTCCTGTTCTTCTCAATGTTAGCAATAACAATTATGATTCATACAGTCAAACGCCTTTGAATAGCCAATAAAGAATAAACAGACATTCTCCTTGTATTCTTTCCTTTCAGCCAGGATCCATGACTTCAGCAGTGATATCCCTAATGTCATGGCCTCTTCTAAATCCTGCTTGAACTTCTGGTCATTCCTTATCTATGTCCTGTCCTAGCTGTTACTGAATGACCTTCAGCAATATTTTGTTTGCATGTGATGTTAATGTTACTGTTAGTTAGTTTCCATATTCTATCGGATCACCTTTCTTGGGAATGAGAATAAATGAGGGATAAGGGGATGGAGAATAAGGAGGGGGGTGAATCAGTGGTATAACAGAGTTTGGTGGATGGATGTGAGGTTGGTGAAAGAAATAGGAAAGATCCAATGGGGACCTGAAAAGGCAGAGTAATAGTAGACGCAGATCAACAATGATTAATATCATAAAACACAACATATATGAGGGATTATACAAAACACAAAGTGAATGAAGGAATGTGTGAAGCACAATGTATGTGAATGAACCACAGTGTATATGAATTTTGTATGCAAACCAATGTAAACTATTTTTAAAAGAATAATTATCTGCACTGCAATCCCAGAGGCATGGGGTTCGAATATACCAGATGCTCTGCTGGAGAAGGAGGGACAATCTCCTCCTGTACCAGTCAGATACAATTCGATGGTATACACACACATACAAAGATAATTATCTGAAATAGATCATTATTCCAAGATCTACATACTGAAAAGTAGAGATAAAATGAAAATATAAGAAACAAAAATTATGGGAATCAACATATACACAATACTTAGATACATTATAAAAATAATTGATAGTCTAAGGAAAGAAAATAAGAGATAAATTAAGGTACAATTTACTCGATCTAGTAGCACAGGACTTAACTGAAAAGCTGGTAGTTTGAAGTCACCAGAACCTCAATGGGAACAGGAGGCAACAATATGCTCTCACAAAGAGTTACAATCTTTGAAACCTTACAGACCATTTCTACCTTGCTTTAGATGATCAGCATGAGTTGGAATTTATATTTAGTTTGTTTTCTTTCACCTGGGAAATAAATACAATAACTTTAAAAGAAACCCCAAAACCCCTAATAGACTATTTCAGAGTCAGTCATGGACAAATATTTAAAAGTTTGCAATAGGATCTTAACAAGGAAATACGCCTTGCCATTTATAACACCTACTAATGAAAATTGGTGCACATCACTGGAAGAGTAATTTGACAAGATCTGGAAAAGTTAATGATGTATCTGCCTCTAAACCTAATAATATATTAATCTTTATACAGTCCAGCTTCTCAACTTGCTGACATAGCAAATAGTTACGGAGAACAAATACAAAACCTCTTCTGATTTAAAACAATGTAGTATCCCCTTGTTCTAGTTGCACAAGTTTCTTGATCTACGTCTAGGTATCACATGAGCACAATTAAGTGTTCTGGTATTTTTATTTTTCTGACTGTTATTAAAAATCTGTTATTATGATAGATGGAAAAAAGATTGAAGTTGTCACAATTTTTTTTTACTTGAATCCACAATCAACATCCATGATAACAGCAGTCAAGCAATCAAATGATATGTTGCATTAGGAAAATCTGCTGTCAAGGACTTTTTCAAAGTGCTAAAGAGCAATGACATCAGTTTAAATACTAAGGTGCACCTGTTCCAAACCACGTCTTCTTTATGACTTGTTACACAACTGAAAGTTGGACAATAAAGAAATAAGGCAGAAGAAAAATCATTGTCCTTGAGTTGTGATGTTGGAGTACTGAATAGCCCATTGACTCTGGTAGTCTATATGGAGTTGCAATGTTAACACAAATCTACCAGTGAATCTGCAGGAGAAAAGATGGGCAAACTCCTCCCATGTGATTTACATTGTCTAAAACCTGCTAGAGGGGTAGTTATGAGTCAATTCTGATTCCACAGCAATTTTATTGTTATAAGGTCCCATCAATTTGACCAGGATTCGTATCAACCCTATGAACAGCAGACCTGAACCCGGCACTGTACTACCCCATCCACACAATCTCTGATACACTCAAGCTGAATGCTACAGCCACCAGAACATCTCACTGAAGGACTTCCTCTCTTTACCTTACCCTTCAAAACTTCACATATGCCCAAAGTAGAAGTTTTTACTAAAGTTTTATCAAAATTTTTACCAAGCTTTATCAAAGATGAAATTTTTACCATCCTTGCCTCCAAAGGGCATTCTGGTTGCATCTTTGCCAAGACATGTGTGTTTGTTCTTTTGGCCGTTCAAAGGAAATTCAGTACTCTTCTCCAACACCACAACATGAAAACATTGATTCTTCTTCTGTCATTCTTAATCTGTGTTCTAACCATTAGATGCATAGGAAGTATGCTTGAATCAGGTGTACCTTAGTCTTCAAACGAATTGTTTCTCAGCACCTTGGAGATGTCCTTGGCAGCAAACTTTCCTAATGGAGTATATCTTTTGATTTCTTTTTTCTCCTTTTTTATTAAATTTTAATGAAAATTTACAAAGACTTTGGATTTCCATTCATACATTGTTGCACACTTTCCTTCCTACCCATCCCTCCCTCCAGTTCACTTTTCTCTCTGAAGAAAAAAAAAATTCTTTCATTGTTATACAATCCTCCCCCCACCCTAAGTCCACTTTACTATGCAGGTCTTACTCTGGACTCCTGTCATGAAAATAATAACTAATCATATATTTCTTTTAAACAGTATCTTCCTCATCTGTTTCAATGAACTATAGATTCTTTATCCCCTCTTTTCTTAAGTTACCCCAACTCTGATGTCAGTTCCATTTTACAACAGTGGCACTATGCAGTATTTGTCCTTTTGTGACTGAGATGTTTCACTCAGCATATGTCCTCCAGAGCCACCCATTTTATATAATATTTCATGAGTTCCTTGCTTTTCAAGGCAGCATAGTATTCCCCTGTGTGAATATACCAACAGTTTCTCTATCCATTCATTTGTTCATGGGCACTTGAGTTGTTTCCAACATTTTGCTATTGCGAACAAAGCAGCAATAAACATGGCTGCATATATATCTGCTTGGGTAGCAATTATGTTTTCTTTAGGGTACATTCCCAGTAGTGGAATTGCTGGATCAAATGGTATTTCTATTTGCAACTTTTTGAGAAAGCATCATCCATACTGCCTTTCATAGTGGTTGTACCATTTTAGACTCCCACCAACAGTGAATAAGTGTTCCAGTTTCTCCACAACTTCACCAGCATTTGTTGTTTGTTGCTCTGTTAAATTTTGTTGTTCTTACTGGTGTGAGATGATATCTCATAGTTGTTTTGATTTGCATCTTTCTTAGAGCTAGGGATTTTGAGCACTTCTTCAGGTGTTTGTTTGCCATCTGAATGTTTTTTTCGATGCAGTGGTCTTTTGATATCTTGATTTCTATTGCCGGCGATGTTGATAGTGGATCCAAGAAAGATCAAATCAATAACTTCATTTTTTTTCTCCATCCATTATGATGTTGCCTATCGATGTACAGGTGAGGATTATTTTTTTTTTGCCTTGATGTTGAGATGTAGTCCATATCAAAGGATATAGTCTTTAATCATTTGCAATAAATGCCTCAGTTTCTTCTCACTTTCAGCAATTAAAGTTGTGCCATCTGCATAACTTAATATGTTGATGAGCCTTCCTCCAAACCCAATGCCACACGCTTCTTCATAGAGTCCATATTCTAGAATGTATGGAGAATATAAAGTCCTTATGTACACCTTCCTTGATTTTAAACCATGCAGTCTTCTGCCACTCTTTGGACAACAGCATTCTGACTTTAGTATAGATTTCCCATAATCACAATTAAGTGTTCTGGGATTCCCAATCTTCTCAGTGTTAGCCATAATTTGTTGTGACCCACATAATCAAAGGTCTTTGCATAGTCAATAAGACATAAGTAGATATCTTTCTGGTATTCTCCACTTTTGGCCCAAATCCACCTTACATCAGCAATGATACTCCTGATTACAACGCCTCTATTAAATCCAGCTGGAACTTCTGGGAGTTCCTTGCTGCTGTACTTCTCCAACCGTTTTTTTATGATCTTTGGCAAAATTTTACTTGTATGTGACATTAGTGATGTTGTTTAGTTATTTCTGCACTCTGTTGACCACTTTCCTTGGAAATAGAAACAAATACAGATATCTTCCATTCAACTGGCCAGGCTGCTGACTTCCAAGTTTCTTGGCCCAGACTGGTGAGCACATCCAGAGCTGTGTCAGTTTGTTGAAACATGTCAGTTGGTATTCTATCAAATCCTGGGGATTTATTTTTAGCCAATGCCTTCAGTGCAGCTTGTACTTCCTCCATTATCATTAGTTCTCAATCATATGCTACCTCCTTAAAGGTTTTCATGTCAATTAATCCTTTGTGGTATAGAGATTATGTGTGTTCTTTCCATCTTCTTTTGATTTTTCCCTAGATCATTAAGATTTTTTCCTATAGCATCTTTCAATATTGCAACTCAAGACCTGAATTTGTTTTTCAGTTTCACCAGTTTGAGAAATACTGACAGCCCACTTCCCTTTTTGTCTTTGCACACATTGTTATAAGAGTTTGCTTAGTTCTCTAGAGCTTTCCTTTGAAATCTTTGGTTCATCTCTTTCACTCCCACATTTCTTCCATCTGTTTTAGCTCCTCATAGATGGCCAATTTCTGAGTCTCTTCTGACATCCAATTTGGTCTTTTCCTCCTCTGTCTTTGTATTGTCCTTTTGTTTTATTCATGGATGATTCTC
>NW_006399862.1:2324763-2347031 GCF_000299155.1 Elephantulus edwardii
ATGGTTCATAAATTCAGGTGGGATAGACTCAAGGTTGTAATTTGGCTTTTGTAGACTTGCTTTTATTTTGTTTAGCTTCAATTTAACCTGCACATGAGTAATAGATGATCTGTTCCACAATCAGCACCTCGCTTGATTTTGACTGAAGACATTGCACTTCTCCAATTTTTTCCATAGATGTAATCAGTCTTATTCCTGTGTATCTCATTAGGTGAGAAACATGTGTATAATCACTTAGCAATTTTTTAAAAAGGTATTTGCTGTGAATAAATCATTGATGGTACAAAATAGAATCAATCTCCACAGCAATGAAGTTTTTAGTTTGCTTTGTGTTTCTTTATGCTTTGTTGTGTGTTATTTTTTTTTAATGTGATGTCACAAAAGCAACCTGAAAGTTCAGTCCAGCAAGTCAATTTCTATATACAAATGTGAAGGAACTCCTTCTTACCTGATGCAAGGTGAACATAGTTCATAATAATGGAAAATGTAAAAAATACATTTTTTTGAAAGTAATAAATGATATTATATATATTTTACAGTGATAATTTATGCAACATATATTATTTGGTGGATTTATTCAGTGACTGGGATAATCGGGATGGGAGTGTCAGAGATAGTGCAATTGGCACAGGACAGAGCAGAGTTTAGGGCTGTTGTACATAGGATCGCTATGAGTCATGGCTCGATGGCACATAACAACAAGAACATGTTGTTATCATACATAGTGATGTATTCTTGTTTTAGGTGCCATCTAGTTGACTACAGCTCATAGCCACTCCATTAACAACAGATCAGAACCTTGCCCTGACTGGCGTCATCCTAATCATCTCCGAGGTGGTCAAGCCCATTGTAATCATCACCACCTTGTTCAGGACCTGCCATTCTTCCTCCGACTCACCAGTGTTCACAACACGATGTACTTTCCCAGGAACTGGCCCTTCTTGACAGCATGCCCAAAGCAGATGAGACAAAGTTTCACCAACCTTGCACCCTGGTCAAACTTCTCCCTAGTTAGATGTGTAGGTTCTTTGAATACACAAGACATTGATGCTATTTGTAATTTTCATTGGGGTGTGGGAAAAAAAGGATAATCTGAAGTAAATTGAAAACAATACTAAAGCTGCACTGAAATCCCAAAGTTATGCAGTTCAAATCAACCAGCTGGTCCACAGGCAAAGGATAGAAAACACCTTCAATATGATTTACTGCTTCTGAAACGTGCTAGAGGGTCAGTTCTTGGTAGGTTCTAATTCGACGACACGTAACAACAAAATGAGACAAAACTGGCTAGTGGGCACATGCATATTTCTATCATTATTCTTTTTATAAATAATACACAAAAATATCTATCATTAATTATGTAAAAATATATACTCTTCTTTACAGTGTAAGAAAATAATCTAGACGTGTATGTTTGCTGCTGTAGCTGACCCTCAGGCAGGTTTTTAGAGGCAGTTAATCACGTGGGAGGAGATTAGCCATTGACAGTAGGCCACCAGTGCTCTGTCTATAAAGTTATCAAATAAAAGTTGTTGTCTTTATCTATAATATGATTTCTTGGGCTAGGTTCTTTAGGAAGTAAAGAGAAGTTAGAGACAGAGAGAGAGAGAAGGGAGAGGGCAGGGGGGAGGGGGTAAGAGGGGAAAGGAGAGGAGGTAAGGGAAGCTGGGAGAGGAAAGGAGAAGAGGGGGAAGAGGGGGGAAAGAGTAGAAGAGAGGGGAGGGGAGAAGAGGGAGGAAAAGAGGAGGAAAGGGGAGGGGAAGGGAGGGGAGGAAGAGGTGTGAGGAGAGAGGAAAAGAGGGGAGGGAGAAAGGGAGGGAAGGGGAGGGGAGGAGGAGCAGGAGGGGAGAAGAGAGAGAAGAGAGGAGAAGAGAGAAGAAAATGGGAATCCCAGAACACTTGATCATGCTTATGTAAAACCCATACTTGGACCAGAAAAGTAGTCCTCAGAATAAAGCAGGAAATGCATGCTTCAAAATCAGAAAAGGAATGTGTCCGTGATGTATCCTTTCTCCATTTATTTTCACTCGATATACAGATCATTTAGGAAGCAGAGCTTTATGAGAAAGAATGTGGCATCAAGATTGGAGGAAAACTCATCAGCAATCTATGTTATGCAGATACTCAACCTTGTTTGCTGAAACTGATGAAGACTTGAAGCACTTGCTGCAGAAGGTCAAGGACTGTAGTATTCAATATGGATTGAAGCTCAACATTAAAAAGACAAAGATTCTCACCACTGGTCCATTTGGCATCATCATGATAGACGGAGAAAAGATTGATGTTGTTAACCATTACAGCTTGCTCAGCTCCACAATCAACACTTTCTGTACCAGCAGTCAAAAAATCATTAAGATGAATTGCACTGGGAAAATCTATTGTCAAGGACCTCTCCAGAGTGCTGAAATGCAACTATGCCAGTCTAGAGACTAAGATGTGCCTAATATAGGCTATGGTCTTCACAATTACTTTCTATGCATCAGACAGCTGGGCAATGACAATGAGTTGGAAGAAAAAGAATTACTGCCTTTGAGTTGTGATGCCGGAGAAGCGTCTTGAACATACCATGAACCACCAAGGGAACAAATAGTTTTGTCTTGCAGAGGATGAAATCAAGTTTCTACTTGGAGGCTAGGATTTTGAATTTCTGTCTCACATACTTTGGGCACATGGCCAGGAAGGACTGATCCTTGGAGAGGGGTATCATTCTCAGAAGAGTGGAAGGAGAGTGCAGGAAAGGATGACACCAGATGACATGGATTGGGGTAATGTGGACCAGATGATATGGATTGGGGTAATGAGAGTTGGTGTGTTGGAATTAGTGAGATTGGCTCAGAACAGGGCAGAGTTCATAGCTGCTGTACATAGGGTTGCTTTGGGTTGCAGGTGACTGGATAACATGTAGATAGAGATGATAGATATGAAACTAGAGATAGACATATCCCAAGGAAATGTCTCACACAGTTGTAAAGGCTGGTAAGTCCCAAACTTTTTTGTCAAATGTCATGCTAGAGATTACTCCTTACTCACTTATTTGTAAGGACTAAACAGCCCAAGATTGTTAGGTAATAATGGCCATTTTCTCAAAGCCAAAGGGAAATTGGAAGAATCTGTTCTGGGAAAAATATACTCATTCTAATTTTGTAAATAAACTATTGTAAACACAAAATTAAAAAAAACCTCCCAGAGGTCAGATGGTGACTAGTCAGATGCAGAATGCAGCAAATTTGACCAAAAAGTAATAGAGCTTTGTCGGAATGTTCATGTGTATTTGATGTAGGCCATACCCCTTAGTCAACTGATTGGCTGCTCAGAGTGGATTTCTTAATGAATGTGAAAACATTGTAGCAAATTTCATCAAGGGGATCACTATCTCAAAAACATAAGACCAGACAATTACTGGCAACCAAGTTGATACATGACTTTAACTAGTATGGTGTTTTCTTGAAATTTGTTGACACACATGAAATAATGATAAAGGAAACTGACACACCAAAAACCCAGTAATATCAGTTCATCCATTAAATATTAAATAGCTTATTAGCCTATGTAAAGATAAATGTGGAAATAAAAAAATTATTAAAGAATTGCATACAAATAAATTAATCTCAAATTCAATTCCCCAAAACTAATATGCTAGGAAGAGTGCTCTGGATTTAGCTTGGAGCATTCATTTGTTGACATCATCTTTGCACATTATTCAAAACCTTAATCCGATATATTTTGTGTCATTGATAACAAATGTGGTTAAGGAGTTCACCTGAGACAGCTTTTTTTGTTTTGGTTTTGGTGGGTTTTTTATAATTTTTTTTGGTTTCGTTGTGCCTCAAGACATACATATATATCTTGGTTTCTGCTTATCATCTTTATTTCTCCAAATTATTAAAGCAAATAAACCGAAAAGACTGGTGGATACAAATAGGAATTATAGCATCTGCGAAAGCTTTTGTCTGCTTCGGGCTAGTTCTTTTGATGAGCTATTAAAGCATCACAATTTGGGTCAAGTGATTTCTGCTCAAGGAAATTGTTGCTCAAAATAAATGTAGTGGACCTTTCTGGAGGAAATTGTAAAATAGTAAATTAACAATTGGTAAATGTATATACTCTTAATTTTTAAAATTATTTCCCATTCCTAATTGTGATGTCAGATTCCAAAGCAATGTTAGGTTGCACTGAGATAATGCACATGTTGACAGGATTAGTTTTTTAATACCCCACAGAGATCTGGATTATCTACCCATATCATCTATGAATGGAAAACAATTACCATCCATATCTGATACGGTAAAATTTACCTGCTTTGTTGGTAAAATATTCTACATAGTTGTTAGGAGGTAAAGTCATTTAGAAAGTTCCTGGTCATCATGTCAGAATTGACTCATAGCTAATCCTCCACTGGGTTTCTCAAGTTTTAACTTTCTTAGGACTTAACTATCAATCTTTCTTCCACTGGGCCCCTGGTCAACGCAAACCTACAGGGAGGTACCACCTTTGGGATAACAGTGTATCTTCCTATGGAGTCTGTCACCTGAGCTTCCTATGAGATAAAAAAGAAGTGGTGGTGATGAAAAGAATAACAAATTGTATCCTGTACAAATTCTATACATGGAGCTCTGGTGGCCCAGTGTTAAGAAATGTCACTGCAATCCCAAAAGCATGCAGTTCAAATCCACCAGCTGCTCTGCAGAAGGAAGATGGGAAATCTCCTGTGAGAGTAACTGCCTCTGAAAACCCACTGAAGGGTAAGCTATGGATCAGTTCTAACTCAATGGTACACAACAAAAACAGACTGTCCAAGCTTAGAAAAAAAATGTATTCATTCAAGGTTTTTCTATTTAGGCCCTCCTACATGGTGGTTATGCTACCCTGTCCAAGGTGGGTGATTTTAATCCGTGGCCCTCAAAAAATTGTTTTTCGTCAAACATTCTTCTAAGCGGTATAGCACTAGTCTGTGAATTACTGTACAGAGGTAACTTGTGGTTGCTGTGATGCTGAACACTGTGACACTGATATGTCAAATGTGAGAATGCTTACCCATGGTGGACAGTGTTTGGTGGAGATTCCTGATTAAAACAAGCTTGGAAGCAGGAGTGGCATCCTCTTCTGAAATGACTTGCCTCTGGAAACTCTTATGAACAGCTCTCAGGTCTTTCATTCATATGGTCGCTATGAGTCATCTATGACTCAACAGCACCTAACAACGAACATGTGGTGATATGTCACTTGCTAATCATCTGAGAGCTGGACAAAGAATTAGGATGACAGAAAAATAGATGCCCTTAAACTGTGGTGTGGGAGAAGTGCACTGAACAGGCTTCCAAGAGAACAAACAGATATATTTTGGAGAAAGCGCAGCTAGAGCACTTCTTATAGGCAAAGATAACCAAGCTTGGTCTTATATAGATTGGGGATGTTGTTAGGAGAGGCTGTACCTTGGAGAGTAACATCATGCTTGGAAAGCTGGAGGATCAGCAATGAAGATGAAGAACTTCAACCAGACAATTGACCCAGTGACTAGTGCAATGGATTCAAGTATATCAGAAATTATAAGGATGGCACAGGATAGAACAGGATTTAGATTGTTGCTCATGTGGTTGCTGTGAGTCAGATTCTACTCGGCGGCACCTAACAACGATAACAACAACATGAGGCAGCAAAAACCAGCATTGAACTGCTCACTGAAACATCAGTGGCTCAAACTCACCAGCTACTCCCTATAAGACGTGGTGATCCGTTCTATACAGAAGGAAGACAAAGAATCCCTATGGGGCAGTTCTGTCCTGTCCCACAGAGGCATTTATGAGTCATAAATGACCAGACAACACACAAACATATGTTAGCAGCATGTGCTAAATTCTGAACAAAGCAAATATGGTCCCTTTTTTGCAAATATCTTAAAACTTCATGTCAGAGGAGCTTTAAACATGTAATCACGCTAATGAAACCTTTGTGTCGTTCAGGGACAGTTACAGTGGTTTGTTGTTTTTGCTGTGTACTGTCAAGACAGAACTAGCTCATACCTGACCTTCCATGGTTTTTTAGAGGCAATAGATTATACGAGAAGAGAATGCCCTTCCTCAGAGCTGTTCAAACCTTGTGCCTTTAGGTTGGCAGTACAACCTTTAATCACTAAGCAACCAGGGATAGATCTTATCTGTATTAAGTCAAGTTCATTTCAGCAAACAAAATCCATCCTCAGTATTTATGACACACGGAAAACATTTACAAAACTAGGAAGAATTGAAGGACTATGATGATGCATATACATAATCGAATAAGAAAGTGAAAAAGAAAGCCAGTTGGTGACTCGTACGTAGCTGACCCTTCCGTGGGTTTTCAGAGGCAGTTAATCTCAGAGGAGATTCCCATCCTTCTCTCGCAGAGCTGCTAGCGGCTTCAAACCCCATGTGTTACGGACTGCAGAGCAGCTTCTCACCACTAGGCCACCAGAGCTCCCCAAAAGAGAGCAGTGGTTAGTAATTCCTTATCCGGCAACTGGTCCTGATCTCACATTACTTTTCCCTCAGCCAACATCATGAATGGTCAGGAGGCTTTTTTCTCAGTGTGGCACTCAAATGGCTTATCAGAGTCTTTCATTTAACTTTTGACCAAGAAAAAAACAAAAAACCACAAAAACAAACAAACAAAAAACGAATCCACAACAAACAAAAATATTCCAACGAAGTATAAAGAAGTACTCACACAGAATCTCCTGGGTTCCAGCCTCCCTTTCCTCATTTACACTTTACAGAAACAATCTTATTTCTGTTTCTCAGAGGCGATCAGCTTGGGTGTTCATCAATTAAATAAGCTACATCATCAAATCTATGTGTAACCTACATACTTTCTGGTGTGAATATTGTATTCATGAACTCATTGAGAAAATAAGCAGGGCATGAATATAGAAACAAATTTCTATTCATATTACGGATGATCTTCACAGAGAACATGATTTTCCAGGATTTTTCTCTGAAGGGGATGTCACAGGGGCATGATTTTTCAAGCATTCTCTGATAGTTCTGAAAGATCTATCATTGTCCGGTGATGCATTTGTCTTTGATTTTCTGCAATAAGCACTTCAAGTCTTCTTCACTTTCTTTCTGCGAAGAAATTCTATCTCATCATCCACCTCAAGCAAGTTGTTAAGGAGTCTTGCTCCAATCCTGATGCCACAGTCTTCTTGATAAAGTTCAGCTGCTGGAATGATTTGCTCAGCATACAGATTGAATAGATACGGAGGGAGGATTCAAGTTGAAATACACCTGCTCTGACTTTAAAGCACCCCTTCTTGTTCTGTTAGACAACAGCTTCCTGGGCTGTGTGTAGGTTTCACATGAGCACAAGTAAGTGTGCTGGGATTGTCATTCTAGAGGGCAAACTTCGGCTCACTTACTTTGGGCATAATTTCATGAAGAATCAGTCACTGGAAACAAGTTACCATGCTGGGAAAGGTGAGGGTCAAAATAGAGATGGGTTCACACACTGACTAGCACAATGGGCTTGAACGTGATCATGGGGACGGCACAAGCTAGGGCGAGGTTCAGACCTGTTGTTTGTGGGTCTCTGCGAGTCGTAGTCAAAGTAATGGCTCCTCACAATAACATGATGCATTACCAACCGCTCAGAGAGCACCCAAACTTCTAGGAACTCTGCTTCTGCGAGAAGTGAGCTACTAAACATGCAGCTTAAAGATCTTAAAGAGAACTTTAACTTTTGCTAGGAAATGGGTAGAATTTGAGGGGTAAAAAATTTTAAAAAGGATATCAAGGAAGGAAT
This sequence comes from Elephantulus edwardii, assembly GCF_000299155.1. Taxonomy (NCBI): domain Eukaryota; kingdom Metazoa; phylum Chordata; class Mammalia; order Macroscelidea; family Macroscelididae; genus Elephantulus; species Elephantulus edwardii. The sequence continues at coordinate 2,332,540 of NW_006399862.1, forward strand.
ACACATCAGGGAAGAATACCAGCTTGAGTAATATATCCACGTGTTCAATTTTCCAGAAACCATTTTCTGTTGGACGTAGATATACAAATTCTGTTGCCCAAGCCCAACTTTATGGCAGATTCAAAACAAGCCAAACAAAAAAGCAACACTAAATTTAAAAATAAATAAGGAACCTTGATGATGAATGTTTAAGCGCTTGGGTGCTAAACAAAAAAATGCTATTTAAACACACCAGGCATTTCTTGGAAGAAACGACCTTGTGATCTGTTCCCATAAAGATTACAATTTAGTGAGCCCTGTATGGCAGTTCCGCTCTGTTCTACAGAGTCGCTTAGAGCCAGCACCATCTCAACAGCACATAACAACAGCAACAGTGATGCTATAGTTGGGGGCCAAGTCTTTAGCCTCTTCCAACATCTATTAACATAGCGGAGTCTGTTGCTCAAAGAGAGATTAGTCATTTTAGGAAGAAAGCATGACTTTGTAGCATGATCTACATCGTTATCCTCCTAACAGGGCTTTGCCAACATTTCCAAATTGCATGGCCATCTGCCTCAAATGATTCAGGCGGTTGAATTTGTTCAATCAGTGGGCCCCGGTGACAGAGCAGCTTGTGTCACAGCCTGGACAAGCTGGAAAATCTACCAAGAACTCAGAGCCTTCAAGGTTATTTGATAAAAATTCTAATGTAGTACATCCACAAGTGATTATGTGTACACACACACTATATACATATGTATATACATACATATACCTATGTATACTTACATACGTACATATGTGTGTGTGTGTGTGTGTGTATTTTTATGGCTTGAAAGTGCCTTGGAAGTCTATCTATGGCTTTGGTTAGAATATGCAGGAGCACTGAAATATTTTGTAGAAATAGGAAAATGGTAGGAGTGCCCTGGATTTCTGGGTTTTGTTTTCCTCCCACCCCTGGGCGTACATATAAAGTAGCTAGCAGTATCTACTAGCTTTTCCTTACCACACACCAAGTGTGTCTCACACAACCTCATTAAGTAGGAAGCATGCATGACACACTCTGAGAGACGGAAGCAATCAAAAGCCCTAGAAGCAATGCAGGACAACCCCTTGAAAAATATTAATGGGCAACTTCGGTGTTCTCTAGCTACTAAGATCAGCATGAATTCCATTTAGGTATTGAAAAGAAAGACATTTCCACCTATATAGCTGAAAACTAGGTGCCACCACAGAGTTTATTTTGTTCCAGCAGAAATTACAACCGCAACAACTACGAACAGCAGTGGTTTGAGTCACCACCCGAGAAAGCGCACATTGATCCACTCTCGACCTGCAAAAACGTACTCAACATGTTTGCAGTCCGACGAAGCAGGTTAAGCTGCTATCCTGTATCCTAAAAAGTCATGGTGGTTATTAAACTTCTTTTTGTTAAATGTAAATGTTTCAGTTGTACAATTTCTGTACAATTCAGGATATGACTTCCGTGGGTTAGCTTCTATCTTCTTCCTAAGATTATTATGAGCCCTTTTCCTTTCTCAGGAAAACTTTGTGTTTCTGAGCCAAAGGTGACACCTGGCTGGTGGTTTAAATCCACCAGAGCTCTTTGGAGAAAGATGGACAATTTCCTCTTGTCTTTTTAGCCCTGAAAACCCCAGGGAGGGCCATCTATTAGTCGGTTCTGAGCCAATGGCAATGAGAAAGGTAGTCCTACATATGTAGGAGGTGCACCTTCAAGGCAGGTGTGGGTCGTGAGATTGTCACTCACATACTATGGGCATGTTATTAGGAAGACTCAAATCCCTGGAAATGAACACGAGGCTTGTTAAATTGGAAGGCCATTAAGTGAGAGGAAGACTTTTTTTTCTTTTTAAATTTAGGTTGTTTATTTTTCATTTCAATGAACGTCTACAGAGATTTTGGAATTCCATTCATTCATTGTTGCACCCTTCTCCCCGCACACCCCTCTCCCCCCCCCGTTTGCTCCTCCCCTTGAAAAGCAAAAGAAAACCTCCCTCATTGGTACACCATCCCCCCACACCTCCCCAAACCCCACCCCCTACCCCCAAAAATAGTCCACTCTGCAACCTTTTAATGAGATGGATTGAAGCTATTGAAGCTTTTGCAACAAGATTAAGCATAGCGAGAGTGATCAGGCAGGTTTTGTTCCATTGTGTATGGGGTGTTGTAAATCAGAGAAACAACTCAGTGACACCTAACAGCAACAAGACTGCTACTCCCTGCTGTAGAAAAGATTGGTCATCCTATACCTGGGAACAAGTGTTGTCGTTTGACCTGTGCCACTCAGGGTTCCCTTAGAGCACTGTTTCTAGCTCCATCTCGTGCCTCTATCAGTGTATCGTTCAACACTTTGATGGGAAGCATTGACTCTGGACTCTCCATCCCACGCCCTAGAATTCATTTCTACCCACAGTAATCCTATAGGACAGAGAAGAATGTCCCCATGGGATTCTCAAAGCCAAAATCATAACAGAAGCCTGCTGCTACATCTTTCTCTGGTGGAGCTGCTGGAAGTTTCAAACGGCTGACTTTTCAGTTGGGAGTAGAACACTTAACTACAGCCCCACCAGGGATCCTTCTGGACTCTCCAGGGAGATATGACTAGTTAGAGTGAGTCACGAGTTGAGCCATTCCAAAGTTCCCATTCTCCTAAGTCTCGGTTCCCTTCCTCTACATTATAGCCTGGAATATCTTGTTTTCTAATTTCATTTCGTGTTAGCACCATTAAGTCCAGGTTTTATTTAACTTAATCAAAACAGTTACTCCAAGCTACTTGGGCATGCAGATAAAACTTTAGTATATGCATATATATTGGCCTAATTTTTTTTCTAATAACATTTTTATTTTATACTGGCTTACTTACAAAGTTCTTATACATTATTTTTCACACCAGATCTTTCCCATTTCCTTTACCCATCCCTCCCTCTACCCATCAAATTGTGTGACCCTATGATTAACCCCCTACCCATCCTCAACCCTCTGCTCCTACCTTCTCCCCCTTGGATCCTCATACACGTTTTACTAGTTATCTCTTTCTACAATAATGGTCTTACACAGAATTTGTCCTTATGTGAATGAGTTAGTTCACTTAGCATAATGCTCTCCAGTCCCTCCCAAGTTAGATAGTGATTTTCAAAATCATTGCTCTTGCATGCTGTGTAGTATTCCATTATGTGAATGCACTATAATTTCTCAATTCATGTGACTGTGGTTGGACATTTAGATTGTTTCCATATTCTTATGAATTTGGCCCACTTTTAAACATAATTTTCACTACTTGATCCATAAATTAAAAAGTGACCCAAGAGAGTGTGGAAATTATTGAACAATATCAGTAATATCATACACAGGCAAGATTCTGCTGAAGATTATCCATAAACAACTGGAACAGTACATCAGCGAAGAACTACCAGATGTGCAGGCTGGGTTTAGAAGAGGCCATGGAATTAGGGACATCATGGCTAATGTTAGATTGATCATGCCTGAAAGCAGAGAGGGCCAGAGGAATGTCGATCTGGGTTTCTATGACTATGCAGAGGCGTTTGACTGTATGTATCACAACAAATTGTGGCTGATCTTGAGAAGAATGGAAATCCCACACCTAATTGTGCTCATGCAAAACACTATACTTGGACCAGGAAACAGTCCTCAGAACAGAGCAGGGAAACATTGCATGGTTCTGGATCAACAAAGGAGTGTGCCACGAATGCATCCTATCTCCATATCTTTTCAATCTATATGCAGAACAGATCATTTGAGAAGTTGGGCATTCTGAGGAGGAATGTGGCATCAGGATTGGTGGAAGATTCATCAGTAACCTGCATTATGCAGATGGCACAAACTTGATTACTCAAACTGAAGAGGACATGAGGCGTTTGCTGCAGAAGCTCAAGGATTGTAGTCTTCACTATGGATTGAAGCTCAACATCAAGAACACAAAAGATTCTCACCACTGGATCTACTGGAAGCTTCATGATAGAGAAGAGACTGAGATTATTGATAACTTCAGCTTGCTTGGTTCCATAATGAACACTCTTGGCATCCATCAGCAGTCAAGAAATCAAAAGATGAATTGGGAAAGTCTGCCACTCTAAAGTACTGAAGAGCAATGATGTCAGTCTGGATACTAAGGTGTGCCTGATCCAGGTCATAATTTTCACAATTACTTGCTTTGTATCAGAGAGCTGAACAATAACTAAGAATGACAAAAGAAGTGTCAATGCCTTTGAGTTGTGGTGCTGGAGAAGAATATGGAACATACCATGGCCTCCTAGGATAACAAACAGATCTGTCCTGGATAATCTGAGTGAAACCAATTTGCTTCCTGGAGGCAAGGATTTTGAGGCTCTGTCTCATATACTTAGGGCACATGGCCATGAGGGACCACTCCCTGGAGAGGAATATCATGCTTGGCAAGGTGGAGGGACAGGGCAGAATGAAAACCCAGGATGAGATGGATTGACTCAGTAACTGAAGCAATGGGATTAGGTGTGTCAGAGACAGTGAGATTAATTCAAGATAGGGTAGCTTTCACAGCTAATGTACATAGGGTCACTGAAAGCCACAGGCAACTTGATGGCACATAACAACAACAACAACAACAATTCTGATATAGTACCCATAGCATATATTGATATACATATTCCCCATATCTTATTGATAATTTATAGTCAAAAGTTACTCTTCTTTGACACTTTTTCCCTCCTAACTCACTTTTTACTGCTCCCCGCTAACATAAACCAGGCCCTATGACCTTGGAAAAAAATTCCAAATCAAGGAGAGTCCATATTTTGCAGGGTAGGCTTGTGCTCCATGGGGTTTTCAAGGATATAAATTTTTTTTAAGATAGCCAGGGTTTTTTTAAGTGCCTTTGAGTGGATTTGAACTGGCAAATATTTAGTTTAGCAATCCATCACTTAACTTATTGCACTGGCTGAGGATCATGGGTACTATTATCTTGAGAAGAGTCCAGAATGAAGGTTACATAATGTAGTGGACTTGGGTTGGGGAGGGGGGGGATTGCATACAATGAAAGAACTTTTACTTTTCAAGGAGAAGAGTGAATGTGGGGGAAGGAGCAGTCAGGGAGAAAAATGCAACAGTGAATGACTGGAAACCCTATGTCTCTGTAAACTTTGTTTAAAATTAATTAAATAAATATAAAAAAACAACAACCATACATTGTACTGGAGTCTACCCCAAGTCACAGGGACCTTACAACACAGAGCAGAACTGTCCACAGAGTTCCCAAAGCTGTCATCTTTACAGACGCAGGCAGGCTTCACATCCTTCTCCCACAAAGCATTTGGTAGGTTCGAACTGCCAACCATTCAGTTAGTCACCATGTGCTTAATAACTACACTATCAGGCCTCCTTTCCTTTCCTACTAATGCTGGTGTCAGATGTCACAGTGTAGACTATGACTCACAATGACTATGAATAACAGATTGAAAGCTGACCCTCTCCTGTGTTGTCCTCACAATCTCAGCCATGCTTGAGACCCTTGTTGCTGTCACATCTTGTGGAAGGTCTTGCTCTCTTTTGCTGGCCCTCAATTTTTTTTCCCAGCATGCTGTCTTTTCCCAAGGCCTAACACCTCTTGACCACTTGCTCGAAGTATATGAGTCTGATACACACTTCCTGCTGACATATTAGGAACCAATTCTAGGTTTAGGTCTTGAATTAAACCATCAGGAGAAATGACATACTGTGCAAATTAACCAGGTCAGACTAATTTTCTCAGAAGAGCAGGAACAACTTCATCCAACAGGTAGGACAGGCTTCTAAGGGCAAGGGAAACAGTGGGTTTGAGGAGTTAGTGCACTTAGCGAGGGCCAAAAGCAACTAGTGATTCATTGCCATTCTTTCTCTTCAGAACCCTAACTTTCACTGAAGAGAGCAGGGAGCATGAGACTCATCACAATCCAGTTGTAAACAAGATCAGCTGCTCTGTGCCACTGTTTGCCAAGTACAGCCCTAGAGTTACAAAACAGAAAAGATTGGGAGGAGGTGAGGTAAGCCAGGGATGCTCCCCAGGTCTCTCACTTGCCTTCAGTCAGGTATTTAAACTCCTGAGTGTGTAGTCTTCTTCTCAGCACTCTGCAGTCCAGTCAGAGCCAGGCAGCCTACCCCATAATCATCGTACTTATTACTCTTAAGCTCGCCTTGAATGGACACTTTATTTTCCAGATGATCTTAGGTGACCATTTCAGTAACAGATTTTAGGTTTTCACTGTAAGCCATGAACTAATAATATTGCATTATGCACAAATAGGATTAGTGTCTCTTTCAAACTCCATGGAGGGTAAACGCTACCAGATTCACATCCCTGAGCAAATAGATTTGGTACCAAGTGATTTAGGAAAAGATCTAATTGAGATGTTAGGCCCACCCAAGTCCATTGTGAGAACTGGAGAAAGACATCAGGTGTTAGCTCATGAGCTATTGAATATGAGGCTCAATTTCTATAGTCTGAATCAGAACTCAAGTCTCTCTTGTTACTATCTCTTGACCTTCGTGAGGCTAGTGCGTAGGACATTGCTATTACTTGCTTATGGTCATGTTGAAACATTAACATGAAACTTATTTCTGCCTTGAAATAACTGTCAGAAACTAATTAAACCCTGGTGGGATCCTGCATTTTATATTGAGATGCCACTCAAAGCCTGGCCATTTAAGCCCACCAGCAGCTTGGCGGGAGAAGGATGTCATCTCATCCCAGAAAGATTAACAGCCTCAGAAAGTTCCCTCTGAGTTGGACTCAAAGGCAGTGTGTTTTTCACTTCCATATAGGCATCTACACGTAAAGCAGTCTGGCATTTGCAGCCTGTTCTTTCGGACACAGAGAAGGAACAGAGTGAACACTGAATACTAAGCATCCACTTTCAGGGTTTTACCGAAAAGGCTGAGCCACCCTGCTCTGTACCCGAGCATTAAATGCTACGTTCCTTTCTCTAATCCTTGAAGGCTGTTCTATCTTTAAACACCCCTTCCATTGTTACCTCTCATTTTATTGGATTTTAACAGCAATAAATCATAGACTAAATACTTTGTGGGAGGGCTTATAATAATTGCCACCCACATTACAAGAACAGTATTAAGAGTGGTACATGCCTTCTATGCCTTTAGACCTGTTTTATACTAACAATCAATCTCCCAGGAAACTATGGATACAGCTCAAGCAACTCATCCACTGTTATGTGACCAGGAGAAGATCAGATCAGGGACACAATGTAGCAACGTAGTGAGGTTGCAGGTCTGTATAAGGCAAGCTCAGGACCCCAGCGATCATCTATTTGTGAGAGAAAACCCGAAGCACCTTTCTAACGTGGTATTTCCCAGCCCATCTACCCAGTGTTCCACATTCTAGTCATAAGTCATCAACAACCTGACAAAACTGTTAAACTCTAATGGAAAACAACCACCAACAACAAAAAATCCTGAACCTGTTCAGTAAAATGTCAGCACATGTAGATAAGACATAAATAGTAGTCACAGGGCACATTTGTTGAATCATAAGAAACATAATAGCAAATGGTTCTATAAAAACGCAATGAAAGGAAGAAATATTATTATTGTTAATTAATTCTACTTCTTCTAACGTATTTCTGGAGAGAAAGACCTCAATAAGATTTCTAAAAAAAGAAAATTATCTCAAGTTACTTAATAATTTGCTATATGAAGTTTACGTAGCTAAATTTTGCATCCCAAAGCTGAGTCAGGATCCTTGTTAAAAACTAGTAATTGCATAATTCAAAGTGTAGTCAACAGATGGTTTGGCTATGACTCCCCAGAGTGCCATTCATATATATATATATATATATATCTCCACATACGTATACACATATATACATACACACACATACATATACATATATGTGTGCATGTGTGTGTGTCTATATAATAAACAAAGTTTCTTATGTCTATAAAATATATACAAATAGTCCCCACCTTAGCCCAGGATTCCCTTTCTCATTTTAAGTAAGTTCAGTTGTAAGTTGAATATCGAAAACTTTTAAATTTACATTATTGTTGTCTTTTATTATCAATGTCATTATCAATATAGATCATTTTTTAATGTTGTTGTTGTTGATTGCTGTCAAGGCAAGGACCACTCATAGTGACCCTATAAAGAAAAGGCCTGAAGCCTTTCTAGAACCATCATTGTTCCTCCAGAGTTTCCAGAGGCATGTGGTTTAGGAAGTGGATGCCACCCCTGCTTTCAAACCTGTCTTAAAACTGGGAGCTCCACCAAACACTGTCCACCATGGGCAGCCATTGTGGCATTTGACCCCCAACGGCACAAGGTTCAGCTTCACAACAACACCAGGTTACCTTAGTACAGCAAATTGACAGAGAGTGATATACAACTTAGAAGAATGATCTTCCAAAATGAAATAACAATAACAATAGACCCTTGGGCCCAACTGACAGTGAACCATAAAATTTAAGATCTGAGTATGACCACATGAGCAAATTACATTTTGAAACACAGAATGTTGTTAAATATGTTGTTATTGTTTGTCATTGTGATGTGCCGAGTTGCCTGAAACTCATAGCGACTCAAACACGTTGTAAACTGGGGACTACTTCAATTTTGGCAAAGTCAGTGGTTAAGCTAGTAATTTCCTCCGGGCGTCTGTCTGAGCTCACAGCAGAGTCAACCTTGATTAAGTAGCAGTAGTGGGGAGTTGCTGTTGTTGCCATTGTTATGTGCTGCCAAGCTGATTCCAGCTTTCCGCAAATCTATTAGACAACAAATCAAAACCCTGAGCTAGTCACTGTGCTAATCCTTCTCTCTTCCACCGACCCGTTCCATCTGCAACCGTTTCCAAGGCCTGGGCCCTCTGATTACATGTAAGTATTATGAAGCAAAGTCTCACCCCTTTTTCTTCTAAAGAGCATTCTGCTTCTGCTCTTCTCCCAAAATGGGTTTTTGTCTCTGCTGTTTTGGCAATCCATGATGTAGTCAGTACTTTCTACCCCCCAACAGCACAACTTAAAACCATCAATTCTTTTTTATTCTCCTACAGTCACATGCATTTAAAGCACTTGCATATACCACGGCTTGAATTGGGTGTATCTTAATTTTTAAACTAAGACAATTAAATCCTTATATAATAGCAATAATTATAATAAAAGCTAGGGTTGCTATGAGTTGTAGGCAACTCGGTGGCACCTAACCGCAATGAGAGAAACACAGCGGAATGGTAAAGAGAATGATTTGGAATCCTACTCCTTTGTTTTAAAGGTTATTTTATTGGGCAATTTCAGGGTCTTTTCCAAATTCTTTCTGAAAATACCAGTTATTCAATCTATAAAATGGGTGATACACTTGGCGGTAATAGTAATAAGGGTATATCACTTGCTTTGTACTATTAAGTCAGAACTGACACATAGCTGATCATCCAATGAGCTTTCATCGCCCATCTTTTTTGCACACAGCAGCTGGTAGATTTAAACTATGCACCTTTGGGATTGCAGTGCAACTTCTTATCAGTAGGTGAGCTGAGGTCCTGGTATGTAGTTGTTGTGTGTCATGGAGTCAACTACGACTCATAGTGACTCTATGAACAGTAGTAGCTCTGCTCCCTGCCCTAACTTGAGCCAAACTCATTGTATCTGACATATTTTGCCACAGTGATTGACACAGATACTGTGTCTATTCATCTTATCCAGGGTCTTTCTCTCCCTGATGATTTTTAATTCCTGTTCTTTGCACATTTCATTCTAACACCAGCTTGTCTTTGTGAGCTTCCCTTTGAAATCTCCTGTTCTGCTCTTTATATTCCTAATTTCTTTGTTTTAGTTTCTTAGTGCAATATTCAGAGTATCTCTGACATCCATCTCAGCCTTTCTTCCTCCTCTGTCTTTGTAATGACCTCTTTCTTCATGAATACTATTGATATTCTCCCACAGCTCATCTGGTCTTCGTTAATTAGTGTTCAAGGCCTCAAATCTGTTCTTGCGATGGCTTTTACATTCAGATGGGAGAGACTCAAGGTCATATTTTGGTTCTTACGGATTTTTCTTTTCCATTTTCTCTAGCTTCAATTTGAACTAGCATCTGAGTAATTAACTGATGGTCCCTTTCACAGTCAGCACCTGTCCTAGTTTTCACAGCTGATACTGAGCTTCTCCAATGATTCTTTCCATGGATGTAGTCAATCTGATTCCTATGTAGTCCATCAGGTGAGGTCTATGTGTCTAGTCACCGTTTGTGGTTTTTTTTTTTATAAAAGCTAGTTGCAATGTACAATTCATTGATTGTACAAAATTGTATTATTGTATCTCCAGCCTCGTTTCTGTCACCAAGTCCATGTTTTCCACCTACTGTTGCTTCCTCCTTGTTCCCAACCCCTCTAGGCCACCAGCTTTCCTGCTTTATCACCACACACGTAAAATCAGCTCTGTCTCTACGGTAAACAACAAGCATTTGAGGTGCTGTATTTATTCTAATACACGTAGAAGAAGGGGCCCACTAGCAGATCTGACTTCTACCTTTCTCTACATCCTTTTTTATTGGGCCTAACTAACAAGATCGTGACTAAACAATTTCTCTTCCATGTGCCATCTTTGAAGCCAGTGTTTACTCCGTTGGGTAACTGACAGAGTTAACTTTTGATCATGTCTAGGATTTGATGTTGCTGTTAGCTACTATGGGGTTAACCTCTGATTTATCATGACCTCCAACTTACAGAAACTCAAAGTTCACAAACATGAAGATTTACAGTGCACCTTTTCACCACTAAATCACTGAAACTTCCTCCTTGAATGCCTGTTGTGTTTGTTCTGTGCCATCGAGTCATAGACAACTCAGCGACCCTATGAATAAAAGACCTGAACACTTGTATAACTTTCGTTGTTTCTGCATGTTCCTAGAGTTTCCGGAGGCAAGCCATTTCAGAAGTGGATGCTACTCCAGCTTCTGAGCTTGTTTTGATTGGGAAACTCCACCAAACACTGTCCGCCATGGGTAACCATTATCACATTTGACACATCAGTGTCACAGTGTTCAGCTTCATAGCAACCACAAGTTACCTCTGTGCAGCAATGAGCAGAGCAGTGCTAAATCACTTAGAAGAAGGTTTGAGCAAAAACAATTTAAACTATTCCCACTCTCTTTTTGTCCATGTAAGTAAACTGTTCAAGAGCAGTGCTTGTTTTCAAACCACCAGTCACTTCAGGAAGACAAAATTCAGTTATGGTTTGTTCTGTCAAGATTATGTCAACTTATCAACAAGACATGCACATAAAAAACTTACCAGCTGGTCACCTGAATTTGTCAAGGAACCTCATGCCTGAGAGAAAGGGACAGGGAAGTGGTGAATGGGAGTCGTGTTTTCTTCCTTGCTTCCAGCCAATAATTGAGAAACCATATGGAATCTTATATGGGTAGTTAAAATCATTGGATCAGGTGAGAAAATTGTTACAGAAATCACCTGATCAGTGGTGGTTGGACATCATTAAGTTAAAAAATAAACACCTGGCTATTATGTGAAATTGGCATTAGGCAAGAGTCCAAGGCCAGGTACCATCTCTGAAGTCAGTGTCCACCCTCCAGTTACAGCGAGTCTTCTTCCCCCTGCCTCCTGCATTCCCTATCACCCGAGTCTGGGGGATTGAATGTGTGGTCAAGTGTCGCCCAGAGCCCACTCTCTTCCATCATCTGACATTGTTGGAGACCCTCCTTCTCCTTTTTCTTTGTCCCAGCTTAACAGCTTCACATAGCCTCCTTCCTCATGTTCTCAACCCCAACTAACCTCCATGGCAAGTCAAGCCCTCGTTCAATCTTCCCTGCCTACCCTTGAACTCAAGTTGTCCGTGGTAGCCCAAGGCCCTCCATAAATAGACCAATTCACTGAAGACACATTCTAGAAAGTGTCTTGTAAGTGATAAGGCTCCATTCCTCTTGTAGCTCAGCCTTAATCAGTATCTCCACCATATACCTCTGGGTGTCCTGTGGAGGGTGCTCTAAGTCTGGCCACAGACCATTGGAGGCTCTAAGAATTTTTTTCTAAGTTGTCATAAATGCGTGATTTTGGATAATGAGAGAGTTCATAAGTGAAGAGTAGATACAGAGACTTCCTGCTCAGTCAATTATTTCTCTTTAACTTTCATGTTAAAAGAGACACTTGTCCTAACACACCTAATGTGTTTGTCAGTAGTTATCTTTCCTCTGACATTTTATTTTCATCTATAATTGATAAATTTTATTTCATTTCGATCCACTAAAAAACTGAAAATAATATAAATTCTATTGGTTCTTTGTACTTTGTGTTCTTTAATATTTTTTAGAATAAATTAGGGTTATTACCTTGAAAAACTCTTAACAGTCAGTACGTGAATAAAACCCGACTAGTGAAAATAGATTTGCCACAAATGTGTAGCAAAAGATGGGCTTTTCATCCCTCGAGAGTCCTTTTCCCTAGATTTATTCATACATAGTCATGTTTGTTATTGAATTACTAAAACTAGTCCAAGCTTAAAGCATGAGGTTAATTTTAATCCATTTTGTTTAATAAGTGGGAAATAATTTGGGCTTAGTCTAACATCTTGATATAATTATAGTTCCATCTTTGGAGAAATTAAGGATGGCCTCGTTCAGAAGGTGAAGGATATGTGAACTGTTAGATAATGAGATAGTTGATAAGTGAAGAGTAGTTGTTAACTTCCAGGGAGGTAGAATCTTAGACATTCACATACAGTAATCAACCCTCTGAAAGGGAAGAGAAGGAGGTAGGGCAGGTTAGGTTACATAGGTAACTCATGGTTGCTGTGATGCTAAACACTGTGACACTGATGTGTCAAATGCAATAATGGTTACCCATGGTGAACAGTGTTTGATGGAGCTCCCAGATTAAAACAAGCTTGGAAGCAGGAGTGGCATCCACTTCTGAAATAGCTTGCCTCCAGAAACTCTGTGAACTTGGAGAAATGATGAAAGTTATACAAGTATTCAGGTCTTTCGTTCATAGGGTCTTTATGAGTTGTCTGCGACTCAGTGGCACCTAACAACAACAACAACAACAGTGCCCACCCATCCTAGTCTTCTGTACTTCAAATGACTCTATTTTTTTCCTTTTCAATCCAAACTTTATTGGCCTTTGTTTTATCTTCTATTGCAAATTGTCTTATTTGAATAAACCACACTTTCTTACCTCTTGATTGTTCTGTTTCATATGCAGATTGAAAAGGTATAAAGACAGGACTCATACCTGATGCACTCCTTTACTGATTTTGAACCTTGCAATGTTTCCTTGCTCTGTTCTGATGACTGCCTCCTCAGCCAAGTATAGGTTTCGCATGAGCACCATCAGGTGTTCTGGGATTCCTATTATTCTCAAGGTTAGTCGTAATTTGTTGAGCAATAACAATTTGTTCCTTCACAGGGATGGCACTCAAATTTGTGAAGTGTTCCATATTTTAAAGGGTGAAGGGACAGCACAGGAGAGGGAGACCCCAGATGAAATGGATTGATACAGTAACTGGGGCAATGGGGGTAGATGTGTCGGAATCAGTGAGACTGGTTCAGGACAGGGCAGACTTCAGAGCTGTTGTACATAGGGTCACTATGAGTTGCGGGCAACTTGACAGCACATAGTAACAACAGTAAAAACTTGCAGTTATCAGAACAGAGTACTTAGATACTCAGATAACAAGTGAAAAAGTCAATATTTGTACTCCATTCAATCAAGTCTTCCCTGCGCTGGCACTTGCCTGCCTTTTAATCCCAGCCCAATAGTATTGCATATAGAATTTTACTATTTCAAACTATTTTCTTATCTTTTTTATGAATTTTTTAAAAGTTTTCTGAATTATTCCTGATATTTTAACTTATGAAGTCTCTGCAGAAGCGAATATACTTGGCTGGTAACTCAAAAGTCAAATGTACAAGTCTAACAAGAGGCAACTCAGAATAAGACGTGGCAACTTCAATTTAAAAAAAAAATAGCCCCTGAGATTCTACAAAGCTCAGTTTTATTCTGACACATATGAGGGCTCCGCTGATCAATTCCACAAAAACTGCTTTTGGAGATATTTTTTTAAAAAACAAAACACAAACTGGTTTTACTTTTGACTTCTACTCAAGTCATGTTGGTACCCATTGCTAGGCACCATCAGGTTGTCCCAGACACATAGCAACTCTATGGAAAACACAAGGAAGCCCTGACTCTTCTGCCCCATCCTCACAACCTCTGCAGAGCACATGGCCACTGTTGCACTCGCTGTGTTTGATCCATCTCGTTGACGATCTCCTATTTTCACACTTTCTCTGTTCTTTTTCCATGGACTGCTTCTTCCTGCAAACACGCCCTAAGTACATGAGATGAAGTCTCAGCCTTTTTGCTTCTAAGGAGCCTTCTGGCTGCATTCAAATCATTGATTCAAAGTGTGGATACAAGATCAACATACAAAAATCAGTTGGCTTTCTCTACCGTGACAAAAAGAATACAGAGCCAGAACTAAGAGAAACAATACCTTTCACAATA
>NW_006399862.1:2349171-2383027 GCF_000299155.1 Elephantulus edwardii
AAAAAAAACAAAGTGTGTTCATTCATATGCAAATTAGGTTGTGTATTTGTCCCTCAATATATATGCCACACAACTATTTATTTACTCACTCTTAGACCACGATTCTGCCATGTGTATATTATTCTGTGTGTGGGTTTTATTTATCTTTTGTTTTGTCTGATACAACATTTGTCATTTTTTGCCCCCTTACACCATTCTGGATTAAAATGGCAGCATTGGTCTACGTATTAAATTGAGAAGATGACAGGAAAAGATTGAAAAGAGGGATGCATGGGAATGGGAAACGCGTGGAGGAAGCTAAAAGGATGGTGTCACCTTGTGGAGAGTGCAGTCAAAGCCATGAAACGAAACAGGCATGAACTGCTGAAAGGTAAAGCAATTTACTCTATAAAATCCCATTCAGATTGCATCATGTTTATAAGGGTAATTTTGGATAAATATTTTCTTTTTTTTATCCTGTTTGCTTTTTATACATAAGTTTGCATATCTTTGAAACAAATTCACTGCATAGTAATTCTTTTCATTACTCACTCATTATTGTCAAGTCAGAACTGACTCATAGCTGATCCTCCATTGGGTTTCTAAAGCTTTTGGTAAATCACATGGGAGGAGACTGACCATCTTTCTCCCAAAGAATTGCTGGTGGAGAGAGTCAGGGTCTTTGGGTTAGCTGCCCAGCTCCCCTCTGACTATACCACTAAAACTCCCTTATTCCTTTACTGGTGAAGACTATCTTTATAAAAACATTATTGTAGATTTAGTAGATTTAGATCTCTGACATTTTTAATGTCCTTCATTATGGAAAATTAATTGAAATTATAACAATATGTTTTAACTCCAGTAACTTCATCTTTGATTTAATGAAACAGTGTAAGGAATATCTCAGAATTGTCAAGAAGAAATTTAATAATACCATTAAATATATTCATCATATTGACTTTGATAATTTTTTAAATGATACTTTGTTTTTTATAAATTTTTAAAAAATGCATATCTCTTCCTACCTTAACAATTACTCTGTTAATTTGGCTTCAGTTATTAGATTCCTTTTCATGGAATTAAAAAATTTTTATAACAAAAAACCAATGAATGAATGTTATTTCTTGTTGTTATGGGTCATCGAGTTGCTTGTGACTAATAGCAACCCTATGTACAACAGATCTGAATCCTGCTCTATCCTTGTTGTGGTTGTTGTTAAGTGCCATCAAGTCGCAGGCAACTCATAGCAACCCTATAAGAGAGTCCTCGACGCTTGGGTGCCTTTCATTCTCTCTCCAGGTTCATAGCGTTTCCAGAGGCAAGCTATTATGGAAGTGGATGTCACTCCTCCTTCCAAGCTTGTTTTAATCGGGGAGCTCAACCCCACTCTCTGTCCTCATTGGGTTACCAACCATTGATGCATTTGACACATCAGTGTCACAGTGTTCAGCCTCACAGCAACCACAAGTGACCACTGTATGGCAACTTGTACACCAGGGCTATACGACCTAGAGGAATGTCTGAACAAAAACAATGAAAGACTGACCTCGGGCAGCAGGCCCAAGGGCCCTTTTGGGCTTGAAGCCCCTCCTGCCATAAACCCTAGCCAAGCTTGATTTGCCTGGCTCCTGGAGGCAGAGTAGTCCTTCACGACAACACCCACACACACAATACCATGCTCTCTATGATAACCAGGTCATAGCAGCCCTGGGCGGAGCAAACCTGGGAGAATATGGCCGCCTTCTCTCCCCTCTTCCCCTTAGCCAACATTATCATCTGTGACACACGTATCCCCATTACCCCAGCCACTGGGTCAGTCCATCTCATCCAGGATCTTTCTCTCTTGTGCTGTCCTTCTACCCTCCCAAACATGATGTCCCTCTCTAAGGACTGTCCTTCCTTGCAACATGCCCAAAGTATGTCAGCCAGAGCATCAAAATCCCTACGTACAAGTAGCAGCCTGATTTCACCCTATCCAAGATGACCCTGTTTGTTTTCCTAGAGGTCCTTGATGTACTCAGTACTCAAAGGCATCAATTCTCCTTCATAATAAACATCTTATAAAGAGCTGAATACACAATTTGATGCCTCAAGTTGAGTTTTAAAGGCCAATACATCCACTTCCTAAACAACATGCTTCTGGAAACTCTATAAACATTAATAAGTGACAATAGTTCTAGGAAGGCTTCAGGCCTTTTGTTCATAGGGTCGCTATGAGTCGTGTTCAACGTAACAGCAATCAACAAGAACAACTATGAGGAGCTCTGGTGGCCTAGTAGTAAGAAACTGCACTGCAATCCCAAAGGTAGATGGTTAGAGGCCACTAGTCCACTCTGTGGAAGATGGGAAATCTCCTGTATGATTAACTGCCTCTGAAAACCCAATGGAGGGTCAGCTATAGGTTGGTTCCAACTCTACGGCACACAACAACAACAACAACTCCAATTTTCACTTAAAATAACATTGTTATTGAACAAACTACTATCTAACTATTCTCATAATTTCTGCAAACTTTCTAGATCAAGAGAGTACAGATTTCTAAGGGTCAGTAAGAAGTGACAGAATTTATATTCTTATCTGTTCTATTCTACCCAAGAAAAATCACAATTATTATTTAGTAATTTCTTAAGTGTTCTTATATTCTCTTTTCTGATTAATATTTACAGTTTAATAGCTGTTACATAAAAGACTTGCCTAGATAGAAGATGCACTCAATCTTTTACAAACTACTCTTGCTTTATGCAAATATTTGATAAGGAACTCTGTCTTTGGATACTTTTATTGAAGCAATGTTTTCTGAATATGACTGCTTAGTAATATAACACTAATTTTTTTCCATTTCAGTAAGATGGTAATTGAATTAATAAGAATTTATATTGGTTTTTACTTCTCTTTCTACCATTTGCAAGTCTCTAGTCATCTTCCTTCTGAAACAGTGATTCTGTACTCCTTCCATCTTCTTTTTATACATCCTGATCATTTGACATTCTACCCAAACTATCCTTAAGTATTGCCACCCGTGACTTGTATTTGTTTTTCAACTCCTTCAGCTTAAGAAGTGCTGAGCAAGTCTGGCCCTTTTGATTTTTTGACTCTAGCTCTCTGCACATTCCATTATAGTATCTTGGCTTGTTGTCCCGAGCTGCCTTTTGAAATTTTTAATTTGGCTCTTTTATTTCTTCCTTTAGCTTTGGCTTCTTGGGGCTCTAATGCAATACTTAGAGTCTCATCTGACATCCATCTTGGCCACTTGGCCAACTGGCAGCATCAGTATGAATGGTGAAGAGCTTGAGATAGTTAACTGTTTTAGTTTGCTTGGCTCCACAATCAACACTCTTGGTCACAGCAGCCAGAAATGACAAATTGTGTTGGGAAAGTCAGCTGTGAGGGACCTCTCAAGAGTACTGAAGAGCAACGACGTCCGGCTGGAGCCTAAGGTGCATCTGATCCAGGCTATAGTCTTTGCAATTATGTGCTATGCATCGGAGAGTTGGACAGTGAGTAGAGATGATAGAAAGAGAATTTATGCCTTTGAGTTGTGGTGCTGGAGAAGAGTGTTGAATATACCATGGACTGCTAGGAGAACAAACAGGTTTGTCCTAGAGAAGGTGAAGGCGGAATGCTCCTTGGAGTCAAGGATTCTGAAGCTTCATCTGACATACTTTGGGCATGTTGCAAGGAGGGACTGGTCCTTGGAGAGGGATATCATGTTTGGGAGAGTGGAGGGACGGAGCAGGAAGAGGGTGAAACCAGAATGTTCCCTAGAGTCAAGGATTCTGAAGCTTCATCTGACATACTTTGGGCATGTTGCAAGGAGGGACTGGTCCTTGGAGAGGGATATCATGTTTGGGAGAGTGGAGGGACGGAGCAGGAGAGGAAGACCCTCAATGAGATGGATCGATTCTGTGAGTGGAGTGGTGGGAATGAGTGTGTTTGAGACAGCAAGGTTGGCACAGGATAGAACGGCATTTAGGGCTCTTGTACATAGGGTCGCTATGAGTCGCAAACGACTCAATGGCACATAACAACAACAAGTCATCTTCTATCTGAATGAGTGTTCACCCCTGCACTGAACACTTGACAGAAACTAGCTTATCAAATCCTCACAAGTTTTTCTTTATCGTTTTGCAGATGGGCAAACTATGGCTTGTGGACATGAAATGATATCACATAAGCACAAAGTGACTTTTGTCTGTGACTCTAGCTCTTTTTCACACTATGCATACTGTATCTCAAACTGAAAGTTTACTGTTTTTATATGTAATGACTTAGAAGAAATATAATCAGAATGTTCCTCAGAAGCAAAAGATGGCAAGATGTTGGCTCTCTTACTTTCGACATGTCATTAGGAAGAACCGGTCACTAGAAGAGGGCACCAAGATTGGTAGCGGAGAGGGCTGCTGAAGATTCAGTATACCTTGGGACATCAGAGAAAATAAAACTATTTTTTAAGAAGTACATCTAGAATGCTTAGAAACAAGGATGGCGAAACTTCTGCTCACATATTTTGAACATATTAGAAGAGCCCAGTTTCTGCCGATGAAAATCATGCTTGGCGAAGTGAAAAGGAGGCAGATCCTCAAAGAACTGGGTTGTTACTGTGCCTTCAATGAAAGGCTCAAGCAGTGAAGATTGTGAAGCTAGCACAGGACTGAGCAGGATTTCGCTCTTTTGTGCACAGGGACTCTGGGAGTGGAAATTGACTCGATGGACAACAATAATGAGTTAGTACAGTGGCTCAAACAATGGGCTAACAAACCAGTGATAACGCAGGTGGGGCATACACGGGCATCTCCTGATAGAAAGTCCATCTATTGTTGTTATGTGCAGTCCAGTCATAGACAACTCATAGAGACCCTATGAATGAAAGACCTGAATGCTTGTATAACTTTCATCCTTTCTCCAGGTTCATAGGGTTTCTGGAGGCAAGCTATTCAGAAGTGGATACCACTCCTGCTTCCAACTTATTTTAATCGGGGAGCTACACCAAACACTGTCCACCATGGGTAACTATTATTGCATTTGACACATCAATGTCATAGTGTTAAGCTTCACAGCAACCACAAGTTAACTCCGTACAGCGAGTGGACAGACCAGTGCTGTACCACTTAGAAGAATGTTTGACCAAAAACAATTAAAGCCAGGCCCGAGCGCCGCAGATTAAAATCGCCCCCTTTTGGCTTGTTAGCATAACTCTCTATCCATTAGTCCAACAGAGCTATTTTATTGTTGTTCTTGATAAGGGCTGTCGAGTTGTAGACCACTCACAGAGACCCTACGAATGAAAAACCCTATGAGCCAAAGCAAACTGTTTTCCTTTGAAAGTTAAAACTCAGTGTTTGAAATGATTCCTGTATCCATCTTTGTAAACATTCCCCAAAGTGTATAGAAACAAAGAGCAGAAACCAACCTAGTTAACTAAAGTGTTGTTATGTGGGCCAGACTTTTGGACTTCAACTATCTAAATGTATTTTCAGAAAACCCCTGATGTTTGCAGAGCACCTGGCACACCCCAGATATTGTGCTAACAGAATAACATTAACAGACTGATTATGAAACTGAAGTGAGTTGTTGTTTTTATTGTTAAGTGTCATTCAGTCGCCTATGACTCACAGAAACCCTACGTACAAGAGCTATGAACCCTGCTCTATCTTGAGTCAATTTCCTTGTCTCCAACACACCTTCCCCCATTACCCAAGTTACTGAATCAATCCGTCTCATCCAGGGTCTCTCTTATTCTATCCTTTTACCCTTCCAAGCATGATATCCAAGGACTGGTCACTCCTAGTCTCATACCCAAAGTATACGAGATTGTTGTGTTTTGTTAGGTGCTGTTGAGTCAAGTACAACTCACAGTGAGCCTATGAACAAAAGATCTGAACCCTGGTTTACCTTGTTTGAGAGTTCATTGCAGCAGTCACTGCGTTAATGCAACTGGTTTAAGGTCTTCCTCTTCTTGGTCAACTTTCCAATCTTCTCATTATCATGTGCTTCTCCAAGAATAGACAGACCCTCCTAGCAACGTGCCCAATATATGTGAAGAAAAGCTTCACCATTCTTGCCTCCAAAGAACACCCTGGCTGCACTTTCTCCAAGACATCTGTTTGTTCTCTTGGCTGCCCATGGGATGTTCAGTGCTCTTCTCTAACACAACAGCTCAAAGGTGTCAATTATTTTCCTGTCTTCCTTATTCATTGTCCAGCACTCAAATGCAAAACCAATAATTGGAAAGATTATGGGCTCAATTAGACGCAAACTTAGTCCTCAAACTGACATCATTACTTCTCAATAGTTGGGAGAGGTCTCTAACTGCAGATTTCCCCAGTGCACTGTGTCTGTTTATTTCCTGACTGCTGGTACCAAATGGGTTAATTGTTCATCCAAGCAAGATGAAGCTCTTGACAGTTTCAATATCCTCTCCATCCATCATGGCACTGCCTATCTGTCCAGTAGTAAGAATTTTTATCTTCTTCACATTGAGATGCAATCCATACTGAAGGCTGCTTTCCTTGACCTTCTGCAACAACAAGTGCTTCAAGTCCTCCTCACTTTCAGCAAGCAAGGTTGTATCATCTGCATAATGCAGCTTATTGATGAGTCTCCAGTCCTGATGCTACAGTCCTCCTCACAGAGTCCTGCTTCTCGTGTAATTTGTTCAGCATACAGATTGAATAGGTATAGAGCGAGAACACAACCTCGCCCACTCCCTTTCCAATTCTGAAGCATGGAGGGCTCCCCTGCTCCATTCGCATGACAGCTTCCTGGTCCAGGTATAGGCTCCGCATGAGAACTGAACCCCATCCTATATTGTGCTATCCTTATCATCTCTGATATACTTGATCCCATAGCTTCAGCCATTCTGTTGATTCATCTTATTGAGGGTCTTCCTTTCTATACTGTTATTAACTAAGGACTAAAGGGACTCACTGGGTTTAAATGATTGAAATCCTCATCTAGAAGGCTGTGGTGTAGTGATACTGACAGTGTTGTTCTCTGTACATGTCTTATGGGCCTCTCTTGCAAAGTAACTCACTTCTTGGTTTCCCCTTTACTTCAGATTTCACAGAAGAACACACTGTATTTCAACTAATGAGAGCTGATGTGTAAAATATTTAACAATAGAATGAGCAGGGGGCCAACCTATCAAAACAGACATTGGCTCAAATAGAACAGAAATTGGCTGTAGACCGTAAGAATGCTGGTATTGATTTATACCTGCCAAATAACTGCCCTGATACCAATTAATCTGTGCCGTCAAGAACTAGGGAAGAAAGCCTTTTTCATTTTCAGAGTGCAAATATGATCCTCTACTCTCACTGAGCCCGAAAAGGTGGGAAAGGAAAGAAAACTAATGATACCATAGGCCCCAGTGAGGGAGCTGCTGTGAGATTAGTTTAACTACTACAGACAGAAAGGATACAGAAAGAGAAAACAATGCAGTTGTTGAACTGAGTGCCTGGCCTTTAATTATAGCCAGGTTATCTTAGTTTAGAATGATGTGCTTGGAAAAAAGTTGCTGTGTAACAGCTGGAAGACTATCGCATCTGCACTGCAGAACCATTAAAATAAATGTTCTGCCTGTTTGTTACTATCAACCCCACAATCGTGTTAATCAGAAGCTAATGTTGATACCATCATTGGTGTTGTACCACAGTACAACATCTTGAACAAGATGTATCACATCTTGAACTTTGAAATACTTTAATCCCATAAGGTTATCTGAATTCTAATTCCTGGGGTTCATTTGATACTAACCATTTCCTGAGTTAACTACCAGCAATAACTACCTCCCTTTCCACAGATGAGGGACGAAATATGCTATAATACAAATAAGCTGATGTTCTTTATGGGCAATGCCATTTGGTCTAACAGGGATCCTCAAGGGATGTGACATTGTTCAGTATTACCCTACAACATATTATTTCTCCCAACTTTCCCAGCACAAAAAAAATAGGGAGAAAAGAAAATTGTCGTTCAGTGCGAGGTTGAGTAGAGTTGTTTACTATCAAGTGGGAACCAACTCATAGCCGACCCCTCCAGCAGATTTCCAGAGATGTTAAATTGCACAGGCAAGTATTGTCCATCCTTCTGCTGTGGAGCAGCTGGTACATTCAAATCATTTGCCTGTAGGCTTGCAGGTCAGCTCCTTCCCACTAGCCACCAGATCTCCCTATAGTTGTATATGTTGTTGTTGTTGTTAGGTGTCTGTCAAGTATAAGTCATAGTGACCCTATGAACATCAGATCTGAACCTTATACTGCCGTGTACCATCCTCATCGTCTCTGACATATTTGAGACCATTGCAGCAATTGATGTGTCATTCCATCCGATTGAAGGTCTTCCACTCATTCAAAGACCTTCCACCTTCCCAAGCATGATGTCTCTTTCCAAGCCATAGCCTCACATGTCCAAAGATTGTGAGGCAAAGCTTTTCCTTCAAGAAGCACTTCCATTACACTTTCTCCAAAACATACCCAGTGCATGGGGTACTAAGTACTCTTCTCCAAAACCAAAGCTCAAAGGCGTCAATTCTTCTTCTATCATCTTTATTTATTGTCTGGCTCTCAGATGCATAGGAAATGACAGAAAAGATCGTGGACTGATCAGGGGCACCTTAGTCTTCAAACTGGCATCATTGCTCCTCAATATTTTGGAGACACCCCTGACAACAGACTTTTCCAGTCTCCTGATCACCTGACTGCTGGTACCAAGTGTGTTGATTGTGGATCAAAGTAAAATGAATTTGTTGACAGTTTGAATCTTTTCTCCATCTATTATAATGTTTTCAATCAATCCAGTGGTGAGAATTTTTGTTTTCTTGATGTTGAGATATAATCCATATTAAAGGCTATATAGGCTTAGATTTTCTGCAACAAGTGCTTGAAGTCCTCCTCACTTATAACAAAAACTTATAACTTATGTCTTCTGCATAATGTAGATTGCTGATAAGTCTTCCTTTGACCCTGATGTAATATCTAATCATGTATAATTTCAGTTGTTTCTGACTAGATCACCATTATCAATATATCGAGAGAGCTTTGGTGGCATAGTGGTTAGAGAAATGTGAAGGTAGGCAGTTTGAATCTACCAACTTCTGTGTAGGAGAGAGATGGGAAATCTCTTCCTTTGAGATTTACAGGCTCAGAAATCTCACTTGAGGGTCAGCTATGAATAGGTTCCTGTACAATGGAACATAATAACAACAGGATATTTGTGTGTGTATGTAATTCACAAGGTCACTATGAGTTGTGTTCAACTTTATAGCACCTAACAACATCTGATAATACTCAGAAGCCTACATAGTGTCCATCTTATCATACAGAGTTGGCTATATGAATTAGGCTTGCATGAAAATGTTCATATATTTCTTGATGTCCTTTATTCAGTGCTTGCTATGTACCTGTTAACCACTGTATATATTTTCAGTTCTGACAGCACGGTATGTAGTAGGCATAATTGTGACCATTTAAGGAAGCAAATACCAATGTCCATAAATGTTAGTTATTGCCAAGGTCAATTGGCAGGTCATTGGCAACTGACAGACCAATTCAACCTGATTTCTCATCTGTGTTCTTAAAAATCATCACTCATCATTGTCCTTCATTTCCACATCATGGCTATGATAGACTGTTCTCATGGCTATCATCAAGATAATTAGATGTGAATTTTTAATTGATATATATTCCTGTGGGTTGTGGGTGTTTTGTTTTTTATTTTGTTTTGTTTTATGAGATATGATGCAGTGAGTAACCAGTCTTCCATTTGAAATTGCTGATGTGGAAAATGGGGGGAGTGGTAATCTGCTTTTGCTTTTTATATGTGAAGAATTCATTTTAACTAGCACACAGTCAAAATGTTTGACTTTGTGTCTCCCGGTGCTTTGTAGATAGCTCACGGTGGTGACATTTTGTTGCCAGGCATTTCTTGAAGGTATTTCTTTAGATGCCTTTTTTCAAATTGGCTCAGAGATGTGAAGCTGTCTGCAAAATGTAAAAGGGATCTTCTTTGAGTACAATGTGTGTTGTGGCATTTGAGCAAAGTTGAATACACATAATTCCGAATTCCACAGTCTTCAGTGAGGTGTTTGCTAAGACAAATTACTGTCGTCGGAGGGGAGCTGTTCGCTTGGCACCTACTGGCTGTGAAGACCTGGTCCCAGAGGGAACCTGAACCCAAGGCGAAATCTTATTGTGTTTACACTCTCTCAAAGAGCATCCGCTGTGCCTGGACTGGGACCAGGCACTGCATTCAGGGCTGCAAGAGGTGGAACCATTGCCAGAATGTGTTCCTGGCCAATGGAAGCCCAAAGGATAGGTGTGAAACCAAGCAATCAGTAATGCAATATATAGGAGAGCTGGACAACAACTAAGGATGACAGAAGAAGAATTGATGCCTTTGAGCTGTGCTGCTGGCAAAGACAATTGAACATACAGTGGACCACCAAGAAAACAAACAAGTATGTCCTGGAGACAGTGAAACCAAGTTTCTCCTTGAAGCCAAGAATTTTAAGGCTCTGTCTCACAAACTCACATACTTTGTGCATGTGACCATGTTGTTTTTGTTGTTGTTTACCGTCGAGTTGGGACTGACCCATAGCTGACCCTTCAGTGAGTTTTCAGAGGCAGTTAATCACTTGGGCAGAGATTCCCCACTCTTCTCCCGCAGAGCAGCTGGTGACCTTGAACCGTAGACCTTTAGGATTGCAGTACAGCTTATTGCCACTAGGCCACCCAGGAAGGGTCAGTATGTGGAGATCAATACTTGGAAGGGTGGAGGGACAGTGTAGAAGAGGAAGACCCTGAATGCAACGGATTGACACAGTAACTGGGGTAATGGAGACGGATGTGCCGGAGACCATGGGAGTGGCTCAGGATAGGCAGGCTTCAGAGCTGTTGTACGTATGGGCGCCGTGAGTTGCAGGTAACTGGGCACATAACAACGACGACATAGATAAGAACTCAATGAGATGGATCGACTCATTGAACTTGAGCACGGAGATGATGAGGATGGCAGAGGCTAGGAAAAGGTTCAAACTGATGTTCAGGGGCACTATGTGTGGAAATCAACTTGATGGCACCTAACGACACAACAACATGTAGAAAAATTAAAGGACTCTGGTGGCACAGTGGTTAAGTGCTTACTTTCTCACCATACATCTGGTTATTCGAATCCATCAGTCATTCGAAAGACAAAATAGGTGATAATCTATTTCCGGAAAGATCACAACCTTGGAAACTCTTTGGGGCAGTTGTATTCAGTCCTATAGAGCCAGAATCTGTTAGACAGAGTGGGCTTGTTCTCTATGAAAGTGGAGTTTCTATGTGACACATGGGGTGAGTGCTCAGATACTGACAGAACCTTCGGAGGTCTGACTCACCCAGAAATGCTTTGGTAGTTCTGGTGGAATAATGCATAGCGCATCGCTCTGGTAACGGATGGTGGCTTGAATCTACCAGATGCTCTGAGAGAAAGAGATGGGCAGTCGCCTTCAGTCACGAGGTACAGACTCAGAAGCCCAATCGAAGGTCACTATGGTGATGTTTAGTCAGAAACACCACACGAAAGAAAAAACAACCCCAACCAAACAGCAAAACAAAAACCAAACCTCTGGGGACCTGCTTGGAAAAGTTTCTAACCTTGAAAGCCCAGTGGAACCCAGTTCTAACTCTGCACCACATGGGGTTGACATGAAAAGGAATGAACTTTACAGCAGCTGGATCTGCTATTTCTCCTTTTGGTTTCTATCTAAAAGTAATTTAAATTTCTATTCAGTACATTGAGTGGGCAGATAATTTGCATGTGGAATTCAAGAGGCTTTCCAAGAGGGGAAATTCAAGTTGCGTCTTGAATGATGCACACACCATTGGTCAAAAGGGAAAGGGTACGTTGTGGAATTCAATGCCAGAGGTAAAAGCAAGGCCCTAGGAAGGAGCCTG
This sequence comes from Elephantulus edwardii, assembly GCF_000299155.1. NCBI lineage: Eukaryota > Metazoa > Chordata > Mammalia > Macroscelidea > Macroscelididae > Elephantulus > Elephantulus edwardii. Next base: position 2,361,087 of record NW_006399862.1, read on the forward strand.
GAATCTCTGAAAGATCAACAGAGCAGTTGTGTATTTTTGAGATCTGGCTGATGAGGAGGCAACCCTGGTAAACTATGTTGGGAGCGGCATGTGGGTGGATGTGTACACCAGAGTTTCAGTTCTATCTTGTAAGTTGTGGTAATGGGATTTTTTGAGGTGATGTCTCCTCGTCAGACATTCTTTAGATATTGTCCTTTATCCCACAGACGACAGTGGGGGTATTAGTGGAGAAGGGGCTCTGGAGGCTGAGTTGACTTAGTTAAGAAGCTGTGGTGGGGTGGGGTGGAATGCGTTGTGATGCTAATAAACAGGTTGTTGGTTTAAAACTACTGGTCATTCAGCAGGAGAAAGATCTAAGCATCTCATGAAGAGTTACAGCTTCAAAAACCTGATGGAGGGCGGCTGTAAATCAGGACTGACTCCACGGTCTGTGAGCTTTGGCAGGTGGAGACAAATGAAAAGTAAGTAGATTCTGACTAGTGACAATTCTATGTATGGTTGATCAATGCACTATCATTTTATCTACTGAAAACCAAAATTATCCAATATATAAGAATTGTGTTTCTCTGGGTTTCCAGGGGATGGTTGCTTTGGAAATAGATTTCCTCTGAGTGGAACTGAATAACCAATCATCACACTTTGACTGCTGGTTAGAAGCAAACTTGAGCCATTGGTCCTATCCAGTGACCTCTGGGAAAAGACAAATAGGAACAGGCTATTAACCAGGCTTATTAGCCAAGTCTGAGTCAGGGGACTCACTTCTCTCTAAGAGCACATGCATCCGAACTCAAGAATGGTTGTGTTAGGATAACAGAGCTGGTTATTTAAATGTGTGAGGAGAAGATAGCAAAGGGGCGGGGACAGCCTAGGGTAGAAGTCAAACACCAACTGCTACCAGGAACCAAGACGGTGGTGATGTCACACATCTGGAAAACAGTCCGTCAGTACCAAATGTACTAGGCATTTGCGGAATTAAAACAAAATCAACAAAAGACCATTCTTCAAGGGATACTTTGAAATTACCTATCAAGAACAATCAATCAATGGGAAGATCAAGTGACAGGTATGCTAAAATGGCATCTGGTTTGTTGTGTATTATTAAACAGCCCTTCACTTTTCAGTATAAATGTAAATAAATATCATATACTATCCCTTAATAAACACATCAATGCCCTAGTGGCAGTGTGGTTGATAGATTATGTCTGCTCGCCACAGGTTAACAGTAGGATTCCAGCAGTAACTCCGTAGGAGAAGCTGGGCTAGTCTGTTTCCATGGACGTTCAGGGTCTTGGAAACCTTGGATCAGTTCTATTCTGTCCTATAGAGTTAACAAGATTCAGAACTCAAAGGCAGTGGATTTGGTTTTAAGCTTTGGTAAAGTTACATAGTCCCTACTCGTGCTCCAAAGAAAGTTAGTATGAATCAAGCAGCCAGTCTGCTAATGTTCGAACAGATTCTAATACATGTGAGATCTCTAAAATAGCTAAAAGTCACATCTCAAGAAACAGAATTCATTATTAAGATGAACCAGCCTCAATTCTTTCATTTTGCAGTGAGGGAGTGGACATAGTCTTCCTCCACCCAAAGCTTAAAGTCAGGAAAAACACTTCATCATCTAATAAAGAAGAGATTTTCAGAGATGGAGGTGGCTCTGATGGTATAGTCCATAGGGGGTGTGAGGCTAATGCAAAGGCCACACAGAGCTCCTGGTGCTTCCAATCCACCAGCAGCTCAAGGAGAGAAAGGTGGGAAGTCTCCCGTACCATTGAAAACGTGGCTTGAAAACGTAATAGATCAGATTTGATTAGATGGTGACAGTGAGATGTATATGTGTGTGTGTGTGTGTGTGTGTGTGTGTAAAACCATATATAGATGTTGTTGTTAGATGACATCAAATCAGCTACAATTCATCAATCCTATCAACTGCAGACAGGAACCTGCCTTATCTTATGGCATCATATAGGTGTGTGTGTGTGTGTGTGTGTATATATATAATTAAAACAAAACAAAACAAAAACACCGAACGTGTTGCTTTAAAAAAAAAAATCAGTGGTAAGAAATTGTGTTGCAATCCCAAAGGTAAATGGTTCAAATCTACTAGCTACTGCACGGGAGAAGGAGGAGCTGTCTCTTCCCATGAGATTAACTGCCTTTGAAAACCTCCTGGAGAGTCAGCTTTGAGTCTGCTCTGACTTGATGGTACACAACAACAACAATTAAACTATACATTAACTTCAAGAGGTCATCATCAACAAAATTATTTAAGCAGTGGTAATTTATCCTAAAAGCCTGTGGTTTAAAATAAGTGCACTTCATAGGAGGTGAGAAAAGTTAAAAGCTCATGGGGTCATGTTTGAGGTGAAATCTTGACGCTGCCATTTACAACGCCAGAGAGCAATCACTCCTTTCAAGGAAGACTGCATAATATAAGAAGACAACCTGTGGGATTATTTTAAAACAGAATGAGATCATGTGAATCAAAGCATCTTGAAGAGAGCCTTGCATAGAGATAAATGCTCAAGAAGCGAGCTGTCATTTTTGTTAGACTGACTGCCATTCTAGTACTCAATGGAAATTTAAGAGGTTGTTCAGTAGTTACCAATGGCAACCCCAATTTGTCATTTGCTTGGTATAAATTTAACCTTTATGTTAAATTGAGTTACAGTTTATCGGTGCAAAATTTATTTTGTTTAATCTACTACAAACAGAAATCATCCCATATTATAAGGCAAATGCATTACCAAATTTATTAATTGGTTAATTTCTTATTTCCTTAGATACTTTGCTGGTTTTAATTAAAGAATGTAAAGTTAGTATGTGGATTTTGAAAGAAATCCTGGGATCTATTTGGAAAACCTTATTACATGGCCCATGAGCTATGTAAGGGGGCCCATAAGCTATCTAAGGGCAGAGCTCTATTTGTTTTCTCCAACAGCATCTAACATGGTACTAGGAAGAAAGTAGACAGAGAGTAAATATATTGGCTCATAAAGCATTTACTTAGAAATTATGAATAGAAGGTAAGTTTGATGTATCTAAGCCTGCATTTTCTTCTTTTGTGAGACCTATGAACTGAGCCGAGGGCCTGGAGAAGAGCAGGAGGAATGTCCTAAATCCTTTTGAATGCATGATATTCCTTGTCAAGGGGTCTGGTGGACATAGTCTGCAAATCTTGACAACAGTTATCATGACCAAGGTGGACATTAATTTCTATAAAATCCCCAAATGCAAAATAAATCACAAGTTTTCCCTACTTTCATGGTTAATTTTCCAAAAGAGTCCCAAGATAATTAATACTGTTGTTGTTTAATGCCGTCGAGTCATAGACGACTCATAGCGACCCTATGAATGAACAGCCTGAGCACTGTTCGTACATAGAGTTTCCGGAGGCAAGCCATTTTGGAAGTGGATGCCGCGCCTGCTTCCAGGCTTGATTTAGTCGGGAAGCTCCAGGTAACTGAAATGTCATGGTTTTATTTCCTTTCATAAATAGTAGTGAAGTATCCAAGAGTGGTTCAGGAAAGGGATTCTGGGAAGTCTTGTGAGACAAATCTGGGGATGAACAGACACATGTTGCTGAGCAGCTTCTGGTGCCCAGTGAATGTCTACATGGATTAGCTACTAATAATTCTGAAGTACAATATCAGGAGGCATCTTAATGAAAATTGGTATTTAAAACAAAGAGCATGTGCTATTAAGTGAGAAAAGACTATTCTGATGGACAATCTATTACCTTAGTGTTCATTTCCTACATAAAATAGATTTCCTACATAAATGCAAAAATATACTGTGGGGGGGCATATTTGAAAGACCTTCAGAGGAATGCACGATATGACTGAGAAATGAAAAACGCAAAACCCATGCATAAATCCATACTGAGAAAAAGGATCAAATAGACTGAAAGAGCCCTTGTCTTCTCATGTAAGAAAAGGAAAATGTTACTCCCTCCTCCACTTTTGTACCACCTAGATGCGGCCCTCCTTTCTCTTACACTGAGAACATGAGTGTTGGCTGTCTCCCAATGAACTTACTCAGATAAACACAATATGGTTTTCTTTTAAAATAAGCTTTTACTGAATATATCAACAAGGTACTGTATAGTGTAGAGTGAAGAGTTTGTAGTTAACAAAGTGTGCGACACGGTAGGTCTCAGAGGACGTGTGATGCAGAATCTTCCAGCCCCTTGTCGGTGAGAAGTCACTCAACACAAATCAGAAACAAATCAACACATGGTTCAAACAGTAACAAATCATCAGGCTTAACTTTCAGAGAATATACACCAATCCTGTGAGGGACACACAACGGTGACGCTTTCACTTGGCCTGACAGAGGTTATAATACATCCCACGGTCACCTCTACAGATGTCCCTGTGTGTGTGTGTGTGTGTGTGTGTGTGTGGTGCGACACTAATTTTAAAAATGCCTTGCTTTGTGCTCTTCTGATGGGTGTGCGGCTAGAAAAGAAAAGAAACCCAACAAAAAAAGAATATGATCTTTTGTAATGGTTGTAGAATACATGTACAAATGCTTTCAACCAGTGCTGTTTCTCCCATCGCCAACAATATGATGTGTGTCATTCTGCTGAGGGAATTCGGATGGGTACCAGTTTCCTACCCTACCACTCTGATTTAAAGGAAAACATGGCGCAAGGCCTGACGAGACTTGGGAGTTTCCTGGTGGTGGTGCCTTGTGTATGTTTTTCTTTTCCTTTCTGGGAATTCATTTTTGCTTTGCTTTCCCATGCGGTTGGAAAGAGAAGTCCTAAGTAAAGCCGTTACTCTCATGTCCTAAAGTAAAACTTTAATGACTTTTTGTTACAAGCTAGAGAAAAGAAATGTTATAAACAAAAAAAAGTCAATGAAAATTAACCACTTTACTGTCAACAGCTGCATTAGACATCGTGGCTGAGGCTGATCAACACATTGGTTGCTCCCATGCACTTCAACAAAATTGCCTTGTTCGTAAGGATGCTTTGCCCATGAGGCATGTGTGCCTTCCTTGGCAGAGAAGGGAGTTCTGACCTCTATGACTCCACTAGGGTCATTACGATCAGCACTAGTAAGCAATGGAGGTGTCCTATGAGCTACTTCATTAAGACTTTGCACCAGATTGGTCACATTATACTTGGGGGGAAAAAAACCCACAAAAAACCAAAAGCAAAACCAAAAAAAAAAAAAAAGCACCCACTTTCAACACATGCAAAGAATGAGAAGTTGCCTTCTTTCTTCTGTCGGAGAAGCTGTGTGGCGTCAGAAACCCTGGGGAATGTAACCTTTTTAATGCCTAACTGTCCTATCTGATGGGCTACTGATGCATCTGACAATGTCTGAGCAAAGTCCACGAACTCTCCATGATTACGCACATTTCCCCAAATGGGGATTAACAACAACAACTCTGGGTGTCACTTGCAACTTGCAGAAATACATTTCCTTTTGCAATCTCTTCTGTGTAGCAACTTGCCTAGTTCTGAATGTGGACACACACTGATGTGACGTCATTTTGTCAGACAGCATGAAGCTGTTTACAAGCCACCGTGGGAGGTTTCGTTTCGTGGTTCTAGCTGGTACCTTCAACCCTGCCTCTTGACAGCTGCCTAAAGAGATGTAGTAATGGCAGGCAGAGAGGCCCAAATGCCCAGGATCAGCAAAAATACATTACAAGGAATAAAAATGCCAATCAAAGCACTATTCACCACTGAATCTATCCAGGGCTGCTGCTACAAATGGGAGGCTGGTGTTCATTTTAGCGCAGTTTTTGTCGCACTGTGTGCAAAGTCAAAATCAAGCCTGAAACTAGAGTGCACCTCCTCGGGAACATCACTTAGCAGAGTAACCCCTTCAGATCATGATAACCATTTCACTTCACTATGTTTCCATTACTTTACTCATGACCGGAATAATTTTGTGGACCTCACAAGAAGACACAAATAGGAAACTATCCAACTTGGGTCTTCTTGGCTCAAAGGGGCGGGGGGGGGGAGGGAAATAGCATCCAGAAATTCTACTTGGTGGAACCACACACAATGTAAATAAATGAGAAGTGGCATCCATTTCCTAAACAACATACCACTGGAAACTCTATGGACTTTGAGACATGTTGATAGCTGTAGAGGGGCTTCAGGTCTTTTGTTCATAGGGTCGCTATGAGTAGTGCTTGACTTGATGACAATCAAAAACAACAACAAGGGGGAGGGAAAGCAAACCAAACCTTCAAAGTCAAAGTACCATCATTTGAACTCATAGTTTAGTCTACACAGCCAAGGGGAAGAGGCCTATGAGAAGGATTATCAAGCTAGGTACATAAAATCCTATGGCATTATTCTAAATTTCCAATTGTATCCTGCTTCCCAGGCTGCCTCGCCCTTTCAACATGTGAACCTAAAAAAGCAACAGCCAAAACTCTCTGAAAGACTGAAAAGGAACCCAGAGTCACTTTAGAATTAATTCAAATTAATGAGGAGCTAATTTCAGCTCAAGTGGCTGAAGTACAACACCGCTTCAGTTCTCAGGTCTGTACCATCATAGTGTCATTATACTTTCTGTTTATTCTCAGGGACCAACGAAGAAAAAAATATATAAACTTAGGGGATCAGTAAGAAACATAACGCTCTTGATATAATGAAAGAAAAATTGCATAGCATTTTATACCTAAATGTGTACAAAGAAGACACATCACAGTTTTATTTCATTTAAGAATAATAGTAAGAGAGAAAGAAAGAAAGATTTTTGTGACAAGTCCTTCTTGGATTCCTAAAATAGAGGCCAGCAGGAAAGGTAATAAGAAGCTCAGAATGCAATGCCCAAATTAGATTTTAAAAATGTGTTTTTGGCGAGAATATATCTTTGAGATAATGTATATAGCCCTTCTATAGCTAAGGGAGGAGAATGAGTAAATCATGCACGCTCTCTGATCATGGATGTTGCCACCGAGATGTTCAGCATGAAGCACATAATGAATATTCCTCTCCTGGTAGACCCTCTGCTCTCTACCTTGTCCTGCCAATGACAGGGGAAGCAGCCTTCACTCTCCAGTTAGCTCATTTTTCATTTGGTGTCTGGGTAATAGAAGATCGATTATCGCTCTGCAGTTCCCAAAGAAGAGGAACATCCAAGATTGAAAAAGAATAAATGAGATTTCAAAAGTTGAACTGGATCAAAGTCAGTCCAAGGTGGAAAACCAGGTATTGTGTAAAAAACACCCACAACATCATTTCCACCAGCTCCGATGTGCCCTTATGGAAAGATTGTGTAAAATCAGTGAAAATCAGTAGGCATTTTAAAATGTCTAAGTGCACATGGGTATTCTATGTAACCAAGACAGGCATTCTTTATAGTCTACGATATACAGAAAAGGGGTAGGGGAATACGGAGCATGAACAACTAATTATTTTAAAAAAAGAGAGAGAAAAAAGTGCTGGATGATTGGAAGACAAATTTCTGGGGCAAATGTATTAATTCAAGCTATTTCAACATGATACCCACAAAAATCAGCTGATCTAGTGTAACAGAACCACTTAGTTGTTCTTGTTTAAGTTATAATCAATAATTTTAAAATAACTTTGTTTTAGTAAATCCAAAACACTGATAATTTGTTAAGTCTAAAGATCATGTTGACATAGCATTGGTGAAACTACTGAAATAATTCTCATTATCAAAAATAATTCCATCCAATATAATTCTTCCCATTATTTTATTAGCCTCTTCTAAAAAAGTATTCTAGAATATATCTCTGTTGAATTTTATTCAACCTGACATATGACTTGAATAGTAACATCTTTAAAGGGAATTTTCTTGCTAGAACATTCTACCTGTCCCTGCAGACAATTAAAATCAGACTCAGGTCTCTAACTCTGTTATCACATCCAGCCAGGGAAGCGTCAGGAGTGATTTTTTTTTTTTAAGCTCCCAAGTCAGAAAGCCAACCTCGAGGTTTAAAGGTTTTTTACAATCTTGCCTCATTTTCTCGAATCTGCCAGGTTGGGTTAAATTCTTCCATGAAATTAGTTCTCCCGTGATGCTTTCTGTTATTTCCTGCACTGGGTCAAATTAGGGTAAGAACTACTTTTCCTACATTTGAGGATTTATTACTTTCTTCCAGACCAGGAAATATAGCGATAGCATGACAATATCTGGGCCACCTCTTGTTTTATCATATTACTTATCCTACCCTGATGAGTCCATTTTAATTGGCCCTTTCATCTGACCACTGGCTCGAGACAAAAAGTTTATTCTGACAACTTCGACAGCAAAGTGGTTAATAAGCATCATAAGGAAGAATCACTCATTCTTTTGCCTTGGTGTTGGGTTCTCATTGTACAACCCTGTACAGTACTTCAGCGACTATTTTTTTTAAGATTTAAAAAGCAAAGAGTTACAAAACTGTCTGTAATTAACTTGAAATAGAAAAGATAGCACTTTTTTAAATCCCATTATATAGTACACAGTATAAATTACAGAGTATTCAAATGCACAAATGCATCTGGGTAACATTTATCAAATGTAATTTGCGTGTCTGTCTGCGCACACACGTGTGGGTTCCCGAGAGGGGTCCTGTCCGCCTCACCCAGCTGAACCTCTGGCTGTCACGTGTGGCAGTGTTCCAGGTCTGGCACACTGCTGTTGCAGTATCGCATGTTGTTGGGGATATGGCAGTCTGTGTAATTAATGCCCCCGTTTGGGGTGTAAATGGGCTGCAGTCTGAAATCTCCTTTAAGGAGCTGATCGTTATTTAAGGAGACGATCTGAAAGCTGGTTTCTGTCATCTCCAGGATGGAGTTGTCCTTCTTGGTGCCTGCCTCGCAGTAGTCGTCTTTCCGCCGGCCTCGGTTGTATTTCCACTTCTGGGAGGTGTAGCGCCCCTTTTTGTGCATGTGCCAGCAGAAGATACTGAGCAAGACCACGAGCACAAAGATCACGGCGCCACCAATCAGACCCGCCAGCAGAAAGGGGGAGCCCATGCTGTGGGAAGTCGTCTGCTCGTGGCTGGACGCCGTGTTGCTGCTGTTGTTCAGATAGGAGGCGTGCGTGGTGGCCTCCGAGCAAATGGTATCTTCGACGGCTCGGTAATTAAAAGCATCCAAGGGCACTAAACAGATCCGATAGGTCGACTTGGGCTCAAGATTAACCAGGCTCAGATGCTGCTTCTCCCCACTGACGATGCGCTCCTGAACGATGCCCCCGACCAAACTGTGGCCCATTTTCACCCAGGTGAGTTTGTACGCCATGACGGTGAAGAGAGAAAGCCAGCTGACCTGGATGGAGGTGTCATTCACGAAGTGGATGGACAGCTGGATCCGCTCAGAAATCGGCGGGGTCACTCTCTCTCGGCCCTCCCCGTCGGGGACGGTGGGAAGCTTGGACGTGGTGGGAGTTAAAGGCAGATCGCTTCTGCTAGGTGTTGGAACAGAAGGTGTGGGAAGCTCAGTGGTTGGAGACGCTGTACTGGGGGCTGGGGTGAAGAGAGGCAGGCCAGGCGTAGTGGTGGGACAGGACAGAAGATTCACATTCAACTCCCTGACAGCCATCCCCCGGACCTGCTCGGGGCCTTGACACATAAAACCTCTCACGTTGAGAGATGAAGGGATGTATTTGAGCCACTCCGTGACCCATTTAATACTGCAGTCACAAAACCAAGGGTTATTCCGAGCAGTGAGCTGCTTCAGGCTGGAGAGGTTATCAAAGACCCCTTGAGTCAACATCCGCAGTTGATTATTGGAGATATCCAACCGTTCCAGTTTGCGGAGATTTGAGAAGGCTGTCAGCGGGATGTGGTTTATCTGGTTGTCCTGCAAATAGAGCCTGATGAGATGTGTACCTGGGAGATCAGGAGGGGGAAGTGAGAGTGAATTCCGTACAATGGAGAACTCCTTGAGTTTGGTGAGGTGACTGAAGGTGCCCTCGGCGATGCCCTTGTTGGTCAGGAGATTCCCATCCACAATCAGACGCTCCAAACTCGTGAGGTTCTGGAAGGCCATGTCTGATATGACAGCAATTCGGTTTTCATCCACCCTCAGCTCCTGCAAGTCCACTGGAAGGCCAACAGGCACGCTGCTGAGATGATTCTTGGACAGAAACAGCAGCTTGAGGCTGATGGCCTCCCGGAAGGCCCCATCTTCCACTCCCACAGTGGAGATGGAATTGTCATCCAGATGGAGTTCCTCCAGCTTCAAGAGCTGGGCGAGGGCAGCCCTGGAAATGGTCTGAATATTGTTTTCCTGCAGATGGAGAACGCGGACATTCTTGGGGAGGTTCATGGGGAACTCGTCCAGCTGGTTGCCGTAAAGGTAGACGGTGTGCACCGACTGTATGTTGTGCAGTTCTGCAGGAAATCCAGCATTATTAATTTGGTTGTTGTGGAGGTAGAGCACGGTTACGCCCTCCGGGATCCCAAGAGGCACTGAGGTCAAGCTTCGCTCGTTACAGTAGACAAAGTTCCTGTCGCAGCGACACACACTAGGGCACGCTAGGGCTCTGGACACCTGTGAGGACAGTCCCAGGGAAATGAGAAGCCATGATTTCAGGAAAAAAGCCCCATGGCTGGGCCACTTTGTGGTCTGCAGGCCCATTTCTGAAGGGAAGAAATAAAAAACAAAGTGATGAGGGGTGGAAGAAAAAGCCACAAAACAAAGTACGATTAAAAAGAAGCCAAACCGAGCAAAATTAAAAAAGAAAGAAGAAGAAGAAAAAAAAAACACAACAAAAAAATCTTTAAAAAACTCAAAGGGAGCACAAAACCAAAATAAATGGGCTGGGTTCTGTGCAAGCCCAGAGCTCCAGTCAAAGGTAAGTCCTGATGCTGTAAAGTGGACGAGCCTCCTGCCGTTCTGGTCCCTCTCAGCCCGTGCTGCTCTCTTTGCTGTTGTCCTCCATGTGCAAAAACTTCCAGGAAAGATAATTTTCTACACAGGCAACAGGCAATGCTCAGTTATCAATGGCCAGCAGGAGCCCAGGTGGGCAGGCAGAACTCCTTTCTTCTGTTGTACCAGGTCAGTTTTGTTCAGCCTCTGAGCTTCTTGGTTGAAATCAATCTGCAATCTGTTACAAGAAAGAAGAAAGAAAACAGTCAGTTAAGGGTCGGGATGGAGGAGGTGTCCACAGTTGTAACATCTTTAAAAAAACAAAACACTTTAAGAATGCCTTTGGCTAACATCAGGGGTTGGTGTGAAATGACATCATAAATAACCCAATTTACTGGTAATGTTTTAAAGAATGGTTATAAAGTATCTCATCTTCCCAAGAAAATCATACTGTTACCTCTGGATATCATTATCACGTTATCAGCACCAAATCTACTGCATAGTCTACATGCACTCAAACAGCAATGATTATACGGATTATACTGGTCACTGTCAAGTTTCAAGACAGCGATGCTAATGGTATAACTGATCAAATAAAGGGAACATGTGGGGGGCAAAAACAACTGTAAACAAATGCAAACTGGGGATTGTAAAGTCATTTAGAAGATGGATTCTTTTGATCTGGTACTGATTAAAGGCTGGATTAATGCAATGTGCTTAAGCCTGTGTGATAATTTCCCTTCTTCTACTCTGACTTTTCTTTTACCTCCTCTTTGGCTTCCTCCAAAATAGCTTAGGCACAAGTTACAAGTAGAATGGCCTGACTCTTTCACTCAGCCCCCATTTCTGGAGTTGTAGGTCAGAAAAGACTTATCTTTGTGATTCCTTTAAGAGATACCAAGTTCAAGGCGGGGATAAATGATTTTTTAACACTACTTTCTTTCCTCCATCTGTGAATGTTACAATGGTGGGTTTTTTAAAAAAATTAATTTTAATGGAAGTTTACAGAGACTTAGGGTTTCCAGTCATTCATTGTTGCACTTTTCTCCCTACTAATCTCCTCCCCCTCAGTACACTCTTCTCCTTGAAAGAAAAACTCTTTGTTATACAGTCCCAACCCCCAAGTTCATTCCTCCATGCAGCCTTCTTCACTCTGGACTTCTATAATGACAAGAATACCCATTCATATATCCCTTTTCAACAGTTCTCTTCCTCATCTGTTTCAATGCAGTATACATCATTCCTCCCCTCCTTCTCTGTCTTCCCTCAACCCTGATGTCAGTCCCGCAGTATTTTTTATGGAGGGACACTGAGAAAACCATGAAATGACCGAAGACACATTTGGGAAGTAAAGTCAATCCAGGGATCGCAATCATGTCCTCTTCTCCGAGAACCTGCTCCATCTGTTTTTCCATTAGAGAAGTAAAGAAGCTAATTGAAAGGTGCCAGATTTGATTTCCTTACAAAATAAGTTGGCATGACTAGACACGGCAAGCTGCGAGTCTCTTAATTCTCACCAATACACAGACAGTGAAACAATTTATTTATACAGACACAGAAGAACTAACTATTCGAAATTCTTCCCTTAGCTATCTTTAGAAACATAATTAAAACAGAAAAGAAAAAAAGGCACTGTAAATGATATTGAAGTGTCAAGGACATTGGAAATTTGTTCTACAGTTTAAAAGAACCATCTAAAAATGCAATTGGCAACCAGAGATTATAGAGTATTTTGAGGTTTCTTTTTGATCGTTTAGAAATCTAAAGAAGAACACAGTCATTCAGGCAAAAGAGATAGAAGTCATTTTTTTAGTAAGAATAAAATCTTCTGTAATGAAAATGTTTTTAAATCCCAAAACTTAAAAATGTGTATTGCCACCAAATAGGTCCCAAGTCTTGCAGAAGAAATCTTTCTGTATGTTTCTTAAAGTTGCTGCCATTCAAATGGGATTGACTGATAGCTCAATTTCCCATTGGGCTGTAAAACACACAGGATGGTGAAGCCTGCCCAGTTTTCACCCAAAGAGCTGGTGGTTGATTGAAACCAGCAGCAAGGTGTGGTCTTTAGGTTAGACTGCTTGGTTTCTTAAGAACCAGGCTACCAGAGCCTCCTCTTTATATGTGGACAGGATAGTTTATAAGACAAAGGTAACACTGGGAAAGGCAATTCAATAATACTGCTAAACTCTATCCTTTGGTTGGTTTTCAAGCCATCACGATGGCCCCCATACCTAGCTTCTTAAAGGGCATCCCTAGTCCAGTGCTATCAGTCGCATTTGGTAGAGAGAAAGTCTGAAAAGCTGCCCTTGAATGCAATGTCTCCTTATTTTACCATTCACTTGCTTTCATTTGTTAAATGTAAAAAATAAAATGTGAAGAATGTCAAGTGATTATTTTGAAAAGAATACAGGTGTAGGCACAGTAGACGTCTTCATACCCTGGAGATAATCTTACATGGTATCTTACACATGAGTGATATTCTTCTAGGTGGAGTAGTACCCTGACTAGAAATGTCACTTAGCCTCCGCGGACCATTGAAAAGTTATTTTTCTAAAAAAATTTTTCTTCTTTCTGAGTAACATGAACTAACATCTAATGCGAGCTTAAAGAATTATTTGTAATTCATCACTCACTCACTCTCATTGCCATGGAGATGGATGGAATCTCGAAAAATTTTCAGAGGCTGTAAATACAGTAGGAGACTGCCCATCTTTCTTCTTCATACTGGTTGGTGGATCCAAACTCCCTGCCTTTGGGTTGGCAGAGCAACTCCCTACACACAAGGCCACTGTTGTTGGGTGCTGTTTAGTCCAAAGCAACCCATAGCTGGCACTGCAGTGGGTTTTCAGAAGCAGTTAAAGGGAGATTGTTCATTCTTTTCTCATCAAGCAGCTAATGGACTTGGACCGCTTGCCTTCAAGATTGCAGTATAGCTTCTTACCATGAGGCACTGGAGCTTTCTTATTTGTGACTGTTGTTGTTGCTATGTACCACTAAGTTGGAAGCAACCCACAGCAGACCCTCAAGCAGGTTTTAAGAAGCAGTAAATCACATGGGAGGAGACTGTACATCGTCCTCCTATAGAGTAGCTGGATTTGAACTTTGTTCCTTCAGGTGGGCAGTGCAGCTTCTTACCACTTGGCCATCAGGATTCCCTTATTTGTAATCAGAAGAGCTTACAAGGCTTCTCTTATTAAAAAGTTATTTGTAATTACATATTGGGTTGTTAATTGAGAGCTGAGTTTTTTCAAATTCACCAGGAACACTGCAGGAAAAAGTCTCTTCGTGTAATGATTTATAGCTTTGGAAACCCAAGTAGGGTTGCCAAGAGTCAGAATTGAAAGAATGAAGAATCAATATTGGAAGATGACTGAATTTACTGAGAAAGGTCATCCGGCATCATAGTGATATGTTAGCACATTATTCATGGATGGACCCAGAGACCAGGATTATGCCTCTGGTTGGTAAGATTTCTACTTGCTTGATCTGTGTCCTTTGCAAACCAGAGAGGCGGGTGAGGGGCGGCGGGGCAGGGGGCCTCTATCAACCATTCCCTTTGCCCAGGGCACTATTTTCTTGCAGGCATGTTTTCCTGGACAGTGGTTCTTTTATAATTATGTGAGATTGTGTGATCTTGAAGAAAGCCCCTAATAGGATTACACAGGGCAAACTGTCACGGTTTATCCACCTTAATGGGGGAAAAGTCCCATCAAGATCACAAGGTGTTGATGGGCTATGACAAGTTCAATTGTGAATGAAAACAAGTTCTCTGAGCTTTGCTCATGCTTCTCGGGAATCCCACAGAATAACAGCCTATTTGTTCTGGTCCTCGGACCAACACTGGCCTCCACACAGCAGCCAGTATACTGAATCTTTGTTCAAGTTAGAGCAACTGCAAAAGGCCAAACACCTAGGCCCCGATGATTTCTGCTTTCATTTAAATAGGCCAAATTTGCCTCTTTATTTTTCAGCTGTGGCTCAACCAAATGCCGAGGGCAGAGAGGACAGAGTAGCGAAGAGAGGCCCGGCAGTGAGTCTCATCTTTGACACGAGCTGCTGGGTCTATCTTAACCTTAGTCTTTGTCTCACGATCTGAAACATGAAAATGACAGTTGGCTTTTTCAAGCTCCTGGCACAACTGAGAGGATTCAGTAAGATAATACACGTGAAAAGCTTTATAATACGGTGTCGGGCATATATTAACAAATGCAATGAAAACAAAAACTCTTTCACTACGGTTGCTTATACTAATGACAGCCAAAGAGTCAATCTTTAGAATGTCAATTTTTAGAGCCAAATGAAATCACGTTTGAACTGCCAATTTTTTTTTTACTTCCTGTCATCCATATCTGAGATTCTGAACCCTAACACTATTGATCTTTGAGACAGAGAACTGAGATAGAAATGGGGGGATGATACGCAATTAAATGTAACTTAAAATGTTTCCAGACATTACTGAATATTTCACAGGAAGCAAAGTCGCTCCCCTTGTGAACTGACCACTTCTTAAGAATCTAGAAGGCCAGCATCACTGCCCCAATTTTCTAAAGGTGCTAGACCTCTAATGCACCTCTCTGATATGATGTCATGAATACACACACTTTTAAAATGCTTTTAGAATGGACACTGAGTCGGCAGGACGATGCAACAGTTTTCTCTTCGGGGGACTCCCTCCCTCCACCTCGTCACTGAATCAACTCACGTTAGTAGATGCCTGGTGGTGCACTGTGTTAAGTGTGAAACACGATGGAGGATCAGCAGGAATCAGAAGTGACTACATTGCCAATTGAGTTTGCCTTGGTGAGTTAAAAGGAGGAACAGGAGGATCTATGTGGCACAAAAACTTAAGTGCCTGGCCACTAACCAAATGGTCAGTGGTTCAAATCTACTCCAAAATGCTTTGGGGAAAGGCCTGTGATCTCTTTTCCTAAGGGGACAACTGTTAAGGATCCTACTGAGCACAGTGGTACTTTGAAGCCCAGAGGGTGACAAAGTGGCAACTCCGTCATGACAGCTGGTGTGGTGTTGGCCTCATGACGCTTGAAGAGAATAAAAGAGCAAATGAGCACGTCTGGAATGAGCATGGCCCTCTGTAATGAGCACCGTCTAGTTGGAGGGGTGGGGGGCGTTCTATAAAGAATACCCTGGAAAGGAATCCAGGCCTACAGAAAAGGGCTGCAGGCTAAATAACTCTACAGAAAATCTAAAGGATTTTCTTGACGGTGACAACCAGTCAAGCGATCAGAGACGCTCTGCTTGCATTAAGAGGAGGAAAACACGCAGTGGGAGCTGTAATTTGGATCAGGAAGACACAGCAACCAGCCCTGGGAAAGAACAAAACCTTGCTCAACACTTTCCTCTCGATAATAAGCCTACCTGTGTTTAAAAAACATTAGCCATTTTCCACTTTCACTTATAACACTCTTAAGTGTCAGGTAAAGCATTTGTGCTTTATAAGATAAAATTCAAATACTGAGGGGAAGCTTTGTTGCTGTTTTTTTTGTGCTCACCCCCTCCCTTTCTCTTTCTCCTTCCCTATTTGTTTGAATTTGGCATTGAAAGTGCTTCCCCTCCAGGAAACGAAAGATTATGCAGAATGGCTTAATGGAAGGTGCTAGGTAAGGAACAGAAATTTCATTCAAAGAAAAAAAAAAGCCCCCACCACGTCAAAAACTGGAACATAAATCAGCATGTAACAAATGCTCTTTGGAGACTGGGAGACCATGGTCTCTTAAAGATTATGGTAACAGTGGCAGTTGTTCTAGATGACTTTAACTCTTTTCTGTGCATAAATCATGAAAAAGCTCCCTGCAAAGGGTTTCTCTCCCAGTGTTGCCTAAAAACTTTTTTTTTTTTAAAAAAAAGAATTAATTCCCAGGAGCCTGGATTCCAGGATTGCTTAATAAAACTAGGACTATAAAAATCACAGCACAGAAAATAGGAATTGTCAACAACTACAGCCTATTGCGTAACAGAATGAGGTCAAACTTAATAAAATCTGAATGGAATCAGCACAGGGCTGGAAGGGATAGCAAAGAGAGGGCTAACCTGAAGACGGAGTCTGCTAGAAGTTTCCAGGGTCACATTGGACTCGGAGAGCTGCTGAGTGCAGGCAATTTGTGCTTCAAAGCTGACACATGCAGGTGCAGAATCTGTCCCTAGAACTGCACTGCGATGTCTCTGCTACAATCTGGAAGCACTAAAGGAATTTATAGATCTTGTGCGCATTTCCACATTCCTGAAGATAGGTTATAAATACTGTCTGTACTACAATAGAGGGAATTCTATAGTTAGCTGGCCAAGACGTGAGGATTAGCCATGGAATCTGGAGAAAAATATAACAGCAGTCACCCCTAACTCGAAACCATTTTTTCCATCTAACTCATAGAACCTTGATCAGTCTCTTAAAGAATGTCTCAAGAATTTTTTTTTTTGTTAAGACAGGAAGAGAGAAAGAGGTGAAGTAGCAACCTAGAAGAAAGCAAGCAGAAAAGGAGAGAAAGGAAATACTTGGAGCAGTTGACAATTTCCTGGCTCCAGTCAGTCTATAATTGAAAACATTACAACTGGACATGCCCATCCCCGAAAAATCAGTATTTTCTAAGCAGGCACAAAAGATGTTTAGATTTTTTAAAAAAACTTGATTTCACATGGTTTCCAGTGAAACAAGCAATAAATGTTGACACCACCAAGAATGCATAAACTTTGAGGACCTGTTCACTGCTACCAGGCACTGCCCTCAATCCACTACCCAGCTCCACTGCCCTTGTCCCTTCATCCCATTAAGTCTGGGCATAATTACGGACTGCAAGATGAAGCCTTCCCAATTAACCAATTGGGATTTGTCAAGGGGGTTCTGATGGTGAATTAGAGAATACACAAAACCAAAACCCCCAAGAATTGATGCTCTTAGAATACAGGGTTGGTCAAAAGTAGTGACTAAACTGTTAACTCTCAAAGAAGACTGCCCATCTTTCTCTCCCAGAGCATCTAGTGGATTCCAACTGTATACATTTGTGCAAGACACTTCCTTACCACTAAACCACTAGAGCTCCTTTGATACACCTGATTTTGTCATGAATCAGAACACCCTAGATAAGTCCCTAACAGCAGATTTTCCCAGAGAAATTTGTCAACACTATTAGCATGAGCAGTCTGGAAATAAAAAATGTTACACACCTACAGCCAGAGTTGTTGAGCAAGCTATAATTGTTAAGAACCTCAATCTCTTTTCTATCTATCATGGTGTTGTCAATTGGCCCAGAGATGAGAATCTTTGTCTTCTTGATATTAAGCTTCTTTGATCTTGAGCAGCAAGTGCTTCAGGTCTTCTTCACTTTCAGCAAGTAGGTTGTGTCATCTGCATAATGTAGGTTGTTGATGAGTCTACCTCCAATCCTGGTGTCATGATGTCACATTCTTCCTCATAAAGCCTTGCTTTCCAAATGATCTGTTCTGCATATAGATTGAAAAGGTATGGAGACAGAATGCATCCCTGACACACTCCTTTCTTAATTTTGAATCATGCAGTGTTTCCTTGCTCTGTTCTGAGGACTGCTTCATGGTCCAAGTATAGGTTTTGCATAAGCAAAATCAAGTGTTCTGGGATTCTCATTTTCCTCAAGGCTATCCACAATTCGTTGTAATCCACACAGTCAAATGCCTTTGCATAGTCAATGAAACACAGATAGATACTCTTCTGGTACCCCCTACTTACAGCCAAGATCCATCTGACATTGGCAATAATGTCTCTAGTGCCACAGTGCCTTCTAAATCCAGCTTGTATTTCTGGCAGTTCTTTGTCAATGTACTGTTCCAGTCATTTCTAGATGATCTTCAATAGGATTTTGCTAGTGTGTGATATTAGTGAGACTGGTGATAATTTTCACACGCTGTAGGTCAGCTTTTTTGGGAATAAGAATAAATCCATATTGGATCTCTTCCAGTCAGTTGACTAAGTAGTTGTCCTCCAGATTTCTTAGCACAAATTGGTGAGTACATCCAGGGCAGCATCTGTTTGTTGAACTATGTCAATTGGTATTCCATCAATTCCTGGAGCTTTATTTTTTGCCAAGTCCTTCAGAGCAGCCTGAACTTTCTCCATCACCACTGCCTTTTGATCATATGTTGTTTCTTGAAATTCTTCTGTGTCAGCCACTTCTTTTTGGTACAATGACTCTGTATATTCCTTCCATCTTCTTTTGATGTTTCTTGAATCATTCAATATTCTGCCCATAGCATTCTTAAGCATTGCAACTCACAACTTGAATTTGTTCTTCAGTTCCTTCAGCTTAAAAAATGATGAATGAGTTCAGCCCTTTTGATTTTCTGACTACAGCTCCTTGTACAATTCATTATAATACTTTGCCATATCTTTCTGAGCAGCCCTTTGAAATATTCTCTTCAGCTCCTTAACTTCTTGATTTCTTCCCTTTGCTTTGGCTTCTTGATGCTCTAGAACAATATTCAGTCTTTGCTGATAGCCACTTTGGGGGCTATCTTCTTCTTCTTCCTTATTTGTAATGACTTTTTGCATTCTTCATGAACAATATTCTTGATATCTTCTCACAGCTCAGCTGGTCTTTAATGTTCAAGCCCTCAAACCTATTCCTGAGTTGGGTTTTAAATTCGGGGGGATAGACCTAAGATGCAATTTTCATTCCTTTGGGTATGACTTAACCTTCTTTAGCTTTAATTAATAAAGTATAATACACACACACACACACACACACACACACACACATATATATGTATGTATATATATATATAATGTAAAAAAATAAACTGGATTATATTGCCAGTGTGGACCATTGCAAAAGTGGAAGATAATCACACTGTCTGTCTGTCTTAGTTATCTAGTGCTGCTCTAACATAAATACCTCAAGAGGGTGCCTTTAACTAACAGAAATTTATTTCTGAGTGTAAGAGGCTAGAAGTCTAATTCAAGGCACTGTCATGTCATCGCTAGGGGCAGGCTTTCTCATCTCTGAGGAAGATAATTGTCTCTCAGACTGTTTCCTGGTTCTCTGGAGATCCCAGGTGCACAGCATACATTGTTCGCCATCTCTGATTGCTTGTTTGCTCACGTAGCTCATTCTGTATCTTCAGCTAGATTTAGACATGCCCTCCACTACTTATGTCTCTTTCATTAATGCATTCTATCCCTAAAAATGTAAGTATAATGGTTAGATCTATAACGCATATTTCAGAGGCACACAATTCAAACCCAACACAAGTCAATCCAGTTCCCTCTCTTGACTACAAGCAACAGCAGGAGTGGGACACAAAGAGGCTTCCCAGCTGCTGGGCACAATCAAAGCACCAAGGCTTGTGATGTCAAATGAACGTGATGATCAGGGTAGCAAGAAATCACGTAACAATGTGCCTTGTGTACCTCCTCTTATCAGATTCCCTGGAGTACTGCCTCCACATCCCGTAGCCTGGGAAAGTCCTTACACAGATAGAGTCAACCTTGGCGGAGAGACATCAAGGAGTTAAAACTAATCAGCAAGTGTCCAACATAAGACGAGATATTCTTTGGGATAAGATATCGCAGGTGTTATAGGTTCCCTGAAGTCCAAGTAGAAAAAGAAACAAAGTGGAACCAGCAAACTGTCGAACAGTACTTTGGAGGAAAATCTTAGGTTCTGTTCTTCTCTACACAGGACTGTGTCTGGGCGATTCCACACAAACACTTGAAGTCACAAGTCAAAAACAGCCTTTTCCCATTCTCTGGCCCATGCTATTCGCACTCCTTGTGGCTGGGATTGTTTCTTCCACTCTCTTTCATATCCTGCCATTAACACGATTGCTTTCTGGCAGTATTTACTCAGAAAGGTTCAAGGAGAAGGTAGCTCTTTCTTCCTCTCTTCCCTTCCTTGCTTTCATTTTTATGGTAAGTGAGGTAGGGCTACATCAGGAGATTTGAACTCCATCACTATACAGCTGTCACTGATCCAAGAGAAAGCTCTCCAGCTAAGTGTTTACACTGCAGTTCAGGACTCCGGTTGGCACAATGATTAAGTACTTGGGTTTTTAGCCGAAGGCTTGGAGGTTCAAATGCACCCCAAAGTTCCATGGAAGAAAAGTTTATTGGCCGGACCATGTAATAATTACCATGTAGAAAACCCGATGAGACAATTCTACTTGGTGACATGGGCCACTCTGAGTTGAAAATCAGCCAGGTAACAATCAAGAACAACATTTGTACCTGGGCTCCTTTCAATTCCTAACTTGAGTTCGGACTCATGTCACTATTCAAGCACTTGCTATACTATCAGTTATTCTACTTGGCTTACGTCCCACGCAACCTGACACAAATGTCATGAAATCTTAAATCTGTACTGTGTTTAGTTTTCACCAAGGCTTCCTAATGAGAACCCTGGTGTAAACAGATCTGGTGTGACAAATAACAAGAATGTATCACGATGATCCTGCTGTTTGTAATTTGTCCCTACGATCTCATACAATAGCTGTGAGAACATAGTCAGATGCTGTTTTCAATAAGAAATGAGACCCCTTATTTATGGGTAATAAACATATGTACTTCAAAAAAGGCATTAAAGCTTGGAAGAGTAGAAGATTCGTGGAGGACAGGGAGATCCTCAACAAGGCACATCGACACCATGGCTGCGACAATGGACTTGAGCATGGCATAGACTGTAAGGACGACACAGGACACGGCAAAGTTGTGGAACATTGCTCATCGGTCACTACCGTTTGGAGTTGACTTGATGAAATCCAACAACAAAGCACTAATATTCCTTTTCAAAAGGAGAAATTCACAAATTAAAAACTATTTTGGGACTCTGTTTCGGAAAGATGTCGGATACGGCAGTAGCTGACACTCGGCACCTTAACTCGAAGCCGCAGGACCTGACCGACGCTTATGGGCCACCAAGTAACTTCCTGGAGATCGACATCTTTAATCCACAGACTGTGGGCATGGGCCGCGCGCGCTTCACCACCTATGAGGCTCGGATGAGGACAAACCTACCTATCTTTAAACTGAAGGAATCTTGTGTACGGCGACGCTACAGTGATTTTGAGTGGCTGAAAAATGAACTGGAACGAGATAGTAAGATTGTAGTTCCACCACTACCAGGGAAAGCATTGAAGCGGCAGCTTCCTTTCCGAGGAGACGAAG
>NW_006399862.1:2383787-2419748 GCF_000299155.1 Elephantulus edwardii
AAAATTCTTAAAAAAAATAAAAATAAAAACTATTTTGGGTAGGATGGAATGATTATACCTAATTTACCCAAATGAAAACAAATGCAAAGGCTTGTGACGTAATGCAAGCTCAAACAGCTACCAGATCCTAGCAACTCCATTTTCTACATTAAAAAAAAAATTGCTCTTTCCACAATATCACACTTTTCTTCTTTTAGGGGTCAGGGTTTCCAGATTATAATTTCCAAAATTCTCCTGCCTATACCCAAAAAGCTCTTGTCCTTTACCCTTTCCAGTCCTCCAATCAAGCAAAAGCCGAGTCTCCCCCTGCCCACCCTTGAGTTTGGGACCATCACTAGAGAGTCACTTAACAGGACAAGCTGTTGTTAGGTGCTATCTAGGCAACTGCACCTCACAGCAACCTTGGGAACCACAGATCTGGACCCTGCCCTGTCCTGTGCCACACCTACCGCCTCTGACACACATGAGCATGTCCACTGCCACAGTCACTCTGTCAATCCTTCTTGTTGACAAGCTCCCTCTCTTATGCTGGTCCTTCACCTTATCAAGCATGATGTCCTTCTCCAAGGAGCAGCTACTCCTATGAACATGCCCAAATGATGTGTGATGACGTTTCCCTCTCCTTGCTTCCAAGGTCTACCACAACAAACAAATCATCAACCTGAATGGGACCTCAACCTCAACTAACAATTACATTACAGTTCTCTGGAAAGCGTGCTCTTTCAGTTTCCTCAAAAAAGAACGTCAATTTTCTTCACTTCTCAGGTCACCCATCTTCTCTATTTACTCTCAGTAGATAACCTGCGTTTCACCAGACAATGTCACTCACCACCTTCCTGCTGCCCAACACTTGAACGAAATGGCATCTACACCTATTCCTGCTTTCTAGCTCCTCTGGGTAGAGGCCAGTCACACTTTTTCTGGGGAACAAAAGCTCCACAGGTTCTCCCAGACCTTATGCTCTTTCTCTGTTGCTTCTCTGTGCATGCAACCTTTCCTTCTCAAAGTGGCTCTTCTCTGAAATGTTCTCAAGCATGTTTCACAGAGACATAAATCCCTTTGAGCCCAGATACCCTTCCAGCTATGGTTGTATTTGTATCCTTCCTTTTCATCTCAATTTCTAGAAATCATACTTCTTCATTGCCGTCTACATTTCTCACTTCCCACCCTGCTCACCCAAACTGGTTCCTGCCTCCACTTCCACCCAAGCAGCAACTGATGGTGTCAACAGTTGGCTCCAAGTAGCTAAATCCAAAGACATATATCTGCCTGCCTTGTATTTGACCCCACAGCATAGCTTCCAACTCAGTGTGTCTGACTGTCTCGAAACAATCCCCTTCTCTGGTTGCAGTGATATCATAGTCCACTATTTTTCTATTATTCCTGCTAATTCTTATCAACTTGTTTTTATGAGTTACTCTTAACTCAATGTAGCAGCTTAGTGTGGTTTCAGCAAAGGCAAACCTCGGTCCAGGCATTCTCCCTTTCCTTCTGTAGCTTCTTTACAGATTGCAATATCTACTGCTTGAACTTAGACTAGGACTTACACGCAAATGAACTGTAAATTTAAATATTTCCCTCTCAGCCCTCCATTGAGCTCCTTACCTGAACATTCAAACACACATGGAATTTCAGCCTTGTGGTGTTTCAAGTGCACTTCTAAATTTAGCATTGATTGTTTCATATGTTTTTAAGAATACGTCATACATTGACTCATTTGATTATCACAATAAGAAATATACTTTATACTGCCATTATCCCCCAAGGGATAGAGGGAATAGAGGTTCCATGTTCAGTAACTTCCTTGATCAGCTGGGAAGTGAGAAAACAGGAATCTCAACCCAGGCAGCAGACAGAAGGCTTGCTCGCCGTCTTTGGGTGTCTTGTCTCCAGAAGCCCCATGGAGGAAACCATGCTAAGTCTGGTTTTTCTCATCATTGTTTCCCCAGAGCGTACAGCAGCAAGAGGCAGCAATTAGAGAAGTGTTTACAGACAAATGAACGAATCAAAGAATGCCCTTCACTGACCACTTCATTTGAAGAGGCAGTCTGTAAAACCTCTTCAACTTTTTCACTCTGTGGTTACACAAAGGAAAACCGGGATAATATCTCAGAACAGATTTTGCAACAAATATTTCAAGGCTTCGAGCTACACTGACCTATTCTGAGAGATAGATGACTGCAGAGCGAGATGGATGAATAGTCTCTAAACTGACAGAAAACGAGGTGACCTTGGCAGAAAGACACAGAATATGCAATCAGAAAATAACAGCAAGTCAATAGCTGAGTCCTGGCTTCCATGCTGGAGAAATGGGTTCGATTCTCAACCAACACCCTTCATGCACAGCTACCAGCTGTCTGTCAGTGGATGCGTGCATATCTGCATGATGCTGTAAAGGTTTCAGCAAAGCGTCCAGGCTTAGACAGACTAGGAAGAAAAGCTTGACCATGCACGCAGAAAATTCCTAGGGATTACAATGGCTTGATCTAGAATTGATCATCAGGAGGATGCAAGATCAAACAGAATTCTGTTCCATCATGCAAAGAACACTCATTTACAAAACAGCATTAAACTCTACACTCTTCTTTGCCTAACTGTACTTCTGTCCCATTCCTAAAACCTTAGTTTAATAAGAGACAAATCTGGCTTGAAGAGCTATCACACACTTCAGTGACTCAGAACTGTGACCCGAATTCAGGTAGCTTTCCATGGCAGACCACCAATGAGGCGTGTTTCTGGACAAGTAATATCAACAGCTACATAAATTCAGCATGCTATTTCAACTGTGCTTTAATTGTCTGCTGCATGATCATGTCACATAGTTTGTGCCACTATGAAATCGGCCAGTATTTCTGAGCAGCATAAAAAAGCTGATGAAAACAGATCAACTGAATCCAAAACTACAAAGACAGCCCATTTTCCCACCAAAATATTGTACCACATATGTAATATACATAATAAAACAGCACACTTTGTGCCTCGTGCACCAGGAGAAAACTGACTTCAGTGGGTCGTATTGATTAGGCACATGAAATGAAATTACAGAGTGTGTGTTTCCAGGTAAGTTATCTGCTTTTGAGTCTACGAAAATGAAAAATTCATCGCTTGAACCTATTTCAGTACCATAGGAATGGCTGTGAATGTAAATGCTGTAACATTTGCTCACTGGATAAATAGCTTTTTATGATGTGCCTTCTCATCTTCTGAGCACCTGTCATGCTGAGGTGGCAGGCCGTGTTCAGGGGACTATTTCTGGATTTGGGGAACGAGAGGGGACAAGAAACATGAAGAAAGGTTATTATTTCCTGTCCTTGACCCTCTCCTTCTTTCAAGGCCGTTGTTGCCCCAGAAGATGACCAGTATGTGTTCAGATAAAATCTGAGCTTTTCTAAACTTAAAATAAAACTGAGATGAGCTGCATCCTTCTCATGTCCGCTTTCGCTCCACACGGCACATAGGGATGACTTCAAAGGGAAGTATTAGAAGTATCACCAATTTTAAAAGCTACCTTTAAAAATGTCCTTCCAGATGTGCAGGGGGCAGGAGGCATTAATCATGGGGTTGTACAATTTGGTGGGTGGGGGGATGAGGGAAATTCAAAGAATTTGTTCTTGAAAACAACACATTGAAATTTCATAAATAAACTAGTAGAAAACTAAAAAAAAAAATTTAAAATGTCCTTCCATATGCATACATTTGGAGATATGTTCTACAAACATAGAAGAATTGAGACTTATCAGCACATCTTCTTCTAGGTTTATGTCCCGTCAGATAAATGTTATACTGGGGAACACTGCAGGTTTCAAACTTTAACCCAATGCAAAAGCTTCTACTTTCTTAAATATGTGCTTCGTTTCAAGCACTTAATTTCTACATTTAAAAAAAAAAAGAAGGAACTCTTTAAAAAAAAGGAAGAAATCGTGACTTTTTCTTTTTCAAGAAAGCAAACATTTTTACTGTACACCTATCACCCAGGCCCATGGACACATGATTGCCACCAGAGGGAGGTATCACAGATGGTCCCAGTAGGGCTCAAACACACACACACACACACACACACACACACACACACACACACACACACGATTCACTCAAGATATTGAAAATGAAATTTTATCTTTGTCTCAATAACTGGGTCCAGGAAAAAGTAAAGTTTACTCTTAATCCAATCTTTACTGAAGGGGAAAAAAAAAAAGTACAAATGAAAGTGTAACAGAATATGACCACGTTGGGATAATAAATTAGATAGGATTAAAAATACTGACAGTGGTGAGGGGTCTGCGATGCACCTGAATTCCAACTGGGTTATAGCCCTGCCTTTGCTGTACTCTCACAATTAACATAAGTGCAAACCCTCATCCAACAGAGTACAGTGATTGGTCTAACAAGTCTGTCTGTCTGTCTGTCTGTCTGTCTGTCTGTCAGTGTCTCTTTCTCTCACACACACACACACAGAGCATTTCAATGACAAGACTGCTCTGAGACAAGTTATGCATGAAACAGGTCAAGGAAAAAGACACACGACTGGGAAGCAACTTATGTGACTTGATTACACAATAGGCTTTTGTTTCCTCCCAACATCTCTCCTTCTTGATTCCCTAAAAAAAGGGAACTGGGATGTGTGTGTGTGGGGGGGGGGGGGCGGAGGTGGTCAGGGAGGAAAATGGGCAACAATGAATGAATGGAAATCCAAGTTCTTTATAAACTTTCATTAAAATATCAATTAAAAAAGATTTTATCACTATAAATCACTCCCTGTGTAGCA
Source organism: Elephantulus edwardii (assembly GCF_000299155.1). Lineage (NCBI taxonomy): Eukaryota > Metazoa > Chordata > Mammalia > Macroscelidea > Macroscelididae > Elephantulus > Elephantulus edwardii. The sequence continues at coordinate 2,388,553 of NW_006399862.1, forward strand.
GAATGCTACCCTAACTAACAGGGAGGCAAATATATTTTGTCTATTTGGGGCAGAGACTGTGAATCAGTGAAGGGTATCAAGCCTTTCCTTAAAGCCAGTGTTTCTCACTCATTTACTTGGCAAACAATTGTTAGCTGATCCACAGTAAGACCCTTATTACACAAAAGTGGTCAAGAAAGAGAAAGTAAATTCAGGCAGGAAGGTAAGAATTTAGATCAAATAAAGCCTAATTAAATAAAAACAACAAACTTCAAAGTTAAAGTGGTAGGATGATTTAGACAGGCCATCAGAACAAAAAACAGCTAAGGAACACTATTTTGCTTGGTAAGGAAATAGGTCAGTAAAACCAGGGAGGAGTCCTTCACGTGGTGGGGGGGACACAACAGTCCTCAGAAGGGACCAGGAGCCGGATGGAGAACGCCTTGTGTTTTGTCACTGACAAAACGGGGAAGGAGAGACCCTCAATGAAATGGACTGAAACTGTGGATGCAAACGTGGCTTCCAACATCCCAGAGGTCCCTGAGTATCACTGCAGGACCAGCCAACATTCTGTTCTATTAGACACAAAGTCACTCTAAATCAGGATCGAGGGCAGTTAACACCACTAGGAATGGGAGACCTAGGTATTTGGTTGAGATCAAGTGCTTCTTGGAGAAGTGGGTATTTAAACAGATTCCCCTTTGGAAAGATATTTAACCTGGTCCAAAGTCTGGTTAGGCTGAAGAAGAAAAAAGGTGTAGTACTTGAGGGGAAAGATGATAAAAAAATGTTTCTGGTTCAAGTGAGAGTACAGGGGGAGGAGGAGTGTGACCTGTTCCGGGAGCCAACAGGCCAGTGTTGCTAGGAACAACTTATTAGCAACAGGGAGAATGCAGGGTGCAGAAGCGGGCCACGCTTGAGCTCATGAGCTTGGTCATGCAAAGCCTGAAGGCTTTGGGGAGCCATACGGACCCCACTCAAGGACAATGGGAAGGTACAAATTGGAGCATGGATCTAAATGGACTGGAGCGTGTGGTGTGGTGTGGTGGGGAGAGGAGATACAAAGATCACATGAGAGAGACAGAAACACCACGGCAAAGGGCTGCTGATGTTCTCGGTACAATGAGGGACTGATGAAGAGAGATCAGGAAACATTCTCCAAAGCAGAACAAAGGTAGGAAACGCAAGCTCCAGACTTCTCTTCGTGAAGTTTACCTTCAAATGTGCTGCTTCACAGAGCCTCCCCAACACTCCCACACAGGCTATTCAGGCTGCCTCAAATTCTCTTTGGAAAGAGATGAAGTATCAATAATAAATAAATAAGAGGAATGCAGCTCTGACTACAGCAAGGGCTCTGCTGGCGGGCTGCGGTGGCCAGGCCGGGTAAAGACAACCATGTAATTAATTAGGAGGGGTCTCTCCCCTTCTGTCATGGGCACCGAAGCTCGCCACCTGCTTAGCATAATGTCCCTTCCACTGAGAAAAGAGCAGGCCACCCGCTGTTACCTGGTGAGTAAATTGGTCTCTACCTATAAATTATTCTATGTGGTGAGGCAAAGCACTGGCTTTCTCTCTTTACTCCCCCCCCTTTTCTGAAGCTATGAGTTGAAGGCTTGCAAACAACCAGAGGCAATATGAAAAGGAGACTTTTCGTGACCTCGGTGACACAAAGGTTCCTAGAGCAGTCCTCGGCTTGACATGCATCTTGAGTCTGGCAGAGCTCTGTTATTCCCAAGGGACTGACTAGGCCGGGCAATCTTCCCTCGACACGAAGGGTGGGGACAGGGCTCTGGTCTAACTTCCTGCACCAGAGAGCAGGCCCCACTCCAGGCAGGAGGAGGGCCACTCGTTCTCTGCTTCTAGCTGAAACCTGCTCGAGTTTGTAGACTCATGTCTCCTTAGAAGGTTTTTGTCTTTTTCCTGAAGGACTCAAGGGCACAGAAGTGATAGGTCTTTAGGGTCAAAGCTTAATGAAGTGAATCTCTGGCCACATCCATTAATTACCTTTGAGTTGTTGGTTGAGCTCCTAGCCTGGCATTTTCTGAGTATTCTCTCTTCCCATCCCAATTCCCCCTCTCCAAAGGTTGCACAGAATGAGAATTCTCTCAAAACGAGAGAGGGTTCTTTGTTAATATGGAAGTGACCACAGCCCAAGCCTGCACTCCACACCCTTTCCAACAAGGCAAGAAGATATAAGGCCAAATTCTGTCTGTACCACCCTGGGCGAGGCTCTGAGCACCCAGATGCCAAAATTCCCCACCTTGAATCTACCTTCAGGCCTCAGTGAACCTCTAATGTAAGTCTTTTCCTCCAGAGATTCTGGGACTTTGAGACTTGTTCAAAGGCGGTTTATGAACTGAAAGGCTGGCAGTTCAAACCTTCCCAAAGGCACAGCTCTGCTCCGACATGGATGAGATCACCATGGTTCAGAACCCACATGGTTTTTGAGCTCCTTTAACTGGGAGGATGAAAGTGCAGGGCCAGGTGTGTGAGGGCGGATTCCCAGGGGGTGCAGGATGGGATCCAGCTGGGAACAGAAGATTCCTGGGACCATGTCTTCCAGCATCACCTCTTTGTACAAGAGGAGTTACAAAATTGTACATTCAAAGCCGACTGGCTGCTCAGACCATCCTCAAAGGCCACAGTAGAATAAGTGAACACATTTGAACAAAAATTTCTGGATAAGTAATTTTTTAAAATATTTGCTCTCTCCTTGTATTCTTGACCACGAGGCTACACATGCTCAGTCTGTGTCTGCTATGGGAGCTGATATCCATGTGTGCAGGCGATTTACCCACAGAGAATACCATCTTTCCTACATATAATGCCCCCATACAATACAAATGCAGAGCACACTAGTATGAAAAGAGGCTGCACTGTTTAAAAAATCATATACTGAGTGCTTTATATATGTAAAAACATGGTGTTTGTACCTACTTATTGAATAACAAAAGCATCACTAGGAAGTTTTATCTAAATTTTATTTAATCCATGGCTCTCAGGCCTGTTTTTAATTGTTTTTGGTCAAACATTCTTCTAGGTCATATAGCACTGGTCTGTCCACTTGTTGCACAGAGGTAACTCATGGTTGCTGTGAAGCTGAACACTGTGACACTGATGTGTCAAATATGATAATGGTTACTCATGGTGGACAGTTTTCGGTGGAGCTCCCCGATCGAAACAAGCTTGGAAGCAGGAGTGGGATCCACGTCTGAAATAGCTTGCCTCTGGAAACCCTATGAAACTGGAGAAAGGATAAAAGTTATACAAGTGCTCAGGTCCTTCATTCATAGGGTCGCTATGAGTTGCTTATGATTCAATGGCACTAAACAACAAGGTTCTCCTACCCCTAAGATATCTTATTTCCTTGACATATCTCAGGGATTAAAGAAATGCAAAACCTTAGGTAACCTATTTATTAATAACTCATAAATCTTGCTTGGGTTGGGAACTTCTCAAGCCTAACAAAACTGCTAAAGCATAATCAATCCACATGTTTATTCATTTAATAAAAAACCGTAGAAATAAAATGTCAATCAATAACCATTTACTGAATGCTTACTCAGTGGCCAGTGTCCAAGACACCCTTGACTTACACAGTTCAACAATCCCACTGCTACTGATTGAATTCCAGAGCCTGGCTACCCTCCATTGGGTTTCTGAGGCTGTAAAAATCTTTACAAGGTAAGACCGCTTCATCTTCCTTTGGCAAAGCAGCAGGAGAAGTCAGATTGTTGACATTTCTGTTAGCAGCCCAGAATGCAACTAAGGTGCAAAACATTCTGCCATCTCAGAAGACAACAGAAAGGGCAGATACGTCATAGTGAACAATCAGAAGAGGTGATTACAAAAGTCCACTTTGATGCAACTTTCACCACAAGACTCTAAATGAAAACCAAAATCGAAGGGTGAGTTTTCTTCAAGGCATCCACCTTGACCCCAATTTCAGCTTCCAGACTTCCCATAAGCACTTCTCATTCTTGGACCTGAATATATGTTTCCCAATGTCACAGTTACACTCTAAACATTTCCAAGGATCCATTCATTCATCCTCTATTTTCCAGGCCGTCGGATGTGACTTCATATCTATGATGACAATCCATTCAAAATAAGTAAACAAATAATTGCTAACTGGTTATCAGCCAAGTCTTCCCTCCTGTACTCTAACCACCTGCTCAATTTCCAAAAGCCACTGGCATGCTTCAGTTAGGATCGGAATGTTCTGCACCAAAGGCTCCCAGACGGAATTATCTGTTTTGAGAGACAAACAGGAGAAGGGAGTATGATGTCTAACTCAAAAGTTGCTAAGTGCTACGTTAAAACCAGTCTAACCCATTCTCAGCTTGTCTCTCATGCCCTATAGTCAGCTGCAATCTGATAGACCAGCCATTCTAAACAGGTGATATTCCTCAACCCTCACTGCTGCTGAGTCAGAATCTCCCCATTGCTAACCCTCCACTGAACGGCTAAGGCTGTAAATCTCATGGAAGGAGACTCCTCACATCTCTCTCCCGAGCAGCTAATGGTGGATTCAAGCCACCACAGAGGCCTGGCCTTTGGTAAGTACGCCCTACTGGCTATGCTACCAGAACTGGTGAAAACTGGTTCTTGGAGGAAGGTGAGAAAAGCATTAGATATTACAGTGGCTTGTGTTTCTCCAAGTGGCCATAGTACATAAGACAATAAATGTGTCTATATTGTTAAAACACTCAGAAAAGGGGGTGACTGGGGAGGAGAGGGTGCCCAAACAGCTTCTTTCCAACAGCAAATACCAAATATGTTAATACGGCATCAATTCTGGCTCAGAATAGTCCCAGAGAATTTCTCTCAAGGGTTTTTTTAGCTGTAAACTTTTGCTGAAACGGATCATCAGTCCTTATCATAGAAGAGAGAGGGTGAGATTGAACTGTCGCTCTTTAGGTTTACAGCAAAGCACAAGGCTCCAGAGACTTTAAAGGGCCTTCTTTTTGTTGTTTGGTGCTGCTGGGTTGAGTACCACTCATAGCAGCCCTATGAATGGCCGACCGGAATCCTGTGCTATCCTGTGCCATCCTCATCACCTCGGACACACGAGAGCCCGTTCCTGAAGTCAATGGTCAATCCATCTCCTTAGGGTCTCCCTCTCCTTCTCTGACTCTCCATCTTTCTAAGCACGATGTCACTTTCCAAGGAAAAGCCTAACCCAATTACATGTCCAAAGTATTAAAGACAAAGGTTCGCCATTTTTGCCACTAATCAGCATTCTGGCTGAATTTTACCTGGGACCCCGGGAGAGGTCCAATAATGAGAAAACCTTGAAAAACAGTGCTAAACATTTTCTTCATGTGCCTAAATATTTTCAACCAAACATGAAAGTAAAATTAGCAATACCGGTAAGGTAACAGCAATAATGCCAAAGATGCTATCAAAATGTTGTTTATAAACTATGCATTCAATTAATCCTTGTGGCATCTCTGTGATGCAAGCGTCATATTATATGCATTTATAATGATGAGGAAATTGAGGGGCAGGATGGTTATATAACTTCCTTAAGATCATGCAGAATACAAATGGTAGGTGAAATATATATGCTCTTGACTTTGAAGCTTCAGGCACACAAAGAATCTCAAACTGTTTCATGATTGTTAAAGGTTTTTTGTTTGTGTGTGTGTGTGTTTCGTTTTTTTTTTTTGTTTTCTTACATAATCCAGAAGTGTGGCATCAGGATTGGAGGAAGACTCATCAAAAATCTGCATTATGCAGATGACACAACCCTGCTTGCTGAAACTGAGGAGGACCTGAAGCACTTGCTGCAGAAGGTCAAGGACTGCAGCCTTCAATATGGATTGAGGCTCAACATCAGGGAAACAAAGGTCCAGCTCAGGAGCGGAAGACCCTCAATGAGATGGATTGATTCCATCACTTGGGTAATGGGGATAGGCATGTCAGAGACCGTAAGATCGGCAAGGGATAGAGCAGGGTATTAAGGCTGTTGTACACAGGGTTGCTAGGAGTTACAGGCAACTTGATGGCACATAACAACAACAATACAGGTAAATATTTCATAAAACAATAAAATGGGGTGTGTTTCATTAAAAAAAAAAACAAGCACCTTCATTAACCATAAGTCAAAGATGTTGACAAATCAGTAGTTGGTGGTAAAGAAGGAAAACGTCTTAAAAATGTGGAAGGATTCTATACTCCAAACAATTCTGTAAAAGTTCTGTAGTGCTTAAATATTTTCAATTCAATATGAAGAAAGCAAACTTTTAAGGACAGTTGATACATTCGGGAAGGTATTTACATAAGAAAACAATTTTCTTTCAATCAGTGGTTCTACATGGAGATAAAAACCCTAAGTCCTACATCAAGTCTAGAAAACTCAGTGAATTTTCATATAAAATGCACCCATAAAATTGTATCATTCACATCACAGTTCTGTTAACCTGAAAAGCTGAAAAAAATCCACAATCTCTTATTGAGCCCAAAGCTTAATAAGCAAAAATAATAGGCACCATGCAAGAGCGAGTGAGCGAGCCCTGCTCAAACAGATGGCTCTTCCTACCTTCCACACTCTAGTTAGCCAAAGCAAAATGCAGGCGATTGTGAGGGAAACTCTGGATTCCCTAAACGATCTTTCTTGACAAAATAAAGACAGAGAGGGAGAAAGGGCGGGAGTCAGGAGAGCTTTAATCGAATCAGATGGAAAGGCCTGAGATGATATTAAAGGAAAAGATGAAAAAGATTCCATTCAAGTCTCCCCTACCACACATTTCTGAGTGACTGAATTATTTATCAGGTATACCGCAGTTAGGCCCCAAAGGGCTGGTGGCTTCTTAGTGGCACGTTCCCCGTGACCTGTGATGATTCTGAATCCTCTTTGTCAGTCACATCTGTGCTAACCAGCACTGACAGCTAAATGAGGCTGCTAAGGCCACATCGTCTGTCCGTTTTCTCTCCTAATCCCCCCTTCCACCCCTCTGCACACACACACAGCAGGAAAGACTAATTTCCTCCCATTTTCTATGCCCTCTTTGAAGGTATTTCATGAGCACTGCTCTGAACTACAGCTATTTGGAGCAATTTAGTTTATCTGCATCCTTTTATTCCGTCTACCATTAGTCCAATTTCAAAAACAATAAGAACAAAAAGAAATCTCTTCTCAGTTTTAAAAAACATTCCTGAGGTTATTTATCTTCCCTCTGATTTTTCCCCCCTCCTCTTCTAAAGAGTTTACCAAATAATCTGGTTTTTTTTTTCAGCCAAAGCAGTTTGTTGCCCATAATACTTATTAATTCTTAAATGAGAGCAAATTATCATTGAATTTTTTTTTAAGTATGATCTATTGAGAACAATGTTTAAAGACTTGGGCTAGGCTGAGAGGGGTCAAAAGAAGTCTAATATAGAATACAAATCCTTGAAAAATTTTCAACTTAGTTTTCCTTATTTACAAACATTTCATTTCATGCACAGATTAGAGAAATGTATAATTTATACATTGCCTGGCAATGTATAAATGTATGAGAAACAAACAAAATGAGGTGTATCTAAAATAACATGTGGGTAAAAGTTAGACAATCATGATTTTACTCCAGAATGTTCCATCAATTTAAAAGGGCCAGTTAATTTTTCAGGACATCATGTTACTCATTGTTACAGAAGGAAATGGATGTGGTTATATACTTTCCAGTGAATAATAAATTTTTACCAAAAACAAGGGTGACCAGAAAAGCTGGGGAGAGGATAGAGACAAATAAACCAACTTCCCAGTGATACAATATGTTTACACTTTAATAAAACTGTTGTGGTTGGGACTAATTTGATTTCCAGAAGTCCAAAGGCATAAAATAGCAGAAAACAATGGGTATGGCCTCCAAGGAAAACAGTTCATTTAATATTGTCAAAGGATTCCATCAAGACCCAAAAAGTCACCGTTTTTGTTACCTAGAAACATGTACAACAATATTATTCACTGGCCTTTATCTTTCTAATCTTGGCCTCATGCTTAAATAAAAAAAACAATAATACCAAAACCTCACGGCTTTAGATTGATTCAGACTCCTATGGGCAGAGGAGAATTGTCCCAGACTTCCCAAGGCTTTAATATTACCTACAGCAGCTCATGGGTTCAAACTCTCGATCTTTTGGTTAGCGGCCAACTGTTTAACACGCTGCCACACATTTTTAAATTGAGATTGTGCTTAGAAACACATTTTTTTTTGCATCATTTGCAGCAACATGTTAAGCACTGAGCTACCAGGGCTCCTTCTGAGATATACTTTTTGCTGTGTACCACTGAGGTGGTTAATAGCATGGGAGGAGACTGCACACCTTTCTGCCCATACATCAGTGGGTGGATTCAAATTGCCTACCTTCAGGTTGGCAGCTCAACACCTTACCACTAAGCCAGTAGAGCTCCCTCAGTAAATATTACAGCCTTGGAAATCTTATGAAGCAGTTCCACTCTGATCTGCATTATTATGCATCAGAAAGTACTCGATGGTAATGGTTTGGCTTGGGGGAACTTTATCTTACCCTTATCAGAAAGCTTCACTAATTAGTGAGAAATGAGAAAGAATTATTGCTACTCAAGGTTATCAGTTACTCAATCAATTCCAATATTCCAGAAAACGTGATGACACAGTCATCATCTCCTTAATAATCTAGGCCTGAATTATCTCCCTAAGGCCTCAAATTTCCTTTTCACTATAAAGACAAATAAAGGAACTGCAATCTCTCTGTTCTTGTGGATTGCTTCACCAGAGAAATGACATCAGCCTTCACTAACTGAACATACACTCCGTGGAGGGTTTAGTCCAAACCACCTCCAAGGAACCCAGTCAAAACTCAGATCAGATCCTTATCTGCCCATTAGCTGACAGGAAGAAAAGGAGGGTGGATACGTGCATCATTTCAAGCAGAAGATCATAAACACCATGTAAGAATGGTACCAACATCTGGGTGCAAATGAAAGAGAGGGTCTATTTTGTATGTACCGTCAAATCGGATCTGACTGGTACAGGAGGAGATTGTCCCTTCTTCTCCAGCATCTGGTGTATTTGAAGCACATACCTCTGGTATTGCAGTGCAACTTCTTGCCACTATGTCATGAGAAGGTCTATTTGATTGGAGCACTCTGGAAGACTCAGAGACAACGTGGCTCTTTGGGCGAGCTTTGTTTTTACTTTCTGTTATTCTTACCCAATAATAGAGGAGAGAACTGTCTACAAAGTCTAGTCCTCTCAGACCAAAACCAGAAAATGTTGAGAAAATACAGGATCATTAATCTGAAGATATCATGGTAGATTCTTCTTCTTCAATATCATCTATCAATTGGTTACTAGTTTCATTTTTAACAGAAAGAGTCTCCACACAAAACTCAGTTGCATCAACAGATACATCCTCTCCTCCAAAACTCTAGTTCCTCACTTCCTACTAAAGTTGTCAGATTCATTCAGCTACAGGGCAGATAAAGTCATCGCCATGAAGGTTAAGATTCCTAAAGCAACATGACGCCCACCTTTGCCATTTCACCGTTCATGAGAATTGGAACTCTGGCCAAATGATAATTCTCCTGACTGAGCATAAGCACACCATTAAGCTACTTGCTCTGGAAAGTCTGACTTGGCTTGGAACAAACCCGGATGAAGACAATGAGAGCACAGAATGTAATCAATCCTGATTTCTCCGATAGGTTTCCTGAGCTGCAGGGTGCTTTAATGAAATCGGAAGTGCCATCTTGCCTTCCAGTTCAGAAGCTGGGAAGGGAGAAAAGCCAAGAATTACTGTACCAGGCAGGCACAATTCTGCAATGGCAACTCCAAATGAAGGCAGAGAAACACCCTCACGCTGTTTTTATCAAGATGTTACCATGAGGAACTGAAAGAAATCATCACTTCAAAAGCCAGGCATATTTGAAAGAGTAAGAAAACAAAGTAGGTATAAATGCCTTTCGTGTAACAGATGTGTTTATTTACAGATGCACCTATAGGGTATATACGCATAGCTGTCTCATGGGCATCAAGTCAGAACCAACTCACAGCTGACTCTGCAGCAGGTTTGTGAGGCCGTGAACTGCACAAGAGGAGAATGCCCATCTAGTGCACAAGGAAATGCTGTCAGAGAGCTAGCACCAGAGGTCCCTACAGTACTTCTGCAGCCACCAGAGCTCCCTCTACAGGTATAAAAGATATAAAATTGTATCTTACAGTATACACAAATCTGTATATATAAATCAATGAATTTTGTGCAGGAGATATATTTACATGTGCATTTATAGGATATATACTCAAAACTGTCTCATGAGCATCATGTCAGAATTAACTCATAGCTGACTCTCCAACAGGTTTTCAGAAGCAGAAAATTACACAGGATTTGATGGTTCATCTTTCTCATGTGGAGGAGCTGGTGGATTCGAATCGTGTACCTCTGGGTTGGCAGCTTGGGTCTTTATCACCAAGCCATATGAGCTTTCTTATATTTACATTTAGATTAAGATGGTTGACAGCTTTAGTTTGCTTGACTCTACAGTTCACACGTTTGGTACCAGCAGCCAAAAAATCAAAAGATGAATTGCACTGGGAAAATCTGCTGTCAGAGACCTATCAGAGTACTGGAGAGTAATGATGTCAGTCTGCAGACTAAGGTGTGCTTGAGCCAGGCCATGGTCTCCGCTACTACTTGTTATACATCAGAAATCTGGACAATGACCATGGATGATAGAAAGAGAAATGGTGCCTTTGAGCTGTGGTATTGGAGAAAAGTATTGAATATACCATAGGATGCTAGATGAACAAATAGGTTCATCCTAGAGAGGGTGAAACCAGGCTGTTCCTTGGAGGCAAGGATTTTTAAGCTCTGTCTGGCATACTCTGGGCATGTTGGAAGGAAAGACCAATCCTTGGAGAAGGGCATCATGCTTGGGAAGGTGGGGGATGGCATAGGAGATAAAGACTCTAGATGAGATGGATTGACTCAGTGACTGGGGTAATGGAGGTGGGTGTGTCAGAGAAGATGAAGTTGGCTCAGGATAGAGCAGGGTTCAGAGCTGTTGTACAAAGGGTCACTATGAATCACAAGTAACTTAACAGCTCTTAAAAACAACAACATAAAATTACCTTCCAGTATACATATGTGTGCATATGTAGAATAAAGGTACACAGAGATGTCTGAGTTAATTCTTATTGATAATGACCTTGGTGAACTTGAGTAGAACTTACCCATAGCTGCTGTTTTCATGGAAGCTGACTGACATATCTTTACCCAATAGGCAGCTGGCAAGGTGCATACACACATCTTCTGATGATCATCTAAGTTCTTATCTACTGGGCCACCAGCATTCTTCTTCAAGGCACAGATATTCACATACACTCATATACATAAACCTATTTATATATTTACCCACAAGTGGTTGCATTTATAGTCACAACATAGCTGAGCTTTCTCCTCTCTACTTTTAGTAAGTCTGTAATGGCATAAATTGTATTCTATTCACACATTTAGGTGTTTCAAAAGCAAACCTTTACTGCGAAAAATGCTCCTACCCGCCCCGCCCCCTCCTTTCCATACAAACCAGGAAGCATTGTTTTCAGAAAGCGCTGAGTCCCTCATCTCCAGGAGCAACCATGAAGGATTTCAGGAAAAAAATCTCTCCTTTCTGTTGTCCTGCCAGACAAAGGGAAATCCATGTACCAGAGCAGGTTCTCAAACCACCATCCTCTCTGCGACATCACCAGGAACAAGAATCATTATTAGGAGAACTATGTGTGCAGCTGAAGTTACAAAAATAACTTTCACACGTATCGCTCAAGGTCCTTAGGACATCCCTGAGTCAAGGTCTGTCATTGATCTCAATTCTATAAACCACAAAACTGGAGGAAGTTTCCGAGATATGTTCAGGACAGTGTTGATAGCAGGTGGCAGAGTTTACTCCCAGGTATTCTGACTGCAGGGGAGTTCTGAGGGCACAGGGCATTGGCGGGTAGGCTGCTAACCCAGAAAGTACTGTCTGTCTGGCAGTCTGAATCCATCAGCAGCTCTACAGCACCGCAAACATGTTCTGTCTCCTCCCATGTGACTCAGAGTCTCCTGCAAACCTTCTGGAGGCTCGGTTACGACCTGACAGCAATGCATTTGAGTCTGAGCTTTATTCTGACTCCAGAGTTGTTCTCTTTCCTTTGGGTCAGGACTGCGTTCAGCTCTTTTCTCCGCAGACCATTCATCCACTTCAGCTCTCATTCAACAGCTGTTAGGGCAGCCTGCTCTCTTCCGTTATCCAGAAGCCTGTGGCCTCCCCAGGGAATTGGGGCCTAACAGTGCTGGCAGCCTGGCTGAGCTCTGGACCTCTTGGTCGGGATCATGCTGTGTCATTTAAAGGTCAGGTCTGCTTGTAAACAATGCTGGCAAGAATGGCTCAACAGTGGTGTGCAGGTCCATGGTGAGATAGCCCCTATAGCTTTGGGCTGCCAGTTCATGTGGCCCCCTAAAGTCACATTCGGATGGCTGGCTCTGACTCACCTTTCCCTTCAATCTCATCTTAAACTCCCCTCTGTCCCTGAATCCTCCCTGCCATCCTACATTTTACCTCTGACTGGCTACCCAGTTGAACTTTCTTTCTGAAGGTAACCTCTGCTCCAGCATCCCTCTCCCCATTCACCTACCTACTACCAGGCTTGAAGTAGGTAAGATATGCTTAATATTAGAAGTCAAAGACTTAATCTCAAATTAGGATTTCTACGATGCCAATGATTTGGACTTCATTGTTCCAACATATTTTTCTAAGTCCGGGGAGTCCCTCAAGCTTCTACCATCTTTCTTGATACACTCATAAATTTTACTGTCTCTATTTCTTGTCCTCAGACTCCCTGTCTTATTCTTTTTAACTCAACACACAATCTTGCAATATTTTTGAAACTCCTAACAAGTCTACAATGATTTCCTAACACACAATCCAATGCTCTTTCTTTTTTTTTTTTTACTTTGACTTCTTCACAAAGCTGTCTATTCCTGAGCATTGTTCCTTTCTCTAAATTGTTTCCTCCACAATCTCCTCTGACGTCCTCTACCAGTTTGTCTTACCTTTTTCTGATCCTGCCCACCTTTCTCTTATCCCTAATACGTGGACAGTCAACCATAATGCTGTCCCCAGGCACCTTCTCTTTGACAATGAAACATCACAAGTTCAACCTCACAAAACTGGATCCCAAACATTTAACCCACTTCCAAAAATCTGATCAGAAATGCAGTCCTGTATTTCCAAACCTAGTGAGCATCAATGGTCACATATTCATCTGGAACTTCAAACCAGTCTCTCAGGGCCTTCTTTTGGCATCTGTTTTTGGTTTTGTTTTTTCCAATTTTTTAAAAAAATGCATATCCTTGTTTATTGTTGAATTACCCAAAAATTATAGCAAAAAGATAGATGTGACCCAGCTACCCATCAACAAGAAAATGGAGAGAAAAACTGTGGCACATTCATACAATGGAATATTATGCAACAATGAAAATCAATGAACTTGTAAAACACTACACGATATGAGTAAGCCTGGAAGACATCAGGCTGAGTGAAGTATATCAGTCAAAAAGGACAACTACTGCATAACATCACTGTTATAAAATAGGACAAACGTGGGGTTAATTAGTACTTTTACCTTGCCAACTCTCTAAACATTTAACAGTTTGTGTATCTACAACAGTATAATCTAATGATGTTCAGGGACTCATTCAAATTTTTCCCCCTCAATGACATCAACATTCCTCTTAGTTATCCACAACAGAAAGGTTATAAGTACATCCTATGTCTTCCAGCTATCACTCCAGTGAGTTACAGTGAATTAAATTCTTCTACAACGGTTCTCATGTGCCTTCCCCTTTGTTAAATATCCACTGCTTCCCCATAGAGAGTTCTGGTGGCCTACTGGTAAGGAGCTATGCTGCTAATTCACAGGCACGTGGTTCAAACCCACCAGATACCCCATGGAAGAAAGATGAGCATTCTCTTCCCACGTGAGTATACTGCCTCTGAAAACCCACTGGAGCTGAGAGTCTGGTTCAACTTGATGGTACGTAACAAGAACAAGCAGCACCGCATAAACTACTAAACTGCATGACCCTCTCCCTGGTGTCCTTGTGCCCAGTTTCCTTTTTCTAATCACCCTCAACTACTCTCAGATAAATCTGGAAACCATCATCATCACCTTCATACTGCTCTGCTCAAGACTTGCACTTCAACTGTCTGTGAAGGAATGTCATGGATGTTTTTTCCAAAGCTGATAATAACTCACTTATCAATCACTTCCTAACTGTGTGGCCTCAGGGAAGGTACGCAATCTTCTCACGACCTGGTTTCCTTGCCTGTGTGAAATACACTGAAGCACGTGCTAGCCGCCTTATGAGAAGAAACAGTGAGAGTGCGGGAGTGAGAGGGAAGAGAGAGAGGGAAGCTGGAGCTGGTGGTTGCGTTTTAATTGAACAAGGAAGTCCTTCAGTTGTGGGTAGTACTTTCTACCAAGTAGATCAAGTTCATATGTCTTCCACTTTCTGGTCAGGTCAATGCGGCATAGAGGGAAATGTGTAAACAAACTTTCCAGTCACAGAAAGTAGTGCTCTCAGTTCCTGAACATTTATTTAATGAGTAACTTGTCACATGGTCAAAGTCATTTCACTGCACAGAATCACGGTGTTTTCCCAGGTAAAGGTTGATCATGGTGACTGCCTTACAAAGTTGAGAATTAGAATAGCAGCATTTTGTATCTGTGGTAAGCGATGATTAGATGCAATATATTAGGACTATTCTTGAGAGGCTTTTGCTCTTGTTAGGTGCTGTCGAGTCCACTATGACGTACTGGAACAAACTGTTTGTGAGGAACAAACTGAAGTTTTGTCCTACCCTGTGCGGCCCTCACAATCTCCCCCATGCTCAAGTCAGCCACTGGCATCACTGTGTTGACCTGTCTCCTCAATGATCTTTCTGTCTTCTGCTCACTCTCTACTTTTCCAAGCAGGGTATCTTTTCCGAAGGACTTACATCTCCTGAAAACACGCCTCACATATTTGAGACAAAGCTTCATCATCATTGATCTGAGGTGCACTTTGGTTGTATTCCTCCCATAGATGCTTGCTTGTTCCTTTGGCAGTCCATGAGATAGTCAATGATCTTTGCTAATATCACAATTCAAAGCCACCGATTTTTCTTTGCGTCTTCCTTATTCATTGTTCAACATTCATAGGAAGCTATTGAAAATACCACAGGCAAAGCTTACTTTAAACAGGTATCTTTGCTCGTTGGCACCTTAAAGAGGTCCTTTTAAAAACTGTTATTCATTTTAATGAACATGTATAGAGATTTTGGATTTCCATTCATTCATTGCTGCACTTTTCTCTTAAAGAGGCCTCTTACAGCAGGATTTGTCCCATGTAACAAACCTTTTAATTTCTTAACTGCTGCCATTAGGGGTGTTTGTGGATACATGCAAAATGAAGTCCCTGACAACATCTATTTTTATTTCTATCTATCTATCATGTTGCTTCTTATTGTCTCTGGGAAGAAACGACCTGAAGTTGGCCACTTCTCTGAGTCAAAAGATGCATGAAATTTAGCCAGAAGGGCTTGTGTCCAAACATCATCTCCACCACTCAAGAGCCGCAGGTAAATATTCAGCATGTCCTTTCAATTCTCCAAGCTGACATTTTCTTATGAAGTTGCTGTTAAGTTCAAAAGACACAACGTAAATGCTCAATAAAAGGTTCTCTTTCCCACGACGAGATTCCCTGCTGCTGTCACGTGCCAGTGGGTACATTCTGACTGGACACTGCAGGAAGAAATGCCACCCTGAGCTGTGGCATCCTCACATCACTTCCACACTGCATCACTGGGCCAGTCCGCCACCTCCTCTGTCCACCTGACCTTTTATGTTACTGAGTATGATGTCACCGTTCAGAGGCTGCTCCCTCCCGCTAACGTCCAATGCCAGGGAGATGATGTCTGACCATCCTTGCTTGTAAGGAGCATTCTTCCAGCTGTACTTTTTCCAAGATGTGCAGATTCCTCAGCAGTCTACTATATAGTTTAATATTCTCTGCCAACATTTGTAATTCACAAGCCTCAACTCCTGTAAGATCTCATCTAACTCATTATCCAGCATTTGCTGGTATATGAAGGAACTGAAAATACCATGGCTTGGCCCAGACTCATCTTAGTCCTCCAAAATCATATGCTTGGTTTTTACCACCTCAGAGAAGGCTTTTGCAGCTGACTGGCCAAATGCAAGTCCTTTGGTTTCCTGACTGCTGTGCATCCCAGGAAGATGAAATCCCTGGCAACTTTTCTCTTTCCCTAATTTGTCACCCTGCTGCTCAATGGTCAAATTTTTATTTTTTACAAACTTTTTTAAAAGATTTTTCTTTTTTTCCTTTTTTTTTCTTTTTTCTTGTTGTGTACCATCGAGTCAGATCCGACTGGCACAGGAGGAGACTGCCCCCCATTCTCCAGCAAAGAATCAGGTGGATTCAGACTGTGCACCTTAGGGATTGCAGTGTAGTTTCTTGCCACTAGGCCATCAGAGCTCCCTTCATTGGTCTAATTTTGAGGATTTGTGTTTCCTTTACATTGAGGTCTTTGCTCTTCTTCAGTAAGTGCTTCATGTCCTCTTCATTTAGCAAGCAAGGTGTGTCATCTTCATATTGCAGGTTATCAATGAGTCTTGCTCCAATTCTGATGCCACTATTTCCTTATATAATGGAGCTTCTTGGATTATTTGTCCAAGAGAGACTGATAAATATAGTGAAAGAATATAGCCTTGGCATATATCTTTCATAAGTATAGATCACGTAGGATCAGCCTTGTTCTGTTTGAATATGAATAACTGCCTCTTGATCTCTGGTCTTGTTCTACAAAAGCATACTTGTTTTGTAATTTTCATTATCTGCCCCATTATCCATTATTTGTTATGGTCCACAAAGTTAAATACCTCTGAAGAGTTGCTAAAACATAGGTCAACCTCTTTCTGGTATTTTCTGCTTTACCAATATCTGATAATATAAGAGAGACCTCATTCCAGTTCCTCTTCTGAAATCACCTTGAAATTCTGATTGTAAAATTTTTTTTATTATCTTCAGTAAAATTTTACTTTCATGTGATATTAATTCTACACACTTCACTGTATTCCCTGTCTTTGGAATGGAAACCTATATGTATCTCTTTCAACTGGTATCTATAGTCCAATTTTTTTTTCAAGCCAAGTAAATGTTCTAGTGTTTCATTTGTTTATTGAAATATATCAATTAGTATTTCACCAATTCCTGGGGTTGCATTTTTCAATGCCTTCAATGTATGTTGGACTTATCCCTTCAGCACTATCTGTTCTTTACCACTCACTATCTCCTGAAATAGATGAGTGTTGACCAATTTTCTGGTACAGTGACTGTATTCCTTCCATCGTTTTGGATGCTTCTCATGTCATTCAATATTTTGCCATAGAGCCCTTCACTGTTTTAAGTCAAGATTTAGATTTTATCCGCCCCTTCAGTTCTTTCACCTTGAGAAAAAGTACTTCTAGTTCTTTGCACATTTCACAATGACAGATGGCTCTGTCTTTTCCAGTTGCCCTTTGAAATCTGTTCAGCTTTTACTTATAGCTTCCTCTACTGGACTTAGCTACTCTTTCAACAAATACATTTCAGGGTCTCTGATTAGATCTAAGCTGTGTCCATGCGAATCTATCTTAACAGTTTCAAAGGAAACAACTGAGGTGACACTGTTTGTTAAGTGTAGGCAAGCCTTGGAACAGAATCTGGGGTCAAGAGGAACAAGAGCCTACTCCCACCTGCAGACAATTAAAACTGTAAGCTCACTGCCTCATTTGGAAAGGAAAGCTACTAGGGTATGTCCTCTGTGTAGACATCTAAATATCTAAATTGTAACATGTAAAGTGTTACAGACTAGTGGTTTCCATAGTGTTGTGATTATCACACTCACCTAATAGTATATCAACAAATAAACTTAAGGTACTAACATTATTGCAAGAGTCACCTGCAATATAATAGTTTAGCCTTTGGCTCACACTAAAGGCTGGAGGTTCGAATCTACCTTGAGGACCTGGGGCGGGGGGGCAGGGGAAGTCTAGAGATCTACTTTCAGAATAGAAATCCCATGATATGCAGTTCTATTCTGCAATGCAGGGATCATTACAATTTCAAGTCAACTCAATGCCAACTGGGACCTAACTGTATTATAGTGCTTCCAGCCTTTTGCTTTCTACAGAAACTATTAAATTACAAAAAAAGAACCCTAACAGTCTCCTGACTAACAGAATGTGTTTCTCACAAGCTGTTTACACATCAGATATCTCTGAAAATTGACAACTCTGTGTTTCTACTTTCAAGCCTTTAAGATAATACTGAGATTTAAGGAGGGAGGATAACATCTTAGATGCTTGCAGTTAGATGAGAATGGTACCATGAAAATCAAGAAAAAATAGAGAGATTCTTGGTGGCATTTTGATGGTGTCTTTCCTCAGACAGAAATCAAATATTGCCCAGTTCATCTCATTTTCTCAGCTTTTTCTTTCAGCTGAAAAGGAAATACATCATGAGTATTTTATACATAAAAATATAATTCATGCCTAACTGGCTAATATTTCTCATCATCTTTTTCTCATGCCCGAACACATTTTCTCTAATTTTCTCACTCCTTGAACTACACTTTTCCTTATTATATTTTAATTGGCTTTTTCCTATTAAATTTTGCTTGAAAGGATGATTTGAGTTGAAAAGCACCAAAGCAGTCATACGTTTGGAGCAAAGCCTCCTGACATATTTAATTTGATCCAAACACGGATAGCGAAGCTGGTTTTCTTCCTTTTTAAAAAAAAGTCCTATCAACATAAAAAAAACCATAATAAAGGCATAGCTAAAAATAATAAAGAGAGGATCAACGGCCTCTGTCATTCAAACACCCTGATTTAACCCTGATGTAGGCTATCAGGAAATGCAATTTTTCTAAATGTTTATATTCTGACAATCAAAGGGTGGAAGCCATATGCTAGCTCCCAGCTCAGCGGTTCTCAGCCCCATTTCAAGTGTACTTAAAATCAACTGCAATTCAACACATCACATAACAAGCCACTGCCAGCATGCCTGACCCTCATCAAGAAGGGCAGACACAGTGACTGAAGCAATGGACTCAGGTACGTCAAAGATAAGGAGAAAGGCACAGGCTAGAACAGGGTTCAGGGTTGCTGTTCATCAGGCCTCTGACAACATCGGCATCTCCTGATGTGTGTAGTGACACAGCATTTGATCACCTGTGAAACTTCCAAATTCTCCCAGGTACTATGGAGACAGGCAGGAAGACTTTCAACAGTGAGATGTTAACAGGGGCAGAAAAATCTTTATGATAGGTTTCAGGACTTCCTGATTGCTAAATCTGAGAAATGTTTTATCTACTTACACCTTAGATAAATCCAGAAAAATAAGTTCTCACACTGACAATAACATTAAAATATTTTTTTAAAAAAAGTTATTTAACACAATCCTTGTCTTGTTTTAGCATCTAATTTCTGGTTCAGTCTGTGATTCTAAAGGTATGAGCATGACAAATACCCAGCAAATGTGCTAAAGACTCTAAAAAAAAAAAAAAAAAGAATAAATAGTACTAAATAGTACATGAAAAGCTATGTGTCCAACTGCTCGGATATTTACAGAAACGCCTGACTCATTCTGGGTTTCTTGTGAAGATGAGGACTGACGCTTATTTAATTGACCCCACCTAAGCCCATGAGGCTGGGTTTTATGTCCATCTCAATGTCTGGAATTGAAGATAACATGTAAAAACAAACAGCTGCCAAGGTTTGGGGCAGCCTGTTTCCTGGCCCCGGGTGAGATGCGGCCTCCGTGCCCCGTGCAGGGATGAGGCTGTTTGTTTGCTGAACACTGGTATTTGAAAAGGCTCTTCCTGGAGAGTCAGGAAAAAAATGAACTGTAGTTTCCTGAGCAATGCAACCACAGAGGGGTTCAGATTTGAGTGACAGTAAGTCCAGCCCCAGATGCAAACAAGACAAAGGCCTCCAGCTAACTCATCCCTAGGGACTTGGAGGGCCTGAGTCCAGCGCGTACATCAAGGCCCTCCATCACCCCTTGTCAGTCAGCTGAACTATTCTCAACCTTCTTCACAGAACCAGAAAAATACACAGATGGAGACCAGAAAATACAATGGCCAACAAATGGCCTAGTTTTCCCTCTGGGCCTAATACCTGCAATGTATCCTTGTCTAGAAATAGGTATGGATTTTCCTGCCAGGCTCTTCTGTATTAGAGATTCAAAGAAAACTTTGAGTATCAATCCTACTGATGCCTTTGAACATGGAAAGGATTTAGACCTTTAATAAAAGCAGGGGCAGTAATTCCTAAGCTCTTTTCATACAGACTTCAAAGGTGCTTTCACATCTATCTTTGAAAATGACCCTTGTTTTCTCTATATATGTGTGGCTATGCTAATAAATAAACATGAATGCATATATATATAAACTCAGATGGATGCATGCCAACTACAGAACATCATCTCTGTGCCAAAATTCTCATTAGGTTTTTTTGTTTTTAATATCTCATGGCTAATCCTCATGAAAGTCATATTAGGTGTTATCACTAACTCATTTCAAAGATTTTTATGGGAGAAGTGAAGCCAGAATTTTCCTCACAGAGAAGACGACAAAGCTCTGTTGCACATCTTTGGATATGTTATCAGGAAAGGCCAGTATCTGCCGAAGGACATCATCGTAGGTAAAGTGGAAAGTCAACAAGAATGAGGAAGACCTTCAGGGAAAAGGATCCAGTGGCTGTAACAGTTAATAGTTGGCTTAAACGTGGCCATGGCCATGAGGATAATGCAGAAGTGGCTGCATTTCATTCTGCTGGGGACAGGGGTCTTCTAACTTGAAATCAACTCAACAACACTGAGTAACAACATTGACAAAAGAACAATGAAGTAATCTGTTCAACTTTTCAAACTGTAAACTTGAACCCAGGATTAGGAGCCTCCAGGCTATTCTAACGTTATCATTCATTTCTGTCACTATGTCAGAGTCTGCATTTCCGATGTCTGTGAAAGTGCCACTTCCTTTTACAGACCTGTAACTTTCCCTCAGGTCGTGCTCCTGGTGGGTCCAGTGTGTGTGTGTGTGTGTGTGTGTGTGTGTGTGTGTGTGTGTGTGTGTGATTTCCTCTCGGTCATTCCTTTCAGATGCCTACATCAGTCCTGGGACAGTTAGCTCCATCTCACGTCTCCTTTTCACAAACACTTCCATGGACCATTCTTTTTCTAAATTAGCTCTCCACAAAGTCCAACCATAAAAGCTCACAAGTTCCCTCCACAAGATGAAGGGCTATTTTAAAATGTATTCTTATGTGTCCTTGGGGGGGTCCAAGTGGCACTCCGGGCCAAGTACTGGGCTGCCAAGCAAAAGGCCAATGGTTCAAAACCACCAACAGCTCTACTGGAGAAAGGTGCAGCCGTCCCCTCCCATAAATATACTCATCCTTGGAATTCCTATGGAGAAGTTCTACTTTGTCCTGTATAGTCATAATGGACAGGAATCTATGGACTTTAGGAACAGCAGTGGGTTTGGTTATTTTTGGTTTTTCTTAAGATAACGGAATTGAATTGTGTCTCTCTCAAACATATTGAAACCCTGACCCCTATCCTTATGAAAGTAATTGTTTTGAAAAGAGATTAAAACATTTGTGTTAGTTAATTAGACCATATCAGAATTGTTGTTGTTATGTGCCATTGAGTTTCCATGACTCATAATGACCTTATATACAATAGCTTTCTTGACCCAGTCTCACTGACTCTGACACACCTGCCCCCATTGTTCCAGTTACTGTGTCAATCCATCTTCATTTGGGGTTTTCCTCTCCTGTGCTGTCCTTCCACCCTTTTGAGCATGATGTCATTTTTCAAATATTGGTTCCTCTGATCATGTGCCCAAAATACGTGAGAAGCAGCTGCAAAATCCTTGCCTGGAAGGAGACACTTGTTTTCATCCTAATACAGACCTATTTGTTTTCTTGGCAGTCCATGGAATGTTCAGGACTTTTCTCCAGGACCACAACTCAAAGGTGCCAATCTTTCATCTATCATACTTAACCCACTGTCCACCTTTCTGATGCATAGCAAGTAATTGCAAAGACCTGGATCAGACACACCTTAGTCTGTCTGTAGACTGACATCATTACTCCTTAGCACTTTGGAGATGGTCCCTGACAAAAGACTTCCCCAGCGCTTTTCATCTTTTGACTTCCTGAATGCTGGTGCCAAGAGTGTTAACTGTGGAGCCCAGCAATCTGTAACTGTTAACAACATCAATCTCTTGTTCCTCAATCATGGTGCTGCCAACTGGCCTACTGGTAAGAATCTTTGTCTTCTTGACGTTGGGCTTTAATCCACATTGAAGACTGAAGTCCTTGACCTTCTACAGCAAGTACATCAGATCCTCCTCAGTTTCAGCAAGCAAGATTGTATCATTTGCATAATACTTGTTGTTGATGAGTCCTCCTTCAAACCTGATGCCACATCCACCTCATAAAGTCCAGCCTCCTTAATTAGATTGAAAAGATATGGAGACTGGATACACCCCTGATGCACACCTTTCCTGATTTTGAACTATGTAGTGTTTCCTTGCTCTATTCTGACGACTACCTCCTGGTCCAAGCATAGGTTTCACATGAGCCCAATCAAGTGTTCTGGGATTCCCATTCTTCTCAAGGTTAGCCACAATATGTTGTGATCCACACAAATGGCTACCAGAATAGAAACAACAACAACAAAAACACACACCCCCTCAAAAAAAAGCCCCACAAAACGAAACAAAAACAAACCCAAAAGTTTCACTTTCATTAATTGTAACAGTGACTCTCCTTTGGGTTGCCAATCTACAAGGTAGGAGATGGCCCCTATTTGTCCCTGTGACCTGTTGGTGAATTTGCAATGCTGGACACCTGCAGCCTTGTGGCTAGCAGTGCAACACAGTGCTAACTTCTGTCATGTGAGAATCATCTATAAACCAAAACAGGTCGAGGAACCAAGCAATTGCTGGACTAACACAAAGAGAAGAGTTTCCTTGGCTGGTACCCTGATTTGGACTTTGAGCCCTAGCACTATGAGCAAACAGATCCTTGTTCTGAGGAAAGGCTGCGACATCACTCCCAGCAGTGGGACTACGGGTGAGGGCCGGCACAGCCCAGCAAGCTCCCTTCCCCAGGCTGCTGCATCAAGTTCTGAACCAGTGAGGGTCAAATGGGGCGTGTACAGAGCGATCCGCCCTGGTTTTCACAGGGTTTTTGAGCACCCAGATCCACTCGCTTTGTAGTTGTTGTTGTGGTGTACTGCGGAGTCAGGCCGACCCGTAGCTGACCCTTCTGGCGGATTTTCAAAGGCAGTTATTCACACGTGAAGAGATTGTCCACCCTTCTCTCGGAGAGCATCCGGTGGTCTCAAACCTCCTGCCTTCAGGATCATGGTGCACCTTCTTGCTACCTGGCTCATTTTCCTACAGAAAGCTAGAATGCAGAGCATAGCACTAGGGCCAACCCATTATAATGTTCAGAAGACCACAATGTGAGTGAACTTTAAGACCTCATTGCTGTTGAAAAATATAAAATTTGGCTCACATAAAAGCATAATGGCGCTCTTTAACTTTCTGTTATCATTTCACTAATGTTTACTTAATGTTATTGAGAGCATGCTGTTCAATTTCAATATTGCATGTTCGCTATATGATGAGTTACACAGTTTGCACTGGAGTTCTAGCCAGAAGGCTGGTGGTTCGAATTACCCCAGAGGTCCTACAGAAGAAAAGCCGGATGACCTACTTTCCTAACATTCCAAAAATTCAAGCTCAATGACGTGGAGTCAGTTGTGACTCAGCGTGGCCCTTCATCAGGTTTCCAAGGCTGTAAATCCAAATGGAAACAGACAGTTCAACATTCTCCCTTTGAGCCCTTCGGGGAGGAAGCCCTAGTTGATTTGTACTGCAGGGAACACAGATTTGGGACAATTAGTGTAACTCACCAGTGTGTCTATTGTTTGCATACACAGGGCTAGTGTGAGACTGTGAGGTCACCAGGAGTTAGAATCTACCCGTTGGCAACAGGTTTGGCTTTTGTTTTACTGACTATTGTCTTAAGACGTTCCAAGGCCTGGTTTAAATAAGGAGACAAAAAATGCCATCAGTAGTACCTAACTTTGAAAGGTGAGATGCTAATAAGATTCTTTAAATACTCAAACTCGGGATAAAATTATTGCAATTTTGTAGGGAAGGTTGGCATAACACAATAAGCAGCAGGCAACTAAAAACCATACAAACAGCACCAAGCAAGCAAAAGGAAGAGTTAGGGCTGGCAGTCATCTAAAAGGTCCAGGACTCATAAAACATGATGACTTGGCTCTCAAATAAGCCATATATACATATGTATCTTGGTTTTTACCCTTAGAAATTACATGACATATTTAAAATCTGACTGTACTTAACTGATTTTGGTTCAACACATTTCAATCTTCTGAAATCAACAGAGCTTCAATCTTATCTAAAGAAGAATATCATAAAAGCTACAACAGGTCTGAAGCTAAGTAATAAGGTATGACAAAAGTTTGAACATCATAGAGAAGAGGCCGTGGTTAGCTTCTCAGGGAGTCAAAACAACACTGGGTAGAACATGCAGATAGCAGAGAAAAAATCTGTAAATGTTAGTCAAATCCCAATAAACTCACTGATGAACTGTTGTAAAGTCAGCTCAAAGAAATGGGGAGTTAATCTCGACACGACAACGGCATGTTATACTAATGTTTAATCAAATAATGTGTTCCTTTTTTTTTTTTTCGTTTTGAGGTTAACCTAGATCACTTTTAAAGAAAACTGTAAATGTTATGCATTGTGTGTCTCTTAAATACACATTGAAACCATGGTCTCTCCACTTGTGGAGGTTAATTATATCCTTTCTGTTTATTAGGTCAATGTTAATTAGAGCAATTATTTCTGTTGTGCGCACCACTGAGTCAGAACCAGTGGATTTTCAGAGGCGGTAAATTGCATGTGGGGAGATGGTCCATCTTCCTCCCACAGAGAAACTTGTGGGTTTTGAACTGTCTACCTTCCGGTTGGTAGCACAACTCCTTATCACTAGGTCAGCAGAGACCTCCATACCAGAGCAGGGTGGATCCGAAATCTAATCACTTCTCAGTTATACAAAGAGTACAATGGACATAAACACAGGCAGCAGTGTTGTGTAAGGATTATCTACACATCAAGGAAGGTCAAGAAACCCAGAAACACCCAGGGGAACAAGGGAGGGTTTCAGGCACAGTACTGTAACCAAGCAAATTCTAGTTTTATTAAGTCACTCACGTAGAAGAGTAAAAGGAGAACCTACAGATGAAAATGTATGTGGCAATGACACATCTGACAAGGGACTCAACTCTCCAGCAGAGATCTCCAACACCTCAACAAGAGAAAGGCAGACAACACACTTACAAAATGGGCAGAGGATCTGAAGGGACACTGGGCCAAATGAGACATTCATATGACCAACAAGCTATGAGGAAAGACAAAAGACCATTAGCCATTCACACTCACAAGAAAAGAGAGAGATAATAGCCAGGTTCTTGAACTTTCCTTCATGTGTCTGCTGGCTATATGAATGCATTCCTCAGTGACATCTTTATTCACCATTTTGTTACCTGGATTATTTGTATTTTTCTTGCTGCGATGTTAAGAGTTTTCTATAAATTTGAAAATGAGACCAACCCTTTTCACATATGTCATTACCATATACCCCCCCATGTGTAAATTCTCTTTTAGAGAGATGTAAATCAAAACAGCAATAAGACAGAAATTCACTCCACCAAGAATAGCAATGGTCAAGAAAACAATAACCAAAAAATGCCTGCAAGAATGTGGAGAGATTGGAACCCTCATACACTATCAGTAGGAATGTAAAGTGGTGTTAAATAAGCACTACTGAAGGTAGTTTGGCACTTCCTTTAGAAAATAAGGAACAGAAAGACCATTTTATCAAACAATTTAACTACTAGGCCTATACTCCAAAGACGTAAGAGTGACAACATAACTGACATACTCACACTCATTGATTATTGCTGCACTATGACAACAAAGAGCTGAAAACAACCCAAGTGCCCATCAAGGGGAAAACGGCTCAAGAAACGGTGGTCTATTCCCACAATGAGGTCTTCCACTTCCCTAACAAATGATCAATGAATCCGGAAATCCTGCACAACACAGAAGAAACAGTAAAGGATGCTGAGTGATAGAAGTCAGTCACCCAAAGAGAATTATGGGCGAAGGTTGCTAAGGTTGCTAAGGTAATGGTTTATACACAGACAAAATCAATCTTGGAGAGTTAACAGAGATGAGAAGTGAGGGGGAGGACAGAAAGTTAAAAATCACGTTTTTTTCAAAGTAGATGAAAATTATATATGTATATACACACATACTTTATCTTTAAAAGTCACCCACCTGTGGCATGTCTGTGTTACCACAGCAATAAGAAGCAGAGACTGCAGAAGCGTCCCAATTATTCTACATACAGAGAGGAAAATGTTACTCAGACTTAATAAGATGGGAAATGAATCCAGTGTAGAGCAGACAATGATGTGTCCTCGGCATCTGTCACTCAGCAATTTGAAAATATTAGTCACCAACCACAGGGAAGCCCTCTGCCCATGAGCCTGACAGTGAGGCGAGTTTTCCTCCTCTGTCTCTGAATCAATTCCCCACAGCACTCTCGACACGCCATGCTAGCCAACACAGGACAGAAGGAATATGGTTCTGGTTTCTGATGGAGCACGTAACATCAGTGTTTCTTTCCACACATCAAAATAAAACAAACTCAAGGTAAACAGCGCTGTCACCAAGTCAACCCCAACTCCACGGCAACCCTGTTTTTCAGAGTCCAATAGAGCTTCACAGGATTTTCAATGGCCCTAATTTCTCGGCAGTAAATTTCTAGGTGCTTCTCATTTTGAGGCTCCTCTGAACAGACTTTTTAAAAAAAATTAATTTTAATGAACATTTACAGAGATTTTTTTTTTAATTTCCATTCATTCATTGTTGTACTTTTCTCCCTGGCCACCACTCCCCTCCAGTTCGCTCTTCTCTTTGAAAAGTAAAAGAAAAATTCCTGAATGGATTGTAACTGCCAATCTTTCTGTCAGCAGCTGAACTGCTAATGGCTACTGTGTTATTATTCAAAGTTGAAAACTTTTATCACCAAAGCGAAAGGGGCAGGGCCAGTTCTTATCTGGAAAAAAAAATCCCCAAAACCAAAACCAAACAAACAAATAAAAACAAACCAAACAAAAAACAAAAAACCCACCAAAACGCAAGGATAGGCAGACATCCCCCTGACTCTTCTTTTTTTTTTTAATTTATTTTTTATTATTTTTTGTGCATGTACCGTCAGATCTGACTGGTACAGGAGGAAATTTTCCCTCCTCTGGCAGAGTATCTGGTGGATTCAAACCGTGTACTTTGGGATTGCAGTACAGCTTCTTGCCACTAGGCCACCAGAGTTCCCCCCAACACCCACCCCCACCCCGACTCTTCTTGTATGCAGCACAATTTCTGGGAAATTAGGAAAGAAACAAATAGGTCAATTCGGGTACAGAGCAAAGAGAAGGGGAAACTTCCTCCTTCCTTCTCTGCATTCACTTCCTTCCGTTTCTATTTTTGCTGCTATATTCACAAAATTGATTGATTGACATCAAGAAATAAGAACACTGCCTTCATTCTATGGCTCGTCTTATAAACCAATCTTATAAAAGATGTTTGTTTCCCCTGTGTCACATCTATTTTAATGACCCAATTTAGGTGGGGTGAAATCATATACTCTATAAAGAAATATTTGCTTTGACACTTTTTAAATCAATTTGTAATTGACTTTGCCATTTCCATTTAGTGGAATGAGTCATTCGTTTCTTGACTGTGATAGGTGCTTAAAACAATAACATGCATGCATATTAGAATTATATAGCAGTCTAAGTAAGCATAATGTGCCTTCATTCCTCTCATCTGTAAGGGCCAAGGCTTAACTTAAAAAAAAAAGCATTTATTAGGCCATAAAACCGCATATATTTACCAGACAAAACTCTACCTCATTTAGAAATAAGGTAGCCATGTTTTGTCACTCAATAAATCAGGAGCAATTACAAAGAAGCATTTTATTGGCTCATATGGTGGTGGTTGTGTTCTTAGGAGCTAACAAGTCAATTCCAGTTCATAGAGACCTGTGTAATTCTGAACCGTCTTCACAATCATTACTCTGTCACTGTGTCAACCCACACCTTTGAGAATCCTCTTCTTTTTCCCCTCTCTACCAAGCACAGCGTCCTTCTCAAGGGATCAGTCTAACTTGATTTTATGTGCAAAGAACCCAAGACTCTAAAATGATAACTCTAGAGAGATGAAGATGTGCTCTATTCCAGCTAACAAATGCAATATCCTGCCTGGTAATGACAAATTCATTCAGGGCTGAGGTGGTGGGATACATGATCACCTAAGTATTCACCTGTTGTTGATTGCCATTGAGTTGAGCGCAACTAATAGTGACTCTATGAACAAAAGACCTAATGCTTTTCCATACCTGTCATCTTTTCTCCAAGTTCATAGAGTTTCCAGAGGCATGTGGTTTAGGAAGCGGATGCTTCCAAACCTGTTTTACAACTGGGAGCTCCACCCAACACTGTCCACATTGGTTTCAGCATCACAGCAAACCCAGGTTATTTCATACTGCACATTGACAAAGAGTGATGTACAAACTGGAAGAGTGTTCCTCCAGATCTAACAGCACTTGTTTCACTCAGCAGTGGTTAAGTGTCATCAAGTCAAATACGACTGAGAGTAAGTTTTGCACAAAAGACCTAAACTCTGTTCTATGACTGACATAATTTCTGTACATAACTTTGTTCTGTAACTACCATCATGTCTGTACATTTGTAGAGTTTTTAGAGGGCATGACAGGGACTATAAGTCAATGCCCAGAGTCACAAGAGGAGCAGGGTTTTAGCCACTTCCTGGAGATTTCCAGAGTTCAAATTCATTTCCAAACTAATTTTCAAAGAACACCACTTTTTATACACACCTCTACTTAAAACAGCAGGATGTGTCCTTACATTCTATGGGACAGTTTGATAACAACGACATCAAGATACCATGTCTATTATATGTATTTATGTGTATTTTTTTTCTTCTATAAATGACATGTATTTACCCAAAGCCTCAGGGACAAAGGCATGAGATGTGTCCACTTCTGATACAAGAGAAATCCCATCCACAATTTTTTGGGAGAGGTACTTGGTACTGTCTCCTGCCTTCCTTCTCACAGAGAATTCAACACAGGTATTACCTGATGGCTGGCAGATGGCAAATCATTTCCAAAGAAGGCTGCTCTGTTCAAAATGGTATTTACTTTTCAGTGGAGTAGATGTCTTGGAATACGTCTCAAAGTGCCTGTAGTTACCATTACAATCACTCTTAAAATCCAAGGTATGTACACAAAATGGTGAAAGAATGACCCTTACTTTCTTAAAGAAAAAAAAAGGAAAATAGGATGTACAAATAATGCAGTGACTTGTTGAAAGCCATTCAGCAATTGAGAGGAAATAATGATTAGAGATCTGACTCAGAAAACATGTGGTTATTACATACGCTCACCACACATAGAGAAATGTGTCAGTCATTTGAAAAATGTTGAGTATGGCTCTTAATGTATGGTGCTAAGGACTTACGGTAACTTCTTGAGCCATATGTAGACACCAGCCACATTTTAACTGCCACTCTCAACAAAGAAAGAGTTATTGGGTGGTGCACATGATTAATGCACCTACTAAGGGGTGAGATGACAGGCCGGCATTGGGAGTCTAACCTTTCAAAAGAAATGCCTGGGGGAAAATCAGACAACCAAACCCTACATACATGGGGCTACTGTAAACTCAAAGTGCCTCCATAATGACTGGTTAAACACAAATAGAATAGAATAAGGTTCACCAATGCAATTAGCCTATCAGAGCATGTGGCTTTAGGAATTCAGTTGTTGTGTGGCAACTATGACTTATAGTGATCCTATGAACAATCACTCTGAACTCTGCCTATCTGGAGACATTATCAGTGTCTCTGGAACACCAGCCCGCATTGCCACTGTCACTGTGTCAATCCATTTAATCTGGGATCTTCCTTTCTTGCAGTGACCCTCCACACTTCCAAGAATGATGTCCTTCTCTAATGACTGGTCTCTCTTAGCATCATGCCCAAAATATGTGAGACAGGGCTTCAAAAGCCTTGCCTCCAAGGAGAAACCTGGCTTCACCCTCTCCAAGAAAAACCTGTGTGCTCCCTTGGCAGCCCATGATGTGTTCAATATGCTTCCCCAGCATAACAACTCAAAGGCATCAATTCTTCCGGCACCCTTCGTCACTGTCCAGTTCTCAGATGCATAACAAGTAATTGCAAAGACCATGGCATGGATCAGGTGCACCTTAGTCTCCAGAGTGACATTGCTGCTCCTTGGCATCCTAGAAAAGTTCCCGACAACAGACTTTCCCAAAGCAACTCATGTTTTGATTTTCTGACTTCTGATGCCAAGAATATTGATTGTAAACCTGAACCAGATGAAATTGTTAACCAGCTCAATCTCTTCTCCACCTATTATGATGATGCCAATTGGCCCTATGGGTAAGAATTTCTTTTTTTCCCTTGATTTTGAGATGCAACCCGTACTGACATCCTTGCAGTCTTCAAATCCAATTGCAGTCCTTGAC
The DNA here is from genome assembly GCF_000299155.1 of Elephantulus edwardii. Lineage (NCBI taxonomy): Eukaryota > Metazoa > Chordata > Mammalia > Macroscelidea > Macroscelididae > Elephantulus > Elephantulus edwardii. The sequence goes on from NW_006399862.1 coordinate 2,419,333, forward strand.
CTTCTGCAGCAAACACTTCAAGTCTTCCTTCATTTCAGAAAGCAAGGTTGTGTCACCTGAATAACACAGGTTGTTGATGAGCCTTCCTCCAATCCTGATGCCACATGCTTCTTCATAAAGTCTAGCCTCCTGAATGATCTCTTCCACATACAGAGTGAAAAAGTATGGAGAAAGGATACATCCCTGATGCACTTTCTTCCTGATTTTCAGTCATGCCGTGTTTTCTTGCTCTGTTTTGATGACTGTTTTTTGGGTCTAAGTACAAAGACAGAAGAGAAAGAAAAGACGAAAATGGATGTCAGAAGAAACTCTGAAGATTGCATTGGAGCATAGAGAAGCCAAAGCACAAGGAAGAATTCAAGATACTAAAGAGCTGAACAGAAGATTCCAAAAGGCTGCTCGGAATGACAAAGCAA
>NW_006399862.1:2421578-2436580 GCF_000299155.1 Elephantulus edwardii
ATTTTCATTTTCCTCAATGTTAGCCAGAATTTGTTATGATCCACACAGTCAAATGCCTCTGTATAGTCAATGAAATGCCGACATTCCTCTGCTAATCTTTGTTTTTAGTCAAGATTCATCTGACACCGGCACTGATGTCTCTAGTGCCACAGCCTCTTTTATACTCAGCTTGTACTCTGCCAGTTCTCTGCTGATACACCAGTCTATTTGGTTTTGGATAACCTGTAGCAAGATTTTGCTTCTGTGTGATATTAGTGATATTGTTTGATAATTTCCATACTGTTGGATCACGTTTTTGGGAAATGGAAATAAATATGGATCTCTTCCAGTCAGTTGGTCAAGTAGTTGTCCTCCAGATTTCTTGGCACAACCCGGTGAGCACATCCAGGGCTGCATCTGTGTGCTGAAATATGTCAATTGGTATTCTACTAATTGCTGGGGCCTTAGTTTTTGTCAACTGTTGCAGAGCAACTTGAATTTCCTCCTTTATCGCCATTACACCTTGATCATATGCTATGACATTAAATTCTTTTGTGTCAGTCAATTCTTTTTGGTAGTCACTCTGTGTACTTCTTCCATCTTCTTCATTTCCTCACACTGACATCTCTCCTCCTTACACCGGCATCTTGAGGAGGGGTCTGGGCGCACTGGGGGACTGGCCAGGCCTAGGAACATGGTGGGAGACAGGCCTGAGAGGCCACGAGTGGCAGCACACCAGGAGGCCCAGAAAACTATCATCACTGGAGAGCAGAGGAATAATAAGCTGGCAGGGGAAACAGTGACCTGGGCTATCATATCAGGGGTTAGTTCAGGCCTTGCTTTCTAGCCATTCACGTGTTCGTGCGTGTGTGCGTGTGTGTGCGTAAGAAGGGGAGGTACCAGTAGAAGGAGCATGAGACCCCTAAACTTATTCTATAGGAAGTGTCTTTCATATGCTCTTTCAGGTAAAAGTGCTTGTTTGCCAGATATAGTACTAAAGTTGAGCTTCCAAATTAAGATAGAGTAGGATTGGCCATCTACTCCTGAATGAACAGGTCTCTCAGAAACCTTTGAACAAGACAGAAATTCCATTACTAAGGCCTTAATACTCTTATTTTCAGCAGACGGACAGGAAGAGCTGCTCTTTCTGGGTTGTTGTTGTTGTTGGGTACAGTATTAAAAAGGAGGGGTGATATGGTGCAGAGAGTCTTTCCCTCATGGCTATCGATTCAGAATTGACTCGGAGCTGACCCTCCAGTGGGTTCCTGAAGCTGTAAATCACACAGGAAGAAAGTGCTCATCTTTCTTGGATGGATGGAGCTGTTGATGGATTCAACCACCAGAGAGGTGTGGGCTTTGGGTTAGCAGAGTATCTCCTTGAAGAGTACACCGCCAGAACTCCGTGGTAGAGGGTTTAGAGAAGGCAGCTGTTCCCAGAAGAACTTGGGTTCACCCAGGGAACTAGAGCTGAGCTCTCAAATGGCTTGCCCCCAGGAGACATGAAGCCATGACTGGACTAATTTGTGACACTCATCATGGCCAGGGGTTGCTACTGGCATGTAGCAGAGAGAGGCCACCCCAGTACCACACTTCATTCCAGAATTATCCAGTCCCAAATGCTCACGCTCCTGCGAATGTTGCTGTTACGTTGATTACATCTAACAGCGACCTGATGAACAGATTGGAGGCTTGTTCCACGCTGTGCCATCCTCATGATCTACGCTACATTTAAGTTCAACGTTGCAGTCACTGCGCCAGCCCATCTTGTTAAAGGTCTTCTTCTCTGTTGTTGACCCTCTACTCTTCAAAGGAGCTGAAAATGAGAAATCCTGAACAAGGTGACCTTGGTCAAGTTAGAAAACTTCTGGAAGCCCAAGTCACCAGAACTGGAGAATATTAACAGCAACACAGCAGTGCCTACCTTGAAGAGTGGCTGTGAACACTGCAAGAAAGAATGTACTCAAAGCACTTCATCCAGTGACCGGATGCTTTCTGAATTGTAAATATTTTTATCATAAGCATCCCTTTGAGAGAGTAAGCGTTGGTTCCAGACCACCTCAGCAAGTGAATATTGCAATAAAGCAAGTCTCATGATGTTCCTTGATTGCCTAGTGCATGTAAAAGTTATGATTACCATACACTATATTCTATCAAATGTTGGAAAGAGTTTAAAATAGTATGAGAATTACCAAAACGGAACAGAGATGTAAAGTGAGCGCACATTCTTGGGAAAGTGGAGTCAACATACCTTCCAGAGAAGTGGGTAGAAAATAAACTAATACGTGGAAAACCCTGGAGCCCCAGTGGCCTTGCAGGTAAGGAGTTGTTTTGCCAAAACAGAGACAGGCAGCTCGAAAACACCACAGGAGAAAGACAAGCAATCCTCTCCCATGCAATTTACAGCCTCTAAAAACCTGCTGGAGGGTCAGCTATAAATCACTTCCAACCTGACAGCAATGCGAGAGACAGAAACTCTTATTAAAATGGGTAGAGGGAAAGAAAATAGGGGATGAACATTACAGGTATTGTAATTAATGCTGTGAAACAAAATGTGTATGAATGATGGATTGAGAAAATAATAGGTTTTTGTAAACTTTCACCAAATCACAATAAAAACACATTTTAAAGAATCAGTTCAATTTTTTTTTAAGTGCAGAATTGTTGGATGTAGGCTTGCCAAACTCTCAATTTGTAAAGGAGGAGGCATCTGTGAACTACAATAAGTGAAGTAGGCTTCTACACTTATTAATAAAAATGCCAAATGGCTTTCACTAGCTACACAGAGAGAAAAAAGGAAAGCAGAGAAGGTCACAAAAATAAGCAATCACTTTAAGCTTTAAAGAGGGTGAGGAAAATCAAATCCAGTACTTGGAAAGTCCAACTTGGTTCCGTTCAAGAACATTTTGATCTAATCCCATCCCCACCAACTGAGAAGCTAAAATTAGAGCGAGCCCCCAGAACATTCGTTCTCCACGCCAGAGTTCCAGATCTCAGTCTAACATGGTGACAAATAAAACAGAGCCTTGTGGGTTGTGTTAATTAGGAGAAAGATCAGCTAAAAGGAGGATGTTAAACACAGTTATCGCTTAAATATCATTTTTGAAGGAGGAGCTCTTTCATTCCAAGTTTAAGTTCTATTTCAAGGTTTTGCTCTTGTCTCTTTGAGCCATCGACTGTGGCCACATCTTAAGAAACACTCTGCATTTTTCTGCTGAGCCCTTGGCACGCTTTAAGTAAGAACAAAGAGGTCACTTGAAATTGAGGGGGAGAAAAAAAAAAGATTCACAACCAACTTCTCTAATTTGCTGAAATAGATACAACTTACAGAGCAAGTTGGCGTTAAAAGGACCTGAGAACCGAATTTGGTTTTCTGCTTTAGGGGGTAAAGAGGGCAGGAAACCACATGATTTTCCATCAACTGAGCAAGCAAGACACATGGGGGAAATCTCGGGACACTCAAGGAGCTCATCCACCGGAATCCTGTGGAAGCACGGGCACACTGGCGTCTGGAGTCAGTGCCAATCACAGTGACCAAGACAAGTTCTGCTTTCCCCACCCAACTACCCCTCAGCCAGCTACAAACTGGATGACAAAGCAGTTCCAAGGCTAACATCTACTTGTTCCCACTTCCTGAAACACTGCAAAAATGTCAATGTCATTCTGGACTTTCTGGTAGTTCCCTTGTTGTTTTTGTGTGTTGTAGTGGAGACTTTCTGGTAGTTCCCTTGTTGTTTTTGTGTGTTGTAGTGGTTAATGTTCTGTTTTGTTTTGTTTTTCCCCCTCCCAAGTTATAACTTTGAAAACAAAGGGAAGTTGTAAGCTTTACTCAATGGAGGGTAAAACAGACAAACACAGATTACTCTGAGAGGTAGTCAAGGACCCAGGATCAAGTGAGATATGAATTATATAAAATACTGAATGATTTTACCATGTCCAAATCTAAGACTAATCCAAGGCAAACACAATTCAAAGATCTGTTTCAAAATCTCTACTATTTTTAACACTCATGTTGGAACACTAGCTTGGCATTTCTTTGAGCTACCTAAATTCATGGAAACCCGTCCAGTTTCCTTCGCGGAGCTTTCAAAGAGGAGGAAGATTTTAGACACACAATTCTTCCCTTTGCCTTGGAAAAATATCACTGCAGCTCTGGTGTCTTGGAGGTAAGGAGCTGACACCCTATGGCACACAGGTCACATCCTCCAGCTTTTTTAAGGGACAAAGATGAGCAGTCTCTTCCCAAGCAGTTCACTACCTTTGAATAGCTGCTAGGGGGTCAGCTATGAGTTGATTTTGACTTGACAATACATAATAACAACACTATATGCAAGAGAGCTGGACATTGTGCTCGCTTCGGCAGCACATACACTAAAATTGGAACGATACAGAGAAGATTAGCATGGCCTCTGCGCAAGGATGACATGCAAATTCGTGAAGCGTTCCATATTTAAAAAAAAAAAAGAGAGAGCTGGACATTGACTAGGGAGAATAGAAGGAGAATTGATGCCTTTGAACTGTGGTGTTGAAGAAGAGCATTGAATGTACCATGGACTGCTAGGAAGACAGATTTCTCCTAGAGAGGGTGAAACCTGGCTGCTCCTTGGAGGCAAGGATTCTGAATAGTTTCGTTTTACATACTTTGGACATGCTGCAAGGAGGGACTTGTCCTTGGAGAGGGACATCATGCTTGGGAGGGTGGGGGGACAGCACGGGAGAGGAAGACCCTCTATGAGGTGGACTGATTCAGTGACTGGAGTAATGGGGGTGGGTGTGTCAGAGACAGTGAGATTTGCACAGGACAGAGCAGGGTTTAGGGCTGTTGTACATATGAGTCTCTATGAGTTGCAGGTGACTCAAAGGCACATAACAACAACAACAACAATAATACCCAAGAGAATTTTCCTAAGTGCTTAAAAAAAATCTGTTAAGACATTTTTACTCTTTTTACTTCCATGTCAAGGTATGGACAAGAAAACAAAAGACTTTTATTTTCTCAACTCTAGAGAAGGCTCAGTTGTTGTTAACTAAAAGGTTAGCGAACCCACCAACCGGCCCACTGCAGCAGGCAGCAGCAGTCAGCCTCTGGAAAGATTACCACCTTGAGGACCCTCAGAGACATTTCTATTCTGTCCTACAGACTTGCTATGAGTCAGAATCGATTCAAGGGCCAGGGGTTAAACGGCAGTGAACTGACACAGAAAAGATATGTGTTTCATGAAGATTATGAAACACTGATTTTTTCTTAAACAGTATTCACTGTCATCACTGCAGTAAACGGAGGAGACATGGGTTCAGGCCTCACAGCCAGTCAGTCCCTTGGGACAGAAATCCAACTCCACTGTTTATTTACTATTCAGGCAATTTACTCATCTCTCCCTCTATGTCTCCCCACCCTCATATGTAAAAGGAGGATGAAATAACTATATTAGCATAATATTATATAAAGGATTACTGTATCAGAGAATATGTTTTAAAACACATACATTTGTACCACTGGTGGTAAGTGATAGAAAACCATTTCCTATCACTAAGCATCGACTGTAGAGCCCCAGTTTTAAGAACGAGTCTGCTTACCACAGATCTAGTGGTTCAAATCTACTCCATAGCTCCCAGCAGACAAAGACCTGCACCTGCTTTTCTGATTATTACAGCTTAGAAAACTCTGTGGGACTCTTCTATTCTGTCCTGTGGGGTTATCATGGCTCAAAATAAACAGGATGAGGACCAAACGACATCGCCACTGAGTACTATCTAAGCCGGGGCATTCCCAGTCCTAAAGAACATCAAAAATGAAAAATCGCAGACCATCCTGGAAACCCAGGGTCCATATCTTCCACACAGATCTTTGAACAACTCTCACAGCCCTCACAAACCATGAGCTCCTTGTAGTTTTCCAAATCTTGTCCTGAGCAAAGCTCCTTGGATTTAAACATATGTTGCTGTTGCTGTTATGTGCTGTCGAGTCACTTGCGACTCATAGTGACCCTATGTACAACAGTCCTAAACTCTGTTCTGTCCTGTGCCAATCGCACTGTCTCCGACACACCCATCCTGATTACCCCAGTCACTGAATCAATCCACCTCACAGAGGGCCTTCCCCTCCTGCACTGTACCTCCAGCCTACCAAGCATGATGTCCTTCTCCAGGACCGGTCCCTCCTTATAACATGTCCAAAGTATGTCAGACGAAGCCTCAGAATCCTTGCCTCCAAGGAGTAGCCAGGTTTAACCCTCTCAAGGCTGCATCTGTTTGTTTTCTTAGCAGTTCATGGTACATTCAGTACTCTTCTCCAGCACCACAGCTCAAAGACATCAATTCTCCTTCTGTCCTCCCTAGTCATTGTCCAACTCTCTGATGCACAACAAGTGATTGTAAAGACCATGGCCTGTATCAGATGCACCTTAGTCTCCAGAGATACACCATTGCTCTTCAGTACTTTGGAGAGTAAACATATGAAGTAAACATATGAAGAAAAGGAAATCTACCCATTTTGTACTAGAATCACTTTGTTTTGCAGACCCAAGAACTCCGTTACATTAACAAGAGTGAAAGCATGATGAAAGACATTCACTGCTGCCCGGACAAACTCACCTGTCCATACAGTGGTTTTGTGCCTGGGGAACTATACAGCTGCGGCAATTTTTCCTCTTTCCTATTCCTTTGGAGACTACCAAATTATAATGTACTTGTAATCACACACACACACACACACACACACACACACACACATGAAAAGATCACCTTCTTAAGATGAGGATAATTTTAGCATTCTCATTACCACTGGATGTCACTAATCTCTCTCTGAACAGGAAAGCTGGGATGAGCGTAAGGATAACAGAAATACTTCCTGGATATAATAACGGTAGTTTGTATGGATTAAACCAGATAGAGATTAGTAACAGAAGTCAATTTCCACGGTCTTGCTCCTCCTACCCAAGGGACAGACATTGTCCTCAGTCAATTCTGAGGAGCAAAGGTCTTCAGACTTACTGAGAGATGTTTTGACAAGGACTGTGTTACTTAACTTGACCTTGACCTCCACCAGTAAAGTGGTTATTCTGACCTCTATTTTGCAAATATGGAAACCAAGTCTTGAAGGTCAGGAAGCAGCGTTCGAATGGCAATGGCATCTTTGGGTGCTAGGTCTCCCTTCACCAGCCGGGGAGGCCCTGGCCCCCGGGCTCTTTATTCATCACCTCCGTCGTCATCCTCACCCGCCTCCAGGCCTTCTGGATGCTGCCCCATTTTTAGCAAACTCAGTAAGTAGCAGAACAAAAGGCTCACATAGCTCCCACAGAGGAGGCCCAAGGTAGGGCCAGCTCGGCCTGAACCCAGCAGTATTCTTGAAGATATGCAGCTGCAGACATGCAAACCAATTCTGCAAGGTTCATAAAGCAGCTTTCAGCGGCTCTCGGAAGCCCCTGTGAGGGGACACCTGCAGGGGTGGCCAGCGAAGGCACAGCAAGTGATTTTCTGTCCAGCCAGGGCTGCCCTGTGGGTAGAGAGCAGGCACACTGGCCTGGGGAAGCATGTCTGTCCTCTGTGGCTCTCCAGGGCACACAGTCATGTCCTGAGAAGCGGGAAGGGTCCCAATCCTGTTAATCCTATGGCACTGAGCCGGAGTAAGTTCCAAACCCACCATTCAGCCCCCACATTTGCCTCATTTATAACTTCCAGAGGGTTTTCTGCACCTAATTTCTTCTGCTAATTATTTAAACAGGGCAATGAGTGCCAGGCCCTGAGTCGAGACCATGTGGCCTGGAGCGTGCCAGTCTCATTCCTGAAAGGCATTTCCTAGGTGTGTGCAAATATTAATCAGCTCTGTGTCTTGACAGCCCAGGAACTGATGAGCCTCGTTGTCAAACAGTGGTCAAACAGGGAGGTGAACAAGGGAGTGATTTCAGGGCACAGATGGGGGGGAAATCCCTTGACCCCAATCCCCAGAATTTACCAGTAACCAAAATTTCCTGAGGGAGCATTGGTAGCGTAGCATAATCATAAGGGACTGTGCTGCTCACACACAGGCCACATCTCTCCAGCAGTTCAAATCTACCAGGGGCCCTTCAGGAGAAAGATGGGCAAACCTCTCCCATGCAATTTATAGCTTCAGAAATCCACAGAGTAGGGTCAGCTAAGAGTAGATTCCTAGAGAGGCCAATGAGGTTAAGCTTTCTTGAGCTTACAGTTCAAGGCAGAGGAGGGGCAGAAATAAAGCAATTCTATTGCTGGGATACAGAGAGACTAGGGCACTGCAGGAGCCGATCAATAACAAAAACTAAGGAGGGACAGCGCAGGAGAGGAAGGCCCTCTATGAGGTGGATTGATTCAGTGACTGGGATAATCAGGATGGGAGTGTCAGAGAGTGCGATTGGCACAGGACAGAGCAGAGTTTAGGGCTGTTGTACATGGGGTCGCTATGAGTCGCAAGCGACTCGACGGCACATAACAACAACAACAACAAGTCCAGTCATCATGCATTCCCAAAATGCTCATGTCAGATCTTGATTAGCTTAAGGAAGGACCCTTTTTTCCCTCCTGTCTCTCTGATTTCAGGGAGCTTCAGACTTTAACTTTCTCCAGGGCATTCCAAACATCCTGCATCCCTCACTGCCTCTCACCATCAAAGATCCAAAGTAAGTTCTAATTCCTTCCTTGGACAAAGCCTGGAGGAAATGCCCTTTCCTCCTGACTTTATCCTGTACGTGTCCTGAAACGAGCTGGGAGCCTATCTTCACAGAAGCCACTGTCTCAATCTGGAAGCAACTGTTGCCAAAACTGGAGTGTTTGAGGCTCCCAGGATCCATCACTCTGGTCCACATTTGAATTCTGTTTTGAGTGTCCATCAGTTGTCACATAGGTGGGGGACACTGGACATTCCATTTTGCAAGGGTCAAGGATTCTGAAGGATTGAAATGTGTTTGTTCTTTGCTGATTGATGTCTTTTCCTCAGCTTACATGATTTCTCGTATATGACTTAGAACTAACAACAGCAACACCTAAAGAAATAAATACAGAGGCCGGAGTCTGATAGCGGGGGCAGGAGGAAGCAGAAATGAGATGAATTACCATTTAGGAAGCACTGAGTCTTTGTTTTTTTTGAGGACTGACATTTTGGCAAAGGATCCTGATGAGGGCTGCACAGTAGAATGAACAGAATCCTCCTCACTGAATTGCATGCATGCAAAAATACTAAACTGGCAAACACTGTCTTGTGCTTATTTTTACAACAATAAAACAAAATTATGGAAAGAAAAATTCATTTAACAAAATGGATGCACTTTATATTATAGTTCTCATTGCTTCTGCTTCTTAAAACATTATACTACAGCATTAAAAAAAACTCAGGTAGAGAGCAAAAATAAATGCACCCCCCTGAAATATTTACTGTTTTAGCAGAAATAATAAAAAGAAAGTTCCAACATTCAGAACTGATCCCACCCGGTGGTTTGCCCTATTCTGTGCACAGGTTAGGCAAGGTTCAGACCTGCTGTCCACAGGTCACTAAGAGTCTTGGCCAACCTGATGACCCCTAACAACAGCAATAGTGATTTGTGAGATCATATATATTATAATTCAGTGTTTGTCTGTGCAAGTTTCCTAGAGACCAAACCCTTTACAAGAAGAATTTCATTCCTCTTAGGTCCTTGTCTTTCAGATGGCTTTCAACTTGAGAGACAGGAGAACAGAACAGCTCAGCTGTAGCTTCCAAAGTTCTAAAGTAGAAAATGTGGGCAGAAAAAATGACAGGAATATGTAGCAGGAAATGGAAATATTTCTGGGATACATTCATTGTTTTTAAGTGCAGGTGAGTTGAGTGCAACCCACAGCGACCATTATGAACAGCAGATCTGAACTCTGTCCTATCCTGTGCCATCCTCGCACTTTCTGACACACTAGTACCCACTGAGGCAGTCACTGTGTCAATCCACCTGATTGAGAGCCTTCTTCCCTTCTGCTGACCCTCCACCTTTCCAAGCATGAGCTCCCTCTCCAAGGAATAGCCTTTCCTAGCAACATGCCCAAAGTATGTGAGATAAATCATCTTTGTCTTCAAGGAGCATTCTGGCTGCACTTAGTTCAAGACACATTTGTTTCTTCTTTTTGGCAGTCCATGGGATATCCCAACTCTTCTCCAACATAACTCAAAGGCATCAATTCTTCTTCTGTCCTCCTTAGTCACAGTCCAGCTCTCAGATGTATAGCAAGGGATTGGAAAGACCATGGCCTAAAGCAGACGCACATTAGTCCTCAAATGAACATCATTGCTCCTCAATGATTTTATACATTAATTAGCAACTCCCTAAATCAGGTGCTCTACTTTTGAGTGAAAGGCTGCACTATCCTGGGCCATAACCACAAACACTGCTATGTGTGAGCTGACTGCTGCAAGCACTATGTACATCTCTTGAGGGTCTTAATCATTTTGGATGACCCATCGCTTTCCCAAGCATGATATCCTTCTCAAAGGATTGGTCCCTACTTCCAACACGTCCAAAGTTAGTGGATATCCTGGCCATGCTTCTTTCAGGCCGATTTGTTTAGTCTTCTGGTAAATCAGCAACACCTTACTAAAAACACTTTCACGGGCATTTGAGACAACTGAAAACACCATGGATTGGGTCAGCTGTATGTACTTCTTCCAAACAAGACTGACTTGGTATCCATGAAGCTCATATTCAGGTGGTCAGTATTCCTCGCCAATACCATTAATCTAAGGCATTCATTCTTCCTTTGAAATTCATACTCAACGTCCAGTAAAATCATGGCTTGGGTCAGATATATCTATCTTAACCTTCAAAGCGACCTCTTTGATTTTTTTAAATAAAATTTTGTTTTAATATGATTTCAATGAGCATTTACAAAGAAGTTAGCTTTTTATTCATTCATTGTTGCACATTTTACCTCCTCTTCCTCACTTCCTCCTCCCCCAGTTATTTTTTTTTCAATTTGCATTCATTGTTGCACAATTACCTATTCCCCCAGCTGCCAGTCCTCTTTGCAATGGAGTGCCTCTTACTGTTCTGTCGTTGTACATAATGCCTAATCATGTATTCCTTTTAAGCAGTTCTTTCCTTCATCTGTTCCAATGCAATGGTCATTATCTATCCGCCCTTATCCTGTTCTCTTCCCAACCCTCCATGTCAGATCTGCTTTATAACAGTGGTGCCATCAACAAACAAATGGATAAAAAACTTACGGTATATTCATGCAATGGAATACGATGCAGCACTGAACTTGTAAAACATTACACAACCTGGGGGACCCTGAAGCCCATCATGCTGAGTGAAATATCTCAGTCACAAAAGCACAAAGACGTCTTTGTGTCTCAACACTGTGAAGTGTGCTTTCAGGATTGCAGCACAGCTTCTTGCCACTAGGCCCCCAGATCTCCTGCCCTGTACTATCATCTCATTAATGAATACACCTGAACGACTCTCATTAATATGGTAAAACAAGCGTGCGGCTCAAATTCACCCACTGCTCCAAAGGGAGAAGGCTTGGCAGTCTTGTCCTGTGTGATTAACTGTCTCCCAAAACCCAACAAACGGTCAGCTATGAGTTGGTTTAACTCTATGGCACACAACAACAACAACAATTCCCTGTAAGCATCGTGCTGGGCAGAGTGGAGGGACAACGCAGGAGGGGAAGGCCCTCTATGAGGTGGATTGATTCAGTGACTGGGGTAATCGGGATGGGTGTGTCTGAGGCAGTGCGATTGGCACAGGATAGAGCAGGGTTTAGGGCTGTTGTACATAGGGTCGCTATGAGTCGCAAACGACTGGACGGCACGTAACAACAATTTTGTGAAATAAAATTCCATCCCTCATATCTCTTGAACGCAAACAATCTTAAAGTCATATTACATATGAAGCAACACAACACTCATCTAGGGACTGACTGGGCTGAGGCCATGCTCTGGTCCTAGTTTTCATCATGCTTTGTTTTATTCTATCCTGCACACATGCATGACTGATCAAATCTTTTTTTTTTTTTTTGTAAGGTAAGGAAAGCTTTACAGACAGAAACAATCACGAAGGATTGAAGGGATGGGAAGTGGAGGAGAGAGTAGCTGACGAACGGGTAGGGTGAATGGAAAATCAAGGTACAGTGAGAATGTAGTAAGATAATGGAATAAATAGTAAGTAACATAGAGAGAGACCAGTTGGCCTATTGGACCGGAAGTGATGCGACCAAGCCACAGATGGGTGGCTAATCCACGGCCCTAAGGCCTGTCTTTAATTGTTTTGGTGAAACATTCTTCTAGGTTATATAGCCCTGTTGTGTCCACTTGCCATACAGAGGCAACTTGTGATTGCTGTGAAGCTGAACACTGTGACACTGATGTGTCAAATGTGATAACAGTTACCCATGGTGGACAGTGTTTGGTGGTGCTCCCAGGTTAAAACAAGCTAGGAAGCAGGAGTGGCATCCACTTCCGTAAACAGCTTGCCTCCGGAAACCCTATGAACCTGAAGAAAGGATGAAAGTCACGCAACTATTGAGGACTTTCGCGCATAGGGTTGCTATGAGTCGCCTATGACTCGAAGGCACTTAACAATAACAACAACATTAGAAGACCACATGTAAATAAGTGGTTGAATGAAACCCAATTAAAAAAGTAAATAAAATGGGGGGGGGAGAGCAAGATTTATGTTCTTAAAAGCTTTCCTATCAAACAGGGCAGTGAGAGCGATCATGTAAGCATCTGCCGTTACCAGGGGCACTCACTTGTTCTATGCTTAAATTGCTATCAAACTGTCTAGGACTCACAGCAATAACAAAAGAATGCCCTACCCTGTGCCACCCTCCCAGTATCTGCCATACTTGAGCCCAATTCCACTGTTTTAATCCAACTCATTGGGGGTCTTCCTCCCCTCCACTGCTCCTTCCTTTTCCCAGGGATACTTAGTGTCTCTCACAAACAAACAAAAATCTTCTCACAAACTTTATTAGACCAGAAAAGTTTCTCGTATAACTCAGAGACAGGAAAACAGATTGAATTGAAAAGAAACAATAGTCAAATAAAGATCTAAGATTAGTTCTTCTTGACTCCAAAAATCTGTTTTTTCCACCAACAGACCACATGCATAGTGATGATGTCCCCTCCCCCTCTGAAAGAAGAACAGAAAAGTAAACCCAGTTGTAAACTGTGTGCACATGTAAAGGAGTATCAAGCACCTGATGGTGTGGAAACCTACGTTAATATCAACCTGCTTCCAAATTCCACAATACAGCCCGTTCTTCAGCCATCTCCAAGCCGGCATCCCTTCAAAGACTGTGAGCTAAGCTGAACTGACACAGAATCACGTTTGTCACGTCTCCACTCTGGAGGGAGAGGATATGAAGAAGTAACACTACAAAATAATCCTACAGATTGGAATGGCTGCCTTTCAAGTGACATGAAGGCAAGGAACTTTGCTACATAATGTCCAGTCAATTCATAGCAAGTGTAACTCATAGCAAGTGTACTAACAACAGATCAAAAGCCTGGCCTATGCTGCATCGTCCCTAAGATCAAGACATGCTGGAGCACAGGGCTGCCAGCACCGTGTCAACCGGTCTCAGTGATGGTCTCAGTCTTTTTCTCTGACCGTCTACCTTTCCCAGCATGATATCTTCTTCCAAGATCTGGCGTCTCCCTCAAATATGACCAAAGTATGTGAGACCAAATTTCACCATCCTTGCATTTAAGGACCACCCTGGCTACACTTTTTCCAAGATGGATTTGTGTGTTCTTTTGACAGTCCACACAGTACTGCATAACTCTTAGCCTGTACTGCAACTCAAAAACAGTTTGCCTTCTCTCCACCTTATTCACGGTTCAACTTTTCAGATGCATAAGAAGAGCACCTAAAATACCAGGACGAGAATCAGGCAAACTTTAGGTTTTAGACTGATGTTTTTGCTCTTAAAACTCCTTGAGGCCCCATAATGTCCTAACTCTGCAAATAAATAGGATGCTGCCTCAAGAAAATGAAATAATTTTATTAAATAGAATCAGTTTCTCTAGACTTAAAAATAACTTATGCTAAAGAACAAACACTTGAAGGATGAATGTTGGGAGGGCACTGGAATCAGAAATCTATTCCCAACACAGCATCCCTGAATGTGTGACTTTTACTGCCCACAGGGGCCCAGGCAGGGCAGGGACTTATACAAAAACAGCATGTGCTATATTGCTCCCAGGCCTGGCGATGGGTGCAGTTTTCTGAATAGTTAGAAGTAGGTCTTGGCACCATTGATCAAATTATTGTTTTGTTTTCTTTGACCACTAAATACAGAGGTGGGTCTGCTCCTGGGTAAACAGCATCTACCTCTAAGCCATGGGAAGCCAGGGGCTTATCATTCAGAGCACAGCTGGTTCTGTTCTAGAAGCCTGGCCGACTGACTCTGGGCTGCTGTAGCCTCCAGACCATCTCCAAACAAATGGGAAGCTACTTTGCATAAGCCTCATTTCCATTTTATTCATCCTCTGCCCACATTTAGATTGGGCTGGGCTGCTTTAAGATCATCTCACTGTGGGAGGTCTCTGTGATTCACCAGGCCTTCATGGTCAACAAGGAGAAATCTGGCGCTGTGGAGCTGAGTTTATATATCTGAAATTGAAAGGTGAAACCAGAGAAAAGATGATGAAAAAGAAAAGCAAGAGAGAGATGATGAAAAAAAAAAAAACCCAATAAAAAAGACCAACTGATGTATAAACATGAAGATACCAGAGCCCTCTCTATAGCCTCTCATCACCACCAATTAGGTAGAATATCACCATTTATGGAGTGACTACAATACACACCAACTGTTTCACATACATTGCCACATTTAACTCTTAAATTTAGGAAGTTTAAAAAAAAGTCCCGGAAGTTAGAGCTTTTTTCCTTCTCTTCTCTTCTCTCTTCTCTTCTCTTCTCTTCTCGTCTCGTCTCGTCTCGTCTCGTCTCGTCTCGTCTCGTCTCGTCTCTTCTCTTCTCTTCTCTTCTCTTCTCTTCTCTTCTCTTCTCTTCTCTTCTCTCTCTTCTCTTCTCTTC